>NC_135811.1:88208243-88518131 GCF_964213995.1 Mustelus asterias
TGAAAGGTTGTGGGTTCTCGTTCCTTCAGACAACACTGAGGACTTGCATAGGGCCGCACTGAATAACTCAACCAACTTAAGAGTAATTAACCCTCTATCTTTCTTCATTCAGCTTCCCGTGCTTGCTGCACTGCTCACTCAAACCAGCCTCCCATCCATTGACTCTGCCTACACTTCCCGCTGCCTCGGCAAAGCAGCCAGCATAATTAAGAATCCTTCGCACCCTGGACATTCTCTCTTCCACCTTCTTCCGTCGGGAAAAAGATACAAAGTCTGAGGTCACGTACCAACCGACTCAAGGACAGCTTCTTCCCTGCTGCTGTCAGATTTTTGAATAAACCTATCTCACATTAAGTTGATCTTTCTTTACACCCTAGCTATGACTGTAACACTACATTCTGCTCTCTCTTGTTTCCTTCTCTATGAACGATATGCTCTGTCTGTACAGTGCGCAAGAAACAATACTTTTCACTGTATGTTAATACATGTGACAATAAATCAAATCCGTTTATGGTTGCCACACAACCATATAGCTGCATAACCCAAAGAAAACGTTGGTTGTGTGTAGGGTTGCCTGTTGCCTTGCCCAGTGCATTCTGGATCACTGCACGGCCCTGCACCAGAGCAACTTAGAGGGAACATTGCTGGAGAACGCTGGGTGGCATGAGCATCCCTTGTTGCCAGCATTCTTAAAACACAAACGGAAAAAACCCCATGAACCAAAGTGATTCACTTATTTGCATCTCTTTCCAATATGCCTTCCAAATATGAGCAGATATATTAAATGACACTGAGCTAGGGGAACAGAAAATGGAACTGTCACTGAGATAACTAAACTTTTTTTCGTGAAACATGGGTGTCGCTGCTGGCTGGACAGTATTTATTCCCCATCCCTAGTTGTCCTTGAGAAGGTGGTGGTGAGCTGCTTTCTTGAATCGTTGCAGTCCACGTGCTGTGGGTTGACCCCCCCAATGCCATGAGGGAGGGAATTCCAAGATTTTGACCCAGCGACTGCGAAGGAACAGCGATATATTTCCAAGTCAGGATGGTGAGTGGCTTGGAGGGGAACTTGCAGATGATGATGTTCCCACGCATCTGCTGGCCTTGTCCTTCTGGATGCAAGTTTTCATGGGTTTGGAAGGTGTTGTCTAAGGATCTTTGGTGGATTGCTGCAGTGCATCTTGTAGATAGTGCACACTGCTGCTACTGACCGTCGGTAGTGGAGGGAGTGGATGTGGTGCCAATCAAGCGGGCTGCTTTGTCCTGGATGATGTCAAGCTTCTTGAGTGTTGTTGGAGCTGCCACAATAGTAGGCAGTGGAACACTTCCCTGAATAACCTTCCAGCTTTCACACCCCAGATCCTATGCAAATATAAACTGACAAGTGGGAAAACTAACCAATTGTTACATAATTTACCTATCAATTGGATTCTTTCTCCCTATCCAACTCCTCTTATTTTGAGTAATTTACGTTTCTTCTTTCCCTCAGTTATTTACATGGTTCTAAAATATATTTTCCTTGCCCTTACTTCCCAGTGTGGATTGATAATTCTAGTGGTTGTTCATATAGTGCTACTGAGGAGAAGTTTCTGCTGCTTGTACATGCACCTGACTGAACAGGTATGGTTCCACTTAGCTGGCTGACGGACTCCAAACACAATGCACAGAATTTGCTAAACACAATGGTTCGTGAACAATGCACGCAACTATTTTTGAGAGAATTGGCCAGCAACACAAGGCAGGGTTGCAATTCCTTATAATTACTACAGGATAGTGGTTGATTTGCACTGCTGCACCACTGGCACCATGAAAACACCATCAGGCACCTTACCAACCCATGGTTCGCATAACATTGCTGCATTTTCCCATTAAAATCATCACATTCAACAAAAGTACCCTTTCAACAAGATGATAATTGTTAAATGAATGCCAAGCGACACCTCTTGCAAAGAGAGTGAAAAATTATGGTTTCTCATGCCTGCAGCATGTAAATTATTAGAGATTTTAAAGATGTTGAATTATAAAATTCACACTTTTTAATTTTTCTTTTTTTCTCTCTTAACCCAATTTTTCTTTCCCTGTCTTTATTTGACATTTAATTCACCCAACACCCTTGTAGATCTAAAATCTGCCTAACTCAGCCCTAAATATATTCAACAACCCAGCCTCCACTGCCCTTAGAGTCCCAATGAGCAACTGAGAAGAAATTCCTCCTAATTTGCCGAGGCATTGAGTTTAAAAATCACGTTGCAGCTTTATAGAACCTTAGTTAGGCCGCTCTTGGAATATAGTGTTCAATTCTGGTCGCCACACTACCAGAAGGATGTGGAGGCTTTGGAGAGGGTACAGAAAAGATTTACCAAGATGTTGCCTAGTATGGAGGGCATTAGCTATGAGGAGAGGTTGGAGAAACTTGGTTTGTTCTCACTAGAATGACGGAGGTTGAGAGGTGACCTGATAGAAGTCTACAAGATTATGAGAGGCATGGACAGAGTGGATAGTCAGAAGCTTTTTCCCCAGGGTGGAAGAGTCAATTACTAGGGGGCACAGGTTTAAGGTGCGAGGGGCAAGGTTTAAAGGAGATGTATGAGGCAGATTTTTTACACAGAGAATGGTGGGTGCCTGGAACTCATTGCCAGGGGAGGTAGTGGAAGCGGGTACGGTAGTGACTTTTGAGGGGTATCTTGACAAATACATGAATAGGATGGGAATAGAGGGATATGGTCATCAGAAGGGTCGGGGGTTTTAGTTAAGTCGGGCAGCATGGTCGGTGCAGGCGTGGAGGGCCAAAGGGCCTGTTCCTGTGTTGTAATTTTCTTTGTTCTTTGTAACGGAAAGACACCCGATTCTGAAATATGCCCCCTAGTTCTAGATTCTTCCACAAGGGGCATCTACTCTATCAAGTCCCTCGGAATCTTATATTTTCAATATGATCACATAGAACATTACAGTGCAGTACAGGCCCTTCGGCCCTCGATGTTGCGCCGGCCAGTGAAACCAATCTAAAGCCCATCACCTCTCATTCTTCTAAATCCCAATGAGTATAGGCCCAAACTCCTCAGCCTTTCCCCAGGGTTCAACCCAGTAAGCCTTCTCTGAACTATCTCCAATGCAAGTATATCTGTAATAATTCTTGTTCATCAGTTTGGGGAAAAAGAACACACTTATTTACCGATTAAGGCTATCCAGAGGCTTGCAGCCTTGTGACTGCAGCCAGCTCCTGAGATAGTGCTGGAACAGAAACCCCTGCTTGCCGGTGTGAACCTGCAACTTGGTCCCTGATTGGTTTCCTGGGTCATGTGATGCTTAAAGGGTCAATCGCCACAATATCCTTTCTTAAATAAGGAAACCAAAATTGTGTACCATACTCTAGATATGGTCCCACCATCCCCTGTACAGCTTTAACAAGACTCCCCTTATTTTGTACTCCATACTTGCAGACTAACATCCTATTTGTCTTCCTAATTACTTGCTCCACCTGCATGCTAGCTTTTTGCGATTGTGTACAAAGGCACACTCTGTATTCCGACATCCTGCATTTCAGTAATATTCTACTTTCTATTCTGCTCGCCAAAATAGGTAGTCTCACATTTTCCTGCATTTACTTCATCTGACAAATTTTTCCCGACTCACTTAACCTACTATAACCCTTTGAAGACTCTTTGAACAGAATCTTCTGAAGGTGACGGGGGTCTCAGCTGCTGGCTGAAGTGCCAGCGAGACCCTTGCATTGTCTCCTTTTGAGAAAGCCCGCCACATCTTGCGACACTCAGGATTTAATAGGCCAGTGGTTTGCCTTTCCCCAGGATCAAGGACCCCCAGGAAGTGGGGGTCCCACCTGCCAAACAGAAGCTGGCAGCTCTTCTGTACTCTGCAGTGCCGCCAGGGAAATGGTGGCGGCTACTGATGTGAGACTCATTCGAGGCCTCGGATCCGGGAGGAACCAAGGCTCAGGTAAGTGGTGGTGGGAAGGGGGTCAGATGGATGGTGGGGGAATCAGCAGGAAAAGGCAGGGGGTAGCTTTCAGCAGTTCCCGCTTGTCCCCATCACAGGCCTCCCTGCCATAGACATAATTTGGGTAGAGGTGGGAAAGCACAACAGTCCCTATCCATCACCGTCCCACCCAATTAAATGCCCCTCTGCCACTAAACTCTGCAGAGGGGAGAGCAGATGTTTTGTGTCATCTTCAACAACCTGTTCTCCTACGTATCTTTGTATCATCAGCAAACATGCTATTTTTATCCAAGTCATTCATAAAGATTGCAAATAGTTGAGGCTCCAGCACGGATCCCTGTGGTACTTCACTGGTTACAGTTTGCGAACCTGAAAATAACCCATTTATCCCAAATCTCTGTTTCTGTTGGTCAGCCAAGTCTACAGTCACACTAATATATTACCCCCAACACCAGGAGCTCTGTCCGGTGCAGTAATCTTTTATGTGGTGCCTTATCAAAAGCTTTTGGAAATCCAAATACACTACATCTGCCATTTCATCTTTCTCTCCCCTGTTTATTACATTCCCAAAGTACTCTAAATTTGTTAAACACAATTTCCTTTTCATAAGACCATACTGACCCTGCTTGATGGTGTTTTGTCCTGCTAACACTTCCTTGATAACCGATTCCATCATTTTCTCAGGGGCAGATTTTAGGCTAATTGTGCGGCACGGTGGCACAGTGGTTAGCACTGCTGCCTCACAGCGCCAGGTTCAATTCTGACCTAGGGTGACTACGTGGAGTTTGCACTTTCGCCCTGTGTCTGCGTGGGTTTCTTCCGAGTGTTCCAGTTTGTCTCCAAAGTCGAAAGATGCGCAGGTCAGGTTGAATGGTCATGCTAAATTGACTCTTAGTACCAGGGGGATTAGCAGGGTAAATATGTATGGTAATGGGGATAGGATGGGATTGCTGTCGGTGCAGGCTTGATTGGTCGAATGGCCTCCTTCTGTTCTGTAGAGATTCTATGCTGGGCTCCGGTTTCCTCTCTCAGTCCAAAGATGCGCAGGCTAGGTGGATTGGTCATGCTAAATTGCTCCTTAGAGTCCCAAGATGTGTAGGTTAGGGGGATTAGCTTAAATATGTGTGGTTGTGGGGATATGGCCTGGGTAAAATTCACCTGGGTTAGGTGAATTGGCCATGCTAAATTCTTCCTCAGTGTACCCGAACAGGCGCTGGAGTGTGCCGACTAGGGGATTTTCACAGTAACTTCATTGCAGTGTTAATGTAAGCCTACTTGTGATACTAATAAATAAACTTTAACTTTTACTTTAGATGTTCTGTTGAAGAGTTGACGCACACTTCATGGATTGAATGGCCTCCTTCTGCACTGTAGGGACGCTATGATTCAAATCTATGATTCGATAGTTTCCCGATATCTATTATTGGTTAAATTGTTTATCCAGTTGTTTTCTATGTTCCCAGGTGCCCCATTGCATCCACTGCACTGCTGTAAGTTTGCACATCCAACAATTCTGTGGGCATAAAAGTTGAAAACCTAAACACATACAAACATGTTTGGCTAATGGGGCAAGTCACACACTGCCTGATCCCAGCAAATTTTGGACTATTGTCTGATGCGTCAGGTCTGGCTGACGTTCCTACTATTCCTGCTGTAAATGTTAAACTCTCTTCACAAAACACTTTAGCTTCAATGGCACTGATTATTGGGTAGCTGTATAACTGACAGATGGAAAATCACGCATTTTTATGTCACCATTCATGTAAAATTTCATCCAGCTTCTCCCAGCCACATCATTCACTAAGAATTTTAATTTAGTGGTTTGAAAAATGTTATTTTATGTACTCCTACCCATCATGTAGGAAACTACAATTTCCATGTTGCACTTTTTTCTCACACAGGAAATCTTTCCACAAGGCATACATAGAAACAGGAATGCAAAAGGTGCCCATCGTGATCTCCAGGCTGGGGATGGGTTCCTCAAGGTGATTATTCCGAATTGAATTAGAAAAGGCGTTCTTTAAAAGATTTATTTGGCTTTGGAAGCCAGCAGACATAGAATCATAGAATCCCTACAGTGCACAAAGAGGCCGTTCGGCCCATTGAGTCTGCACCAACTCTCCAACAAAGCATTGTACCTAGGGCCCACTCCCTGCCCTATCAACGTAACCCCATACGTTTGCCCCACTAATCCCCCTAAACATAACATTTTAGGACACTACGGGCAATTTAACTTGGCCAATCCACCTAACCTGCACATCCTTGGAGCGTGGGAGGAAACTGGAGCATCCAGAGGAAATCCACCCAGACACAGGGAGAACACTCCACACAAGCAGTCACCCAAGACTAGAATCGAACCCGGATCCCTGGCGCTGTGAGGCAGCAATGCTAATCACTGTGCCACCGTGCCGTCCATCTTGCTTCCTCCCACAAACAGTGGTGTATCATTCTCCCATATTCCCCAGTGCATTGCCTAAGTTCAGAAATAGTGGAAGTACCGGGCCCCACCTGATGCAGGATGTTCAGTCGGGATAGGTGTAGTGGGATTCCTTTTCCTATGTAGATGAAACAGCTTTGAGAAATGTTGCCCCCATTATTCCTGGGTTCCAATACCACGTGACTAGGGACTACCAACAGTACATAATTATTAACAGTAACTGAGAAACTCTTCCATGCTGTATCCGTGCTGCTGAGGAGGACTTTCTTCAGCCAGTGGGGTGGTGAATCTATGGAATTCATTGCCACAGAAGGCTGCAGAGTCCAGGTCATTGAGTGTATTTAAAACAGAGATACATAGGTTCTTGATTGGTAAGGGGATCAAAGGTTACGGGGAAAAGACGGGAGAATGATTGGGAGCCATGATTGAATGGCAGAGCAGACTCAATGGGCCGAGGGGCCTAATTCTGCTCCTATATCTTATGGTGTCTCTGCCCAGGAGAACTCCCGCACTCTTGACATATGACCCCTTTTGTACCAGCATCATCCCAACGTCCACAAGAGCACCCGGTCTACAATTCCAGTTCACTTTGAGAGATTGGCAGAGCTCATTGCAGCTTCTCCGGTTGTGCCTTATTCTGGAATAAACTACACACTTAGCTTCTGAGCAGTCTTCAACATTTTGAAAAAAAAAATGACGGATAATACAGTAGAATGCTTAATTCTTCTGCAAAAATTGCATTTGCAGCCTCTCATTAGATCAATTTGGTAGTTGTCTAGGAGTTACCAGTCTTGGTATGATTCACAGTTCACCAGCAATATTATCATACATCACACAAATCTTTTGTCACTAAGTGGCAAATGGAATTAAAGTTAAGAAGATTGGAGTGCGTAGGAAGGCAAAGGAAATTGAGAAAAAGGTTACGACACATAATACGGGATTTCGTTGTAACCCACAGGATTGTAAATTCAGTGGAGACAGTGTAGAACATTGAAAGATATACATAAAAGCTCCATCATTTTGAATGAGGGGTTTTATATATTTATAAAGACTTTGGTAAGGGAAAAAAAAATGCAATTTATGGCAAGCTGGGACTTGATTATCACGAGCGTAACTAATTGAATTGGATAGTGAGCCTGATGACAGATCGAATATTCGCTTCACTATGAAAATATATTCAATGTAATGAAAAATTGGAACACAACATGATGCAAAAAGATACGCAGTACATTTTGATTGATTCACCATAATGGTTCAAGGATAAAAACTGCTATTCAATGGTTTATTGGGCAGTCAGACTTGTTCGATTGACCGCATACTGAATCAGACATATTTAATTGTATACAGTATGTCAGTATTTATGGCACCTGCCAATTCCATTTAGCTTCTATTCACTGAATAAAACAAAAGTAAAATAACTAAAGGGGGCGGTGGGGGTCTATTCATTAAGTGGAAGCTTCACGCTGGAGGAAATCACAACATTCTGCCATTCTCCCGTGAATATGTGCTGTGTCGGCGAGTTCTAACACCTCCCCCACTCTCACTGACAAGCATGGGAGAGCAAGAAATCATTCTGAAGATATGCTGGTCTGGCATCCACAGCACTGGAAAACACCTCGGCTAAAATCAGAGAGGAAGGAAGCGAGGCGAAATACGAGAACACAAGAGAGGAGAAACAGAAACATATGTTGATTCCAGTTGACTGTCCCTACAGGCAACATGGCAAATGCAGAATGGTTCTATTAGCTTTGTTTTTGACAGGAGTGCATGCCTCCAGTTTTCCACTTACAGCTGAAAGGTTCATGCCTCTGATTTGTCTAGCAATGACAGCTCAGCTAAATGATGCCAATGGAATACATATGGACAGTTTTGCCAACATAGTCTGGACATCTGATGGCCGGCACGGTGGCACAGCAGTTAGCACTGCTGCCTCACCGTGCCAGGGACCCAGTTTCAATTCCGGCCTTGGGTAACTGTGTGGAGTTTGCATGTTCTCCGTGTGTCTGCGTGGGTTTCCTCCCACACTCCAAAGATGTGCGGGTGGTACAGTGGCAAGCATTGCTTCCTCACAGTGCCAGCGACCCAGGTTTGATTCTCAGCTTGGGTCACTGTCTGTGTGGAGTTTGCACGTTCTCCCCATATCCGCGTAGGTTTCCTCCGGCTGCTCCGGTTTCCTCCCACAGTCTGAAAGACGTGCAGGTTAGGTGCATTGGCCATGCTAAATTCTCCCTCAGTGTACCCGAACAGGTGCCAGAGTGTGGCGACTGGAGGGATTTTCACAGTAGCTTCATTGCAGTGTTAATGTAAGCCTACTTGTGATACCAATAAATAAATTTAAAGGTTAGGTTGATTGGCCACGCTAAATTGTCCCTTGGTGTGCGGGATGGATTAGCCATGGTAAATGTGTGGGGTTACAGGGGTAGGGTGGGGGAAGAGAGTCAGGGTAAGATGCTCTGAGAGAGAGTCGGTACAAATGCGATGGGCCAAAAGGACTCTTCTCACCGTAGGGATTCTATGGATCATTGTTCTGTGCTTTGGTTATCTAACATATCCCAGTTAAGGGAAAATAGAGAACACATGCAGACACAGACACACCCACACGCAAGGAAATGAGATTAAATGGAATTGTCACTCTTATGCCACCTCAGCTGATCTCCCATGGCGTGGTTCATGGTGAATCAGACTGTTGGTATCGGATAGATACTGAATGTAGAGGCTGAGTCTAGTTACATGTGTCAACTGAAAGAATTGGAATTAAATGTGAAACAATTTTCCCCCAAGGGTTCTAAATAAAAGTTTTGTTTGATAGGGAAATGAATAAACACTGTTTTCCTTACTAGTTCCAGAGAACTGAATAAAAAATTAACAAAGATTTGTATTTATGTTGCTCCAAAACACTTCACAGCAAGTGAGGTACCTTTTGAAGTGCAGTCACTGTTGTTATGTAGGAAACACAATGGGTGGGATTTTCCAGACCTTCCAACCAGTTGATCTTCCAATCCCGCTAAAGGTGCTCCCCTGCATTGGGTTCCCCGGCGGGAGGATGGGTGAACCGTACAGAATGCCATAAGAATCAACGGGGCCGGAAGATTCTGCTGGCGGCCAATGATGAGCCACTTCTGCTGCTGGAAATCAAGTCAGGGGGCAGACTGGAAAATCTCACCCATAGCTCCCGCAAAAAGTGCAGTGATAATGACCAGGTAACTCGTTACGGTGATGTTGATCCAGGGATAAATATCGGTCAAGATATCAGGGTGACTCCTCTGCTCTCCTTCAAAATAGCGTGTTCATCGGAGAGCGCGCAAGGCGTCGGTTTAACTTCACACCTGAAAGAGGGCAGCTCCAATAGTGCAGCACTCCTTCAGTACTGCACTAGTGTTCAGCATCGATTTTTGTGCTCAATTCCTTAAACCAGAACCTTGTCGCTCAGAGGTGAGATCACTACCAACTGAGCCATGGATCACGCTTATTTAAGCAAATATATTTCCCTCACCAACCATGCTAATACATAAATAAATAAATCTCTGCATTTAACAGAAGGGAGCTGCTGTAAGGTGTGGGGTTTGGTAGGTCTCTTGAAGAGGCTCTTAGTCTTGTATAGTTTAACAGGAAATGTTTATGAACTACTAGTAACAATATGTATGTGCACTGTATAAGGTCTAAGCTAGGTGCTGTCTCCATGCTTGCCTCTACACATGTCTCTGCCCAGTACAAGTCTGCCCTCTGGAGTTGAATAATTTGCCCCTTTACATCACATCGTACTTTTCTATGCCATACCCTTATACTTCACCTTGCCCCAAGTCTTTATCCAACGTATTTACAATGCAATTATGTTTACCCAACATATTTACATTACTTATACTACCCTTCTTCCCCTTCACTCAAGATTCTCTGCTTACAGGTTCAGACAGTCTGGAGGCTTTATAAAGTTTAAAGTTCATTTATTAGTCACAAGTAAGGCTTACATCAACACTGCAATGAAGTTACTGTGAAATTCCCCGAGTCGCCTGTTCAGGTCAATGCACTTAACGTCTTTCAGATTGTGGGAGGAAACTGGAGCACCCGGAGAAAACCCACGCAGACATGGGGAGAACGTGCAAACTCCAGTGACCCAAGCCAACAATTGAACCTGGGTCCCTGGCGCTGTGAGGCAGCAGTGCTAACCACTGTGACGTCCCCGTAGTTCTTCCACATCTTGTCTTTACAACAGTTGAAGGAGTGGTAGACTCTGTTATCCTGGGTAAACCTTGATGAATAGGAGATTGTTATGGATGTGGTCATTCTGGCATTATACTAGTGGATCTTAATTATTTTCATTCTTTGGAGTTGGGGCACCACAGTGGTTACCATAGCTGCCTCAAAGCGCCAGGGACCTGGGTTCGATTCCCAGCTTGGGTTACTGTCTGTGTGCAGTTTGCACGTTCTCCCTGTGGGTTTCCTCCAGGTGCTCGGGTTTCCTCCCACAGTCCAAAAGACGTGCAGGTTAGGCGAATTGGCCATGCTAAATTCTCCCTTAATGTACCCAAACAGGCACCAGAGTGTGGCAACTAGGGGATTTTCACAGTAGCTTCATTGCAGTGCTAATGTAAGCCTGCTTGTGACTAATAAATAAATTTTAAACTTGAACTGCTCCTTCTCAACACCCCATCTGTTGTTAATGATGACTATTGATTTATCCCATTTCTTACAAAGAGAACAAACTAATTCTGCATTGGACTCATTCTGTTTTTTCTCCCTTTGTGCAGTTTGCCATGATGGAGTAAAAGATGCCTCTTCCTATTGTGTGGGTGTGACTTATCATCAGGCTCACCATGTAGTTTAGCTTTCTGTGCAAAATGTTCTCATTAGTTTGCACCCTTGCCTCACGGAGCTGTACTGCGGTTGGTCAATGGCCGTTTCTCTGCATCATGTCAGCACTGTCTGACCAACAGTTATACTGGCCAGAGGTTGCAGCATCTGGGCCATGGTGAATGGAGGTATCTGACCAACAGATGTTGGAACCAGAGGTTGAGGCTCTTCTTGCTGCTGAGTCACCTCTTGACAGTCTTTCACTCGAGGTTTTGTGATAATCATCTGGGTGGTTGGCTCTTGCAGCTGCAAAGAAAATGGGCAAACCATCTCTGCAAAAGGCGATGACAATTCAGAGCTGAAGTGCCAGTCGACAGTATTTTTTAACTTGGGATACTCAGGAACCTCTAATTGACAACAGAGCGTGCTTTGATGTCTTCTGACACTTTAAGAGAGGACAACACAGGCAACTATACTCTGAGCATTCCAGATGGGAGCATTCCAAGATGGCAGCTGCAAGAGCCAACCACCCAGATGATTATCACAAAACCTCGAGTGAAAGACAGTCAAGAGGTGACTCAGCAGCAAGAAGAGCCTCAACCTCTGGTTCCAACATCTGTTGGTCAGATACCTCCATTCACCATGGCCCAGATGCTGCAACCTCTGGCCAGTATAACTGTTAGCCAGACAGTGCTGACATGATGCAGAGACACGGTGGACAGAGTACCCTTCGTCGTCCAGTACTTCCCCAGAGCGGAGAAGCTACGGCATCTCCTCCAGAGCCTTCAACATGTCATTGATGAAGACGAACATCTCGCCAAGGCCATCCCCACACCCCCACTTCTTGCCTTCAAACAACCACGCAACCTCAAACAAACCATTGTCCGCAGCAAACTACCCAGCCTTCAGGAGAACAGTGACCATGACACCACACAACCCTGCCACAGCAACCTCTGCAAGACGTGCCGGATCATCAACATGGATGCCATAATCTCACGTGAGAACACCATCTACCAGGTACACGGTACATACTCTTGCAACTCGGCCAACGTTGTCTACCTGATACGCTGCAGGAAAGGATGTCCCGAGGCATGGTACATTGGGGAAACCATGCAGACGCTACGACAATGGATGAATGAACACCGCTCGACAATCACCAGGCAAGACTGTTCTCTTCCTGTGGGGGAGCACTTCAGCAGTCACAGGCATTCAGCCTTGGATCTTCAGGTAAGTGTTCTCCAAGGCGGCCTTCATGACACACGACAGCGCAGAATCGCTGAGCAGAAACTGATAGCCAAGTTCCGCACACATGAGGACGGCCTAAACCGGGATGTTGGATTTATGTCACATTATCAGTAACCCCACAGCTTTCCCCCTGATCTTGCAGAATCTTACTAGCTGTTCTGTCTGGAGACAAACACATCTCTTTAACCTGTGTTTAATGTTCCCTCCACCCACATTATCTGTACCTTTAAGACCTGGCTGGCTGTAGAGATTTGCATTCTAATTAGTATTCTGTAACTTGATTTCTGTGTCTCTGTGCACTGTTGGAGAACAGATTTTCACTCCATCTGACGAAGGGGCAGCGCTCCGAAAGCTTATGGTATTTGCTACCAAATAAACCTGTTGGACTTTAACCTGGTGTTGTGAGACTTCTTACTGTGCTTACCCCAGTCCAACGCCAGCATCTCCACATCATGAATACCTCAATGATTCCAGCCTCTAACCAGAAGTCGGAGTCATCTGGGCCCATAGATTGGATGTGTTTGTTGTTTATAGCCAGAAATCTCTCAGTCATGGCTTTTTAATCGGAGGGGATCATAAACTGGCTCCTGTGTCCAATTTAAAGTTTGTGAGATGACCATTAAATGAGATATCCACGTTTCAGAAAAAGAAACCCCTGATCTTTGACCTCACCTAAGAAACTTGGTCGTGTTTATTCTTGGAGTGGTACCTTGACTTTGTGAATCATTTTGGGATCAGCTGTACATCTACTTGTGTTATCATAGAATCATAGTACTCCTACAGTGCAGAAAGAGGCCATTCGAGCCTGCACTAACAACAATCCCACCCAGGCCCTATCCCCGTAACCCCATGTATTTATCCTGCTAGTCCCCTTGACACGGAGGGGTAATTGAGCATGGCCAATCCACCAAACCTTAGGACTATGGAAGGAAACCAGTGCACCTGGAGGAAACCCACGCGGACACGGGGAGAACGTGTAAACTCCACGCAGACAGTGACCCGAGGCTGGAATTGAACTCGGGTCCCTGGTGCTGTGAGGCAGCAGTGCTAACCACTGTGCCACTTTGCACTGCTTTCCAAATTGTCCTAGGTAGTCACAATTAAAACACTACTGAGACTGCAGGATATTGATCATATCCGTGGGGTCACTTTACTCCACCGACGCTGTTTCCCCTCCTTTAGTGGTCAGTCCAATTGTTGCTTCTCTTGACCTTGAGTTTGCGTATTCCTCAGCTGCTTTAGTAGCTGTACAGTGGAGGCTCTGTGCCACGTCATGCTTTCACCTCTGAAGATGGATCTGTGCTGCAAATGGATTTCAGATTGCCTGACAGTTTGAGCGGCCTTTCAAAGGTCAAATCTTCCTTAGCTTGAAGCATGTCTGAGAGTTCATCATCTGCCACTCCAACAATGATTCCGTTCCCAATTAGCTCTGACTTTAGATCAGTGGTCACAGCTTTCCACTATTCTGTACAAATAGGATGGCAATAGAGGGATATGGTCCCCGGAAGGGTAGGGGCTTTTCGTTCAGTCGGGCAGCATGGCTGGTGCAGGCTTGGAGGGCCAAAGGGTCTGTTCCTGGGCTGTAATTTTCTTGGTTCTTTCTATAGCTCATTAATGAAGGACTCAACCTGTTCTCCTGGCTGTTAGACACATTTGTCAAACTTTACTCTTTTAAGGATCTTGTTGCTGCTCATTCGAACGATTTTTTAAAATTTAGTCACATTTTGGTGAGGCTTCATTGATTGTTTGTCCAGCTATTTTATCATTGGCTATTGGGCCTACCAAATAAAACAGTGTCTTAACCTGTTCAGCTTCTGTTTTTTAGTCTAGATCTGAAGCAGTCATATATCTAATGAATCTCTTTTTCAAAAGTCCCCAATTTTGTGACTTGGTTGAGTCCAAACGGGTCTGGTAAGGTAGTTTTTTGATTCATGGCCATTTCATGGGCGGCATGGTAGCACAGTGGTTAGCACTGCTGCTTCACAGCTCCAGGGACCTGGGTTCGAATCCTGGCTCGGGTCGCTGTCTGTGTGGAGTTTGCACATTCTCCCTGTGCCTGCATGGGTTTCCTCCAGGTGCTCCAGTTTCCTCCCACAGTCCAAAGATGTGCGGGTTAGGTTGATTCTAAATTGCCCCGAAGTGTCCCGGGATGGGCCGAATGGCCTCTTTCTGCACTGTAGGATTCTATGATTCTAAAATTAAAAGTGTGCGTAGTTTTTAATGCTAATAGGAAACCCAAGATGGCACTGTGTTACACCTGGACTTAATGCGATTTCCCGCTTGTCAGTTTTGGGCGAGTCTCATTGTAGACATTTGTGATTTATGAGTTTTACATTTTTAGCAGCAATGCCCTGAGTCTACTTTATTTTTTTAGCCTTTCCCACAGTGTCTAAGTCTTTTCAGATCATGAAACCGTCTAATCCCATCCTTTACTGGATCTTTTAACTGCCATTTATTTGTTATTTAATTAGAATGTTTTAGTTCAGAGTGAGCTCGGTCAGACTAACTCGGCTGTTTACGGTGTTTTACAAAATAGCAACTCAGACGGTTGCTGACTCAAACGTTTTTTGAAACTAATTCTGGCCAGGAACTAAAGTGTTTTTGCCTCACCCCTGCTCTATTTTCTGACTCTGCAATCTTTTGGGTCATGGAATCATCGAGTCAGAGCAATACAGCACGGAAACAGGCCCTTCGGCCCAACTGGTCCATGCCGACCATGGTGCCCTCCCAGCAAGTCCCAATTGCCCGAGTTTGGCCCATATCCCTCTAATCTTTTCCCATCCATGTATTTATCCAAATGCTTTTTAAATGTTGCTGTTGAACCTGCCTCAACCACTTTCTCTGGCAGCTCATTCCATATACGCACCACCCTCTTTGTGAAAAAGTTGCCCCTCAGGTCCCTTTTAAATCTTTCCCCTCTCACCTTAAACCCGTGCCGTCTAGTTTCAATTCCCCTACCCTGGGAAAAAGACTGTTCATCCTATCTATGCCCCTCATGATTTTATACACCTCAATAAAGTCATCCCCTCATTCTCCTACATTCCAAGGAATAAAATCCCAGCCTGGCCAACCTCTCCCTAATGCTCAGGCCCACTCGTCCTAGTAATGTCCTCGTAAATTTTCATGCACTTTTCCCAGTTTATTAACGTCTTTCTTATAACAGGGTGATCAAAACTGTACACAACGCTGGACTTCCACAGGATTCAACAGAGTCTTCTGCCGCAGTGTGGAGTTTTATTTCTTTCTCCTGCTTCCGATCCTGCCTCCAAACTTCTCTCGGGCAATCTCCCTGTGCACCTTTGCTTCCGGTGCTTTCTGTCACATTGGAGTGCTGCTCTTTACTTTTTCATGCTTTCCGGATTTGGGGACCCATCCTTCATTGCCGTTGTGTTGTAAGATGTTGTGTGTAGTTGGTTAGGTCTCACAAAGAGGTTCTGAGTTTTGTACATGCTTCCAAACCCCGCTGATGTTGTGCGAGAGTGTTCCAACCTGAAACACTGGTTTCATGTGGTGTATTGGTTTTTGGATTAGCGACAAACGCCTGCAGAAAGAGTGAAAACTCAGACCTCGCTTTCATTCAACAAAGAAAAGTATTAATGTAGAAGATAATAAAACACAACAAAGAACAATCTTATTCTTTGGCAAAGTAACAGTAAGCACTTAGCCCCTCAAAGAGTGAAAACTCAAAGGTATCTGTTTCTCCCCTACTTAAACTCTGCTGAGACCTCCGTTTCCCAAACAACCACCATAAACCTATTGGTCAAATCTATCCAGTGATTACCACACTGTACAGGTTAAGTGGCCACGACCTGGAAATGGCCTTCAGTTCAGCAAAGAAAATTATCTTTTGCACAAATTGACTTTCCTTCATCTCCAGCTCAGCTGTTTTCCTAAGAATGGGCTACCTCTCTCCTTGCTGCTGCTTCTTCAACACCTCATCTGCATCAATACTGCTTCCTGGCTCACAACACTTTGACTACTAATTGTATCAATTGCAAAGAACATCCTGTTCCACAGCGGCACAGTGGTTAGCACTGCCGCCTCACAGCACCATGGACCTGGGTTCGATCCCTGGCATGGGTCACTGTCTATGTGGAGTTTGCATGGTCTCCCCATGTTAGCATGGGTTTCCTCTGGGTGTTCCAGTCCAGTTTCCTTCCGCAGCCCAAAGATATGCAGGTTGGGTGAATTGGCCATGCTAAATTCTCCCTCAGTGTACCCAAACAGGTGCCAGAGTGTGGCAACTAGGAGATTTTCACAGTAACTTCATTGTAGTGTGAATGTAAGCCTACTTGTGACTAATAAACAAACTTTAACTTTCCCTATTTTTACCTTTCTCTTAAGTGCTGCCCAGATATGGTTTACAAAATACACGGCAGTTTGATTTTACTTGTGCAAAAAAAAATTAGGACATACAGTTCAACATTAAGTGTTTGTTAACAATGAATAACAATGTACCTATAACACAGTATAATGTCTAAGCTCAGAGCTGAGTCCATACTTGCCACTGCACACGTCTCTGTCCACGATAAGACTGCCCTCTAGTGTTGGGTCATGTGTCCCTTTATATCACACTGTGGGTAGTACTGTACCTTTCTATGCCAGACCCTTGTACAACAGCAGCAACTCTTCAACACTAGCATTCATCATCTTAGGTTGTCTATCTTTAGGGCCCAAATTCTTACTGCAATGGTTAAGAAATATATCCAAAATGCTTACAGTTGGAGTACTGTGAACAGGTCAGTAGTGTAAGAAGGATGCACAGACACTGGATAAGATGCAATATGATAACTATAATCTCTCAGCATTGGTTTTATCAGGGAAGACTGAACAGGCTCCTTTCTCCGGAAAGCAGAAGATTTAAAGGTGAGTAGATAGAGTCCATTGAGATTATAACAAGCTGTTAGAAGGTTGACACAGAGCAGATGTTTTCATATGTGGGGGGGAAGATCAAAACTAAGGGCCACAAATATTGGACAGTTACTGATTCACTCAATAGAGAATTGAAGAGAAACCTTTATGCCCAGAGAGAGATAAGAATGTAGAACTCACCACAACAAGACCAAAGAACAAAGAACATTACAACACAGGAACAGGCCCTTCGGCCCTCCAAGCCTGCACTGACCATGTAAAGGTGAATAGCAAAAATGCAATTAAGGGGAAATTAGATAAATGAGGGAGAAAAATATATCAATAAGGTTAGGTTAATGGTGGCACAGTGGCTAGCACTACTGCTTCACAACACCAGAGACCCAGGTTCAATTCCTGGCTTGTGCGACTGTCTACGTGGAGTTTGCACGTTCTCCCTGTGTCTGCGTGGGTTTCCTCCGGGTGCTCCGGTTTCCTCCCACAGTCCGAAAGATGTGCTGGTTAGGTGCTTTGGCCATGCTAAATTCTCCCTCAGTGTACCCGAACAGGCGCTGGAGTGTGGGGACTAGAGGATTTTCTTACTTGTGACACCAATAAATAAACTTTAAAACTTTTGAAACTTAAAGGTATCTAGGCTCATGTGGAACATAATCACCCATACGGGTAAGTTGGACTAAATGATCTGTTTCTGTGCGTTCTATGTCATTTGCATGTGTTTTCTTTTTAAAACATCACACCAATTATACCAAAAGGTTACAGTCATCACAGTGCTATTTATGAATAGGTATGTTTAGATTTAAGCCTTATGTTCAGAAAAATCTGGCAAACCTGGATAAGGGTACAGAATTTGTCACTGCTTATATTAACAATTAGTTTGAGTACTAAAATTAAATAAAATCATGTTGCAAGCATGTAGAGTAATTATGGAATATAAAGAGTAAATTTTAAATGATATCATTTGACGCACTTGTGGCCAGCCACAAACACAAGACCCTGAACAGAATAATCTAAGCTCTGATATTACATTAAAGAATTTCAAATGCCTTGATTATTTCGAATACATTACAACATACCCCCGCACTTTGAATTTCTCCACTCATCAGTACTCTCCTCAGCTGTACCTATCTTATTGTATTGCATAGGAGCACACATTATAGCATTGAAGGAGACCCAACAGATCAATCAGTAGGCGCTGATAATTAATCTTAAATTGGAACTGTCTATTCTAATTCAAAAATTCGAATCAGTTGTCGTTTGATGATCTTTGGCACGCTGGCACAGTGGTTAGCACTGCTGTCTCACAGCACCAGGGACTCGGGTTCGATTCCAGTCTTGAGTGACTATCTGTGTGGAGTTTGCACGTTCTCCCTGTGTCTGCGTGGGTTTCCTCCGGGTGCTCCGGTTTCCTCCCACAGTCTGAAAGACGTGCTGGTTAGGTGCATTAACCCAAACAGGCGCCGGAGTGTGGTGGCTAAGGGAATTTCACAGTAACATCATTGTAGTGTTAATGTAAGCCTTACTTGTGACTAATAAATAAACTTAGTTATCATCCTTGCCAAATACTTATCTAGTTGCATTTAAAATGATCTTAAGGTCTCTACCTGAAACGACCCTTTTGATAAAGCATTTGGGGAACCTCTGTGTCAAAGTCTTCCAATTTCCCCTTTCATTCAGTGCTACACTCCCGTTATTGATTTGGCCAGTAGTCAGTACTTGCTAACCGTAATTGCAACGATCAATAATATTTGACGTGCGTTGCCTGTATTCCCAAAGTTACCGCAGGAAAGGTTGAAGAGTTCATGCTCCACTTTGCATTTGATGTTTTAAACCAAAAGAAAAGTCCAAATTGCTCGTAAAACATGGTTTCCCTGGTGGTTTTCAACTGCAGTCATTTCCCCGTGATATCCAGGTGTGTCGGTGAGGTTGAGGCCAACAAACAGCAAGGTTTGGCAAGCTCTGTCAATAACCAGATGTGCTGTCAAGCCCCTCTTCAAACTTCATGATTTGTATTTACTGGCAGTTACAACCTGCTGCCATTTTGAATCTTCTCAGCTAAGACTGATTGCTACGGGAACCATGAGCTCAAGTCTAACATTTCTCCAACAAGTACAGGCCTCTACTAGAAACGATTATTGGAGATATTTTAAATATTTGTAAATGAATTTAAGCATTTTTGAAGTCATTATGTTACAGGCCTTATTTCCATAATTAAATCCTAAACTTAGAAAAATTAAGTGGAGACTAACGTAAGTAATTATTGTATGAAGTAGAATCATAGAATCCCTCCAGTGCAGGAAGAGGCTGTTCAGCTCATCGAGCCTGCACTGACCTCAATCCAACCCAGGCCCTATCCCCGTAACCCCATGTATTTAACCTGCTACCTGACACCAAAGGACAATTTAGCACGACCAATCAACCTAACCCGCACATCTTTGGGCTGTGGGAGGAAGCCGGAGCACCTGAAGGAAACCACACAGGGTGAGTGTGTGAACCCCACACAGACAGTCACCCAAGGCTGGAATTGAACCCGGGTCCCTGGCGCTTTGAGGCAGCACTGCTAACCACTGTGCTACCATGCCGCCCCAAGTCAGTAAATTAATTATTAAAGGTAAATTTCAGTGAGTAAACTTGTTTATTTGATTTAGTAGTTCAACTATGTATGGTGAGTAAACTATGAAAAAATTACTTAAAGCATTGAGTTTACGATATTAGAATCATAGAATCCCTGCAGTGCAGAAGGAGCCCATTTGGCCCATCGAGTTTGCACCGACTCTCTGATAGAGCATCCTACCAAGGTCCATCCCGCCCCCCCCCCCCCCCCCCCCACCCCGCCACCTTATCCCCATGACCCCACTAATCCCCCTAACCTACACATCTTGTGACACTAAAGGGGAAAGTTAGCATGACCAATTCGCCTAAACTGCACATCTTTGGAGTGTGGGAGGAAACCGGAGCACCTGGATGAAACCCAGGGAGAACGTGCAAACGTCACACAGTCACCCAAGGCGGGTTCAATTCCGGCCTCGGATCACTGTATGTGTGGAGTTTGCACATTCTCCCCGCATCTGCGTGGGTTTCCTCCGGGTGCTCCGATTTCCTCCCACAGTCCAAAGGTGTGTGGGTTAGGTTGATTGGCCATATAAATTGACCCTAGTGTCAGGGGGATTAGCAGGGTAAATATGTGGGGTGATTGGAATAGGGTCTGGGTGGGATTGTGGTCGGTGCGGACTCAAATGGGCCGAATGGCCTCCTTCTGCACTGTGGGAATTCTATGAGTGTGCTGCAGCAAGGTCGGAGAATTTGGTGGCCAGCCAAATCTCTGTTCACTGCTGCGGGATGGGAAAATCCCGTCGGTGTGAACGGTGCTTAAATTCTGGCCTAGGAGACTATAAAACTATATTTTAAGATTAGTAATAAATATTTCATTAGATTTCGATTGCATTTTTCAGATTCTGTTATGTTGTAAATATTAATTTTTGAACCAAATGCTAATCTTATAAAAGTTTGACCATTGTTTGTTGCTTACTACTGTTGAGCTTGGTGCTTTCAGATGAGAATTTTTAACATTTATAGAGAGTTAAACAGCTGAAAGAAATCTGCCAATAAGTTAATCAATCACAAATGTTACAAGGAGATTTGTCCACAATTTCCTTTCTGTTTAGTTGTAAGAGATGTGTAGCCCAGGAAATGTGTTACCTGTTGTATAAATAGAATATGTGCTGGATTAATTTTTAATATCCTGCCACGGATATATGCATTTCTATGAATCTCAATAGGGACTTTCTTAACTTCTGACGTTGGACAAAGTTTGGTATGAACCCTGGAAATAGCCATTCAACTGCTGGGATTTTCCCTCCCTTCCCGTCGTCAGGATCTTCAGGTCCCACCCAAGGTGCCTCCCCACCGGGTACCATGGGGGGTGCAGCCAGCGAGCAATGCAAATTGCCACTGACTTTGATGGGACCAAAAGATCGTGCCATGGGCAATGATGAATAGCTTTCAGTGCTGGAAAACCTGCCCCAGGATAGGGTGGGGGGACTGTTTCTGTGGATATTCCACCAATCCTCTGCCAAATGTATCGTGGAAGATTGTGAGAACTCGAACACTTGATATTTTCTAAGGACGGGAGCACTATTTTTTTTCATTCATTCGTGGGTCATGGGCGTCACTGGCTGGGCCAGCATTTATTGCCCATCCCTAGTTACCCTTGTTCAGAGGCAGTTAAAAATCAACCACATTGCTGTGGGTCTGGAGTCACATGTAGGCCAGACCAGGTCAGGACGGCAGATTTCCTTCCCTAAAGGACATGAACCAGATGGTTTTTCCAGCAAACAACAATGGTTTCATGGTCATCAGTAGATTCTTAATTCCAGATTTTTTCTTATTGAATTCAAATTCCACCAGCTGCCGTGGCGGGATTCGAACCCGGGTCCCCAGCTGAGTTTCTGGATTACTTGCCCAACGATAATACCTCCATTGGAGGCCATGCCCCCCCCCCCTAACATGGAATATAATTCTGCTTCTAGGTAAAAGGTGTAAAGTCACTATGGGTAGGAATTTCCACCACCTCCTGCAAAGCGTTTTGTGGTGGGATCTTCCAGGCCCGGTGTTGTCAGCGAGGCGTCCATTGCTCACACCCTCCATTGCCAGGGAACCCACGGCGATCGGAGCAGGGGAGGGGGCTGCCGTCAGCAAGACCAGAAGATCCCCACTGGCGAGAACAGCTGAAAAATCCCACCCAAGTCTGAAAACACTCAAGTTCAAATAATCTTCACAATGCAGGCCACAGAACTTGGACTTTTCTTTAATGTGTGATGAATAAACAAGTTAGAGACATTTCTGGGCAGAATCGAGCTGAGGCATTGACGGGGGTGGGGGTCTCGCCTACTGGCTGGAGATCCAGTGAGCAGCCCATGATTCCTCTTTTCCGGAAGGTCTGCTGAAACTGATGCCAATCAAGCAGTGGTAAGGCCAGCTGAGGACCATCCTCTGGAAACAGGTCCCCGGAGCAGATGTTTCACCGACCGACAGCTGCCGGTCAAAAAGATCTGAGGTGCAGGGGGATTTACGCAATTTCTTTTGCTCTGATTTGTTGTCATACGTATTGGGATACAGTGAAAAGTATTGTTTTTTGAACTCTTATACGGACAAAACATACCATTCATAGAGTACATAGGGGAGAAGGAAAGGAGGGTACAGAATATAGTGTTACAGTCATCATTAAGTTGTAGAGAAAGATCAGCTTCATATGTGGTAGGTCCATTCAAAAGTCTGATGGCAGCAGGGAAGAAGCTGTTCTTGAGTCGGTTGGTACGTGATCTCAGTTTTGTATCTTTTTCCCGACTGAAGTGGGAGTGTGTCCGGGTGTGTGTGAGGTCTTTGATTATGCTGGCTGCTTTTCCGAGACACTTGGAAGTGTGGACGGAGTCAGTGGATGGAGGTAATGGCCAGAGGCGTGTAGGGGAATCAGGAGAAATGGCAAAGAGTTGGCTGTCAGACCAACCACTCTTCCTTCCCACCCCCCTTCCAATGTCCAGTTTATTGATCAGACATGGAGTACCTTTGATCATGGGACCCCTACCCTCGGCTATGGTGACAAGCAGAGTAACAGCTGTCCTGCATGCAACATGGCAACAAACATGTCTGTACCATGGCTATATAGCAATGGTGGGATGAGTCTCTCAAGTGGTCCTTAACTGACCACTTAAGGGTCTCAATTAGTGACAGGGCAGGAAGGTAACCACGGGCCTTGCTGCCCAGAACATAATTCGAAAGAGACGAGAAAATAATGGGATTGGGATATGCCACCATCCCGCCAAAGTACATACCCTTACCACCTGCAAGAGCACAAGATTCGGCCCTGTGGCTCCTGTGTTGGGAAGAACTTCCTGGGGTGGGATGCGTGTTGCAGGAGATGGCACAAAATGGACAATATATGCAACACTTGATGTTCAGCTTCATTGCGGTCAATGGAATTGAATATCAGGGGGTGTATCGAATGGGCAGCCGGGCCACCACTCGAGACAAACCTACAGCCTGAAATATTCTAGATGATTGCTTCGCCTTCTGTCCAGTTACTTATCAAATGTGACACAGCTATTTGCAGTCTGACACTTGAAGCGCAACAGAGAAGCGTGACAGACAGAAAATGTACACTACCTTAACTGTTAATTCAAAATTTTTAACACTTTTTTGTGCAAAATGTATTCCTTTGATAGCAGATAGCCTGTCAAAAATGGCCTTCTTGTTGACCCTCATTAAGGAAATCTACACATTTTCAGAGCAGCACTCAATTTCAGCAACACAATCTTTAGGTTGAACTTTGGCTCCATGATTAGACAGAAATTGGAAAAAAATAGAAAAGAGAAACATAGATTATCTTTGTTAGTTCCTTAGCTTCTACCAATGGCAATGAGACAAGACTAGATATAACTGTGAATCACCGCTGTCACTATACATTCATCTTGGAAAGAAGGTTTTACAGCATATTAAATTTCTACCTTCCCAGTTACGGCAAACAATTTGTGGACTTAATGAAAGGACATGTCATTTTGCTAGAAACTGAATCCAGTTTCTATAGTTCTCTTAGCGCTAACTTCTCAAGAATCTGCAGAAAATAAATGGGTGATTTATTTGTCCTTTGGTGTGCTTTCTCATTGATATGCAGAGCATATGACAGAGCTATGATTTAATCTGATTGTCACATTTACTGGGATACAGTGAAAAGTATTGTTTCAGACAAAACGTGCCGTTCATAGAATACATAGTGTAGGAGAGGGTGCAGAATCTAGTGGTGTTATAGTCATAGCTAGGGTGCAGAGAAAGATCAACTTAAGATACATTTAAGCTTATTCATTACTGTCACAAGTAGGCTTACATTAACACTACAGTGAAGTTACTGTGAAAATCCCCTAGTCGCCACACGTTTGGGTACACTGAGGGAAGATTTAGCATGACCAATGCACTTAACCAGCATGTCTTTTGGACTGTGGGAGGAAACCAGAGCACCCGGAGGGAAACCACGCAGACACAGGGAGAACATGCAGATTCCACACAGACATTGGCCCAGTCCAGGAATTGAACCCAGGTCCCTGGTGCTGTGCGGCAGCAGTGCTAACCACTGTGCCACAGTGGGTAGGTCCATTCAAAAGTCTGATGGCAGCAGGGAAGAAGCTGTTCTCAAATCGGTTGTTACATGTTCATCTGTCTTTATACATGAACACTGGTTGCACACTTTTTCATGAAATTGAAGAGCAACTGAGGAGACTGAACATTGTCTTCCTCCACCTGCATGTTTGGAACAACCTTTAGGCAGCCAACACATGGACTCATTAAAGCTGTACAAGCTACAGTTCAACACAGTTCTTTCTGGTGTATTCTGTGGGCAGCATGGTGGCAGAGTGGTTAGCAATGTTGCCTCACAGTGCCAGGGATCCGGGTTTGATTCCCAGCTTGGGTCAGCGTGTGTGAAGTCTGTACATTCTTTCCATGTCGCGTGGGTTTCCTCCGGGTGCTCCGGTTTTCTCCCACAGTCTGAAAGACATGCTGGTTAGGTGCATTGACCTGAACAGGTGCCGGAGTGTGGCGACTAGGGGAATTTTACAGTAACTTCATTGCAGTGTTAATGCAAGCTTTACGTGTGACTAATAAATAAATAATGATAACTTTAACAACATGACATTTTCCATTCTTTATGGCCCATTGGTTCTAATAACCAGTCAGTACTAACAAATGCTGAAGTGTGTACAGTTTGTACATTGGACTCATATTAGGTGAAATCTAGATTGAAATTTGCCAGAACCATTTGAATCAAGACTCTTTACACCCATTATTGGGAGAGAACATTGTGCTCATATCTTTTATGGCGAGTTCCCACCATTTATCTGGATTTTGTTTGCAATTCCCACACTTTGCACAGTCCGACTCTGCTTCATTCAGGATTATCCCTTCACTGTAACACTCAGAAATAGCACAAACTCCAACAAGCTCATTACGGCTCCCCCATCGATAGACAAGCAATAAAGACCATTGCTGTACGAAGTGTTCTTCCTTGAATAGACCCTGAATGTAACATTAAACAGAGAAGCTCTTGCATTCATCGAGCTTCAACGGTTCACGACCAAGATATAGAAAGCTTCCGACAGCTGGAGCCCTGGAACACGAGCTGCCATCCTGCAGTCAGATATTTACGGAGAATCTCCATACCAAAAAAGAGGGATTAAACAACTAATAAATTTTCCATTATTTCTCCAAATGTGGAGTGGAATTTTCCAGTCGCTTCCACCCCACAGACTAGAAAATCCCACCCGAGGTCAACGGACCTTTAAACGGTCAGACAAATTTTCCGTCCCATCTGCAACAATTCCTGAGGTGGGAGGACTGGAAAATTCACCCCGCAGTGTCAGCTCTGGCTCAGTTGGTAGCATTCTTCTCTTAATGTTCCAGGTTCATGTCCCACTCTAAGCGCTGAGCGTAAATATCAACGCTGACTCTCCAGTGCAGTACCGTGTAGGTACTGTATTTCGGATGAGACATTAAACTGAGGCCCCATCTGCCTGCTAGATTAAACAGAAAGCAGGGACGTTAACTCCAGTGAGCCAGCCAATATACATCCCTCAGTCAACATCACAGAAACAGCTGGCTGGCCATTATCACATTGCTGTTTATGGGTGATTTCTGTATGCAAATTGGCCACCACTTTGCCTGCAGAACAAGAGTGACTGCATTTGAAAATTACTTCCTTGGCAATAAGGTACCTTAAGATGCCCAGTGGTTGTGAAAAGTGCCATAAAATTGCAAGTCTTTCTTTTTCCCCCCTATCATGGATCTGGCTTGTAACAGCAGTAAGAATTTAACAAGGCCTGATAGGATGTGAGCCGCCCAGCAATAGGTAGAAGAAATCTGCCTAGCGACAGCAGTGGCCAGCATTCAAAAGACACAATTTTCCCAGTAATGAGATTAGCAGGCAATACACAGAACTAGGTGTAAATCACCCTATTGGTAGGAAACAGCTTACCTCGATGACTGAGAAATCAGTGACGGTATACACAAGCTAATTTCCAGAGTCAAGGAATTTGAGAGATGCAGACAGCCAAATACACAGAATGAAGAATCAAAGAAGAAAAATTGTATAATTGCCACCACCTTCAGAAGCAGGCAGGCGAGTGTATATCTAGCAGCCGAGAGGCCAGTCCACAACACTCAGCCAAGAGGCTAGGCCCACATCGAAGTCTTAGAGCCAAGGCAGAACAGAAACCTTTATGAAGGCAGTTTAAATATCTTCACTGGATCAGTAAAGGACATTTTCCAGACTTAATTCTCAGCCTTGTATTGTGTGGTAACTATAAGCTGGATTTAGCATATAGATTTAATTTGGATGTTGTTTGGGAATAAGGATGTCTCTAGGAGTTATGGGGTTGTAGATATATTTTGGAACTTGGGGTAATTTCTACACAATCTGTGTATGAGTTTAGTAATTCATATAGTTAATTGTCTTAGAGAATTGCCGTCCTGTTTGTGTGTATGTGTCTTTACTTTAATAGTCTTTCATCATTGTTACACAATGACTGGATTGGTTGTTCTCATTGGGGTTTCATGTGACTCCTCACACCATTCCAAAAAAAACCATACACCACCATGAACAGGTGTTTCAAGTTGGGACATCCTCGCAGATGACATTTGGATGGTCATGACGCGCCCCTGCCGGAATTTTACTACTACACCCGCCCCGCAGAACGGAATTCTCCATTGGCCTCGGACGGAATTTTACGGGCCTTGCCCGAGCGAGTTCGTAAAATACTGGCCCCCATATGGAGCAAAGAGGGAAAAGCTTTTCAGTGAACCCCTTCCTCCTAGAATTTATCATTTGGTGGAAACTCCGATGCCCATTCTCAGGCCTAAAGTGTATGCACTATGCATCAAACATCCCAGCTTGGAACCCTGAGGCCAGCCTGACATTGGGCCTCAGGCAGAAGCAGCCTGAAAGTAAGTCCTGGGAAATAACTGATGCTGCAATGGAGAAACGATGAGAAGTACTGTGGTGTGTGGGGAGAACTCCTGCTCCCCTTGGACACAAGACTGATTTTTGAACTTCTCCAAAAGATAGTATTTTTAACTTGCAATAGCAGCTAAATGTCGAGCAGGGGGCCCAAAACAGGTATTAATCATTTCAGCTGGCGGTGTAAAGAATCGAACACCACTTTCAGGCAGATATCGGGAACACCTGAGAAATAGTCCAACCCAATGTCAGTTTGGACAACCTTCATGTATACTTAGGGCTTGGGAGGTCATCCCCAAAATTGGCCCATATTCCCTACCTGGAAAACAAACAGAAGGTTTAACTCCTCAGAATAGGAAGTGCATCTCCAGAAGGAAAAGAGTTCAGAGTTCCTCCTTGTCCTCTGCCCACTACTCCAGAAGCACCCACTAGAGTAAAATTAACCCTCATTTCTCTTCACCAAATTTCCTTAAACTGCTCTTCCCTGCCCTCGCCACGATAGGGAAAATAGGAGATGTGAAAGCGAGTGGGCGTTCGTGGCTCTCGGGACCCTTCTGGGGCCTATCATGGAATAGAACCTATCATAGAATCCTTACAGTGCAGAAGGAGGCCATTCAACCCATCAACCACGCACCGACAACAATCCCATCCAGACCGTATTCCTGTAACCTCATGTATTTACCTTGCTAGTCCCCCTGACACCAAGGGATAATTTAGCACAGCCAATTCACTTAACCTTCACAACTTTGGAGTGTGAGGGGAAACCGGAGCACCTGAAGGAAACCCACGCAGACACAGGAAGAACGTGCAGACTCCGCACAGACAGTCACCCGAGGCCGGAATTGAACCTGGGTCCCTGGCGCTGTGAGGCAGCAGTGCTAACCACTGTGCCATTGCCTATCATGGAGGAAGCATATCTATCAGATTTTAGGGCACGAGTCCTGGTAAGAGGGAACCTTTAGTGTGAGACTGGGAGTCAGTGGAATTAGACCCGTACCTGCGTTGAGCTCGTTTGTATATAGCTTTATTTGTCTTTCAATAAATCACTAATATGATTCAGCTTGCCTCATCTTGAAACAGGGATCAGGGCAAGAGGAGCAGAAGGAAGCAACAAAGAAACTGAACAGACAGTGACAATCTTAGCAACCAAGAAATTGTAAGTTCCTTTCACCTTTTGAGCATTAATGTAGCGAGGGTAGAGAAGAAAGGTTTAAGGAAGTGGTTAATTTGGAGATCAGGGATTGGGGTTAACTTAACTCTGGTGGATGCATCTGGAGTAGTGCAGAGGAGAATGAGGCCCAAGAATACTTGGTGTGATCTAACCAGGCCTGATGATAGATGGTTGTATCGATTGTGCATCAGAGATACTCAAGTTTGCATCCGTTGAACTAGAGAGAGCAAAGATTCCCCCAGGCCAGGGAGAAAAAGGCCAAGATAGGAGAGAACAGGTTTTGTTGTTAAAAAAAAAAAGCATCAAAATTGAAGTGAGAAAATATTTTAACAGATTGGAACTGCGGAAATATCATTGGAAATTGAAGGTCAAATACTTGGCAGTTGCCTGCTTGAAAGTACAATTGTAACTGACTTGAGGGCAAGGTTTTGTCAGAGGTGAATGAAAGAGGAAATGAAAGGAGATATCTGGATGTGGGGAGTGAAGGATACACGGAAGTGATTAGGAATGCCTTGCCTGTGATCAAGGCCACAAGAAGTGGAGAAGCAATATAATATGGCAAGGATCAGGAAGTGACAATGAACTTGGAGGGTCGATCTATATAGAGGAAAAAGGTTCAAGAGGACAAGACGTGGAAATGGAAAAGGAGGGGGCAAGGTGAGTTGAAATAAAAACTGAAAGCACCAACATTCAGCTACCACAGTATGAAGACTGAGAAAGAAAAGGAGGGAGGAAATTGCACGGAGGAACTTTAACTTGTGTCCCCTCGTGACTGACCCTTCAACTAAGGGGAACAGTTGCTCCTTAGCTACTCTCTCCATGTCTCTCATAATCTTGTACACCTCAATCAGGTCGCCCTTCAGTCTTCTCTGCTCCAATGACAACAACCCAAGCTTATCCAACCTCTCTTCGTAACTTGAACGTTCCATCCCAGGCAACATCCTGGTGAATCACCTCTGCACCCCCTCCAGTGCAATCACATCCTCCCGATAATGTGGCAACCAGAACTGCACACAGTACTGTAGCTGTGGCCTCACCAAAGTTCTTTACAACTCCAACATGACTTCCCTGCTCAATGGGGACTTCTTGGAGAATGTTATTCCTAGTTCCCAGGAGACCATTAAAATGTTAGCACGTGGCTGTAGACCAGGAGTCACATGTAGGCAGTTTGGGAATCGGCGGTCAGGTCCTTCCCCGAAGGTTACAAGTGAATTAGTGGAGTTTTTATAACTATCCTGTGACCCACCCTGTCCACTCTCACCAGCTTCTGGGACTGTCTGTATTCCCAGCAGTGACCATTGCTGCTCCTGGTGCTGATGGGACTACAGAGAAACTGATTGGTCAGCTGCTGAGGCGGGGCTTCCTCCTGCATGAGGGGCAGAAATCCCACCTCCAGTCAATTAACACAACATGGAGCGTCAGATGGCTGCAGGGCAACCTGCACCAGTAGGGTGTTTGCCTAATGCGTCAGATAATTCCTGGCCATACTGACTTCAATCTCATTATGGGATATGAGCTAACGACCTCAGGATTGCTAGCCCAGTATTATAACCACAAAGCTGGAACATCCTTAAGGCAGGGTCCCAAGTTTCCACCTGGCAGGAATTCCCATGGATTTGGGGATGGGTATTTTCCTTCATTTCTGCTGTTGCAGCACTGGATCCAAAGGAGTGCCCATATGGGGGGGGGGGGGGTTTATGATGGCAAGCACTGCTGCCTCACAGCGCCAGGGACCTAGGTTCAATTCCAGCCTCGGGTCACTCTCTGTGTGGAGTCTACGCATTCTCCCAGTGTCTGCGTGGGCTTCCTCCGGGTGCTCCAGTTTCCTCCCACACTCCAAAGGTGTACAGGTTAGGTGGATTGGTCATGTTAAATTGCCCCTCAGTGTCAGGGGGATTAGTGGGGTAAATACATGGGGTTATGGAGATAGGGCCTAGGTGGGATTGTGGTTAGTGCAGGCTTGATGGGTCGAATGGCCTCCTTCTGCGCTGTAGGGATTCTATGCATGGGCGAGCTTTGATTTCAGGAACCCTTACATTTCTGAATTCTGCTCTCCATTATTCTGTGCCTCGGACGAGAACTTAATATGAAAGCCACAGGTGAACTTTCAATGCTGGGAGAGCTGATTTTATGAAGTGCATCATAATACAACAGGTGGAACTAGTGGAAATGCAATTAACATTCTTGTCACCCTGATTGGCATTATAATAGAGTGACTGTTGGCAGAGAAACCGTGAAAAGGGGAATGTGCCAACAGTAGATAGAAAAGGTCCACAAATAGTAGGTGCATTTGCGTGGTTCTAGATATCAGCAATAAAACCAGTCCCTACTGCATTAATACTATCAAAATACAAGCTGCAAGATGCTCCAATATCTGAAGAAATAGGAGCTCCACTACGTCAGAATATACTGCAATGGATTTCATTGTCACTGTATTTACAAACTATTATTGTGAGTCCGTAAGCAACTGGTAAACATGCAAAATGATAATGCCATTCGCTATTGGTAGTAGAAATGGAAATCACGAGGAGGTGGCTGCACAGTAATGTCAGACGTGAATAAGTCTCGGGGAAGGTAACAAACAGCGTTCCCTTAACAGAAGATAATATAAGTGGGATTTTCCAGCCGGGTTCGCCCCGAAGCCGGAAAATCCCGGCCGAGGTCAACAGACCTTTCTGTGGTCCGCCCCTCGCCCGCTACAATTCCCGTGGCGGGTGGGACGGGAAAATTCGTCTTTGTCGGGAAGGCGCCAGGTACCCATACATTGGGTTAATATTCTGTGAATTAGGCAAATTCAATTCAGGCTCACTTTGATGGGAGTGCTCTTGTGTTACTAACCAGACAGAAACTCTTGTCAGTCTGAATCTCCGTACCACACTCCAACGAATGCGATCTTATTAGTGTGGGATCTATTTAAAGGGAGACGCTATTTAATGCAGGATCAATTTTAAAAGGGACAAACCAGTTGCTCACATGATTGTAACAAGCAATGTTGTCGAAGCCAGAGCCACGGACTGGATGGAGAGACCTAATGGGTTACTCCATTAGGAAACAATGTGGTTGATTTAATTTTGGAGATTTTGTTAAGTCGCTCCAGCCGTTAAAATGATTGCCACTGACAAGGACGATGTTCAGTATAACAGATCCTCATGTGTACAAGCGGGGAAGTGAGCTGTAACTAAAATTACATTGCTAAATTCAAATTGATTATTCTTCTGACATGTGATTTTATCCGATTTCTTCCACCTACTTTTCTTTCGCTGTCCATGCAACACTGCCACTAATTGGGCTAGCAGTAATAATTGGCTATCAGTGAATGACATTCGTTTGGACAATGATTTGAAAAACCTTGAGACCGTCAAGCTAACGATCATATCTCAACACAAGACAATGCACGTTAAGCAATAAATTGTTTGACTAGTGCAGACAGATCACTGCCAGACCAGGCTGAAGCATACTCTCCAACCTCAATAAAGTTCCTCTCCATACCCAGTCAACAATTCATCAACACCTTCTACTTATAATGAAGCAGTTACAAGATCAACCATTGCAAATAATGCAAACATATAATACTTCTGATAAACTACTGTACATTATCCTGTTTCCTTCAGGTAAAGGCTTAACAGTTCATTCTCCCGGTTTTTGATATCAAATCAATAGCCCCCATTCATACTTCCATATATTTTTGTTTTAGTATGGTACAGGATTAATTCGATCTGCATTGATTTCAAAGTCTTATGCTTTAAAAAATATTTAATTATTGAGTGGATGAGAGCAAATTGCCGTCAGTGAGGATGCCAGATCTGAAGCAAGCCTCTTTAATAAGAATTCGTTCTGCTGAGGTTTCCAGAAATGTTTAAAAGACTCAGTTGCAAAATATCCCAGCATCTACTCACCAAAAACCTCATCCGTATCACCTGCTTTTGTGGTAGACATGTTGCAGCTGGGACTGTGGATGAGAAAAGCAGGCCATCAGATAAGGGGCTTTATTCCTGGCCTAACACACAGGGCCAACTAAAATAATCAGTACAACTCTACTCCAGTGGAGCCACAGAGGCCGGCATGCAAGCTGTTAAAGGGAGGGAGAACAACAACAACAAAAAAAGATCACAATAATTAATCAGGACTTACCTGTGGCAGAATCACGACATGTTAATCACAGCATTTCCCGCCACTGTACACTGTTAGCAGTTCTCTTAGTGATTCCCCTCCAGCAAGATTCCTCCCATCAGCAGCATTCAAAGGATGTCTGTGATTCATTCGGGCAGGGGCAGCTCAGCAAGGGAACTGCTGATTTGAAGTGAGAGCCACGCTTCGACACATCCAGAATGGGATGGGTCCAGGGTCCAGATGGGAGGAGGGTCTGTAAGTAGCCGAAGAGCCCCGCTCTTCTGCTGTGGTAAGTCATTAACAAACACTGCCGCTCGCCGACTGTCACATTATGGATGCAGCGGTCCCTCGAGTGCCACTAAGAGTCATTCGGTCTTGGGTGATACATTATTTTGTGACCGGACGGGAAAAATGATGCAGCACACTGACCCACGGCGGGCAGGAGCTGGTTTTTAAAAGGGGATCGGCAATATTATTTGGCGGAGATGGTGAAAGCTGCCTTCAGTCTGTGCGGTATCGCACATAATGTTCCCGGAGCCCACATTTGAAAGGCAGCAGGCACTTCTGGGACGCTGACGGACTCACTGCAATGTGTTTGATGCCTTGCTTCCCAGGGAAGGCAGCTTGTTCACACAGATCATCAGTGTAATTGGATGGCTTCACTGCTCCCGGATTCCAGGCAAAATCACTTTAACCCCTTCAAGCCCTGTTCTAATCAACTTATCTTGCTGGGTCACATTTCTTTTTCAACCGTGATTTGTCACATTGGCAGGGGTGGATTGCTGATTTTTTTTAGAAAAAATAAGTGGTCACAAATAATTATTAAGTTTCACGCCTTAATTTTCTGTTCTGAGTTGATTTTCAGAGAGAAAATAGAATTTCCTAATCATAGAAACCCTACAGTGCAGAAGGAGGCCATTTGGCCCATCGAGTCTGCACCAACCACAATCCCACCCAGGCCCTACCCCCACATATTTACCCGCTAACTACACATCTCAGGGACAATTTTTAACCTGGCCAATCAACCTAACCCGCACATCTTTGGACTGTGGGAGGAAATCGGAGCACCCGGAGGAAACCCACACAGACACAAGGAGAATGTGCAAACACCACACAGACAGTGACCCGAGCCGGGAATCGAACCCAGAGCCCTAGAGCTGTGAAGCAGCAGTGCTAACCACTGTGCTACCGTGCCGCCCCTTTTGAATGTTGATAACAATATCACCAAGAAGTCCAGATGTGAGAAAGCCCCTCACTGCAAAGACACATAATTAACACACACTGCACAGGCTGAAGCAGCAGTGCTCTTCCTGGCTCAGTCGCTAATGTCTGTTCTCAATTCACCTCCCACACTCCATCAACCTTAATAATCCTTTCCAGTCTTTGTCCGCAGCTCATCCCATTCACACTTCCTGCTTGTCAGGGGTCTTGCTGCCACTTTACAAAAAAAACCACGTTAGGAACACAAATCACTTTTACCAGAAAATTATCATCCAGGAATACCACACTGGTCTGTTTCAACTCTGTTTTCGTTATAGAATCCCTACAGTGCAGGAGGCCATTTGGCCCATCGAGTCTGCGCCGACCGCAATCCCACCCAATTCCCGTAGCCCCAGATATTTACGCTGCTAATCCTCCTGATCCTAGGGGCAATTTAGCATGGCCAAAAACTGAACCCACTTTTTTCATAGAATTCATAGAAACCCCACAGTGCAGAAGAAGGCCATTCGGCCCAACACTGACTCTCCAATAGCATACCCCACCCAGACCCTATCCCCATAACCCCACCTATTTACCCCACTAACTACACATCTTGGGACACTAAGGGGCAATTTTAGTGTGATCACTCAGCCTATCCCACACATCTTTGGACTGTGGGAGGAAACCGGAGCACCCAGGGGAAACCCACGCAGACACGGGGAGAATGTGCAAACTCCACACAGTCACCCAAGGTAGGGAATCGAACCCCAGTCCCTGGCACTGTGAGGCAGCAGTGCTAACCACTGTGCTACTGCGATGGCCGATATTGCTTTGCATGCTTGTATACAATTAAGGAAAGGTTTATTGACCCTTTCTGCTTGAAGATCATGACCCTTTGAGTGAAAAGGAGCAAATAAAGTGGACCAGACCTTAGAGTGGAACAGGATACTGGAACACTTCATATTGGTTTAATAGGGCATAGATTTATGGTTGTGAATTCCAGAATAGCACAGTGGTTAGCACTGCTGCCTCACAGCACCAGGGACCCAGGTTCAATTCCGGCCTTGGGCCAATGTCTGTGTGGAGTTTGCACGTTCTCTCCGTGTCTGCGTGGGTTTCCTCTGGGTGCTCTGGTTTCCTCCCACACTCCAAAGATATGCAGGGTAGGCTGATTGGCCAGTTTAAATTGCCCCATTAATCTCCCAAGATGTGGAGGTTAGGGGGGATTAACGGGGTAAATACGTGGGGTTATGGGGATAGGGTCTGAGTGGGATGCTCCGTCGGAGAGTCAGTGCAGACATGAAGGGCTGAATGGCCTGGTTCTGACCTGTAGGGTTTCTATGAATTCTATGAAAAAAATTAGTGTGTGATTTTGGTTGTTCTCTTGAGGAGTGGCTTGTATGCAAGGACAGCATAGCTGTCCCTAATGAGAAACTCAATGAAAGAGCAATCTATGTTGTGCTCATGAACATTAGTGGCTAGGGATTCCAAGTAAGAAAGCTGCCTCAATAGCTTTAGAACATAGAAACCCTACAGTGCAGAAAGAGGCCATTCGGCCCATCGAGTCTGCACTGACCACAATCCCACCCAGGTCCTACCCCCATATCCCTACATATTTTACCCACTAATCCCTCTAATCTACGCATCCCAGGACACTAAGGGGCAATTTGAACATGGCCAATCAACCTAACCCGCACATCTTTGGACTGTGGGAGGAAACCAGAGCACCCGGAGGAACCCACGCAGACACGAGGAGAACGTGCAAACTCCACACAGACAGTGACCCAAGCCGGGAATCGAACCCAGGTCCCTGGAGCTGTGAAGCAGCAGTGCTACCCACTGTGCTACCGTGCCGTGCTTTGTGGATAAGCTCATGCTGTATAAACCAGAATAAGTTTCCAATTTGATTCCAGCAGAATTAGTTGATCTCAGGTGGAGTTTGATGTGCAGTAATTCACCTCAATTCCCAGAGAAAAAAGATCAGCCTAGATTCCTCCTCATAACAGTGACTAGTGACTCCTGCTGGGATGACACTTATAGGTGTCAATTGAAGTTAGGATTGAACTTGGTCGCGCTGCCTTTGATGGCTAAATAGCTTTGCTGCAAAGCATGGGCTCACACATGAAGAATGGCCAGCAGGGCAAAGTATTGGTGTATCTGATACATATCCTAGCCACAGTCAGGAGAGGAGGCCAGAATATTAGAGGAAAAGTAACAAGACTAATGATTATGAACTATTTTTTAAATGGCAGTGCCATGCCCATTAGACATGAAAGCAATCACAACCTGTTTAAATCAAATCATACTTTCTGCTTATTTATAAACGGACCTAGCTGCTGCATGTCACATGATTTGTAAGTAGGCCACAGTTCTGGAAATTTCCAACAGTAATTACAGGACAATATTAAACCCTAATCTTTGTGGAATCACACACCTACCAATGTGTGGACTTATGACAATCAATGAAAGAAAGAAAAGCAGATGATCTGTTATCCCATCTTGAACTAAAAATAAGGCCATCTGAGCCTGTTATACCTGAAGAGGTGCTAATAGCCATCATCTATCTCACAAGACGAACAATGGATTTTGACATCAAAACTGATTGTTAACCCAAAATAGATTCATCAACAGGCAACACCACATGAACTAATCTCCTTGGGCCTTTAGAAAGTTTTAATGTTACATCCTTGGACTCCCAAGTCAGTCTGCTGTTAAACATCCAGCCTCTCAACCCCGAAACTGAGTTCCAGGCAGACACCAAAGCCTGCCTCAAATCTAAACCTTCGAGAAGCCTGGTACTCTGAATGATTCCTGTCACCTGCTGTACAATAGACCAAGGGTGAATTTTCCCATTCTGCCCGGGAATCGAAGCAGGCGAGAGACGGACCATGGAAAGGTCTGTTGACCTCAGAATTTCGGATTTCAGGGTTAGCGTGGCCAGAAAATCCCGCCCCAGGTGTCAGTATACTAATCACATTCTGCTGTGTTGCCACCAACTTTAGTGGAATTCTGCAAACCCGTCTGAACTTTAATTCCTGAATGAAGGAAGCCTCACTGGACCCTGATATTCATGCGAATTAACATCCATGTCTTTTCTTCCTTATTTTCCTTCTCGGGTGCTTATGTGTAGGTATGTAGTTGCAATGGCCATTCCCACTCCGGGTTTGAATTTTTGAATAAATAATACTTCTGATTTAACTCCTAAACAGAATTTTCTGCCAATCACTTTCACAACTGACTTCACAAACCAAAGGTTTGGGGTAACATGTCACAGTCTATTTCACAAATGAAAACACTTCTGCTTATGTACAGGCGATGAGAAAATTAAAGGAGTTTGAATTGCCTCTCTCCACTGTCTGTAACTATAGCCTTGATCCAAGAGCTTCCACTTCTAGTGGTACAGTAGTATGGCGGTCGTTACTGGACTAATGATCTGGAAACCTGAGTCAAATCCCATCACAGCACCTGGGGAATTTAAGTTCAGTTAATTAAATGACCCTGGAATAAAATATAGCATTAATAACACAGGGCATGAAACCTCCAGATTGTCATTTAAAATCCACCCGTTTCATTGATGTCCTTTAGGGAAGGAAATTGGCTATCCCTAACTGGTGTGTCAAAGAATCCTCTGGAATGGCCCAGCAATCACTCAGTTATACCAAACTGCCATGACAGTATAGCACAGCACGGTGGCACAGTGGTTAGCACTCCTGCCTCACAGTGCCAGGGTCCTGGGTCTAAAACCAGCCTTGGATCACTGTCTGTGCGGAGTCTGCACGTCCTCCACATGTCTGCGTGGTTTCCTTCGGGTGTTCCGGTTTCCTCCCACAGTCCAAAGATGTGCAGGTCAGGCGGATTGGCCATGCTAAATTGCCCCTTAGTGTCTCAAGATGTGTAGGTTAGAAGGATTAATGGGGTAAATACATGGGGTTACAGGGATAGGGCCTGGTTGGGTTGCTCTGTCGGAGAGTTGGTGCAGACTGGATGGGCTGAATGGCCTCCTTCTGCACTGTAGGGATTCTATGCTAAACATTGAGGCACATGGACTCCTGTGGATCAAATAGGCAGCTTTCCTTCTTAAGGGCATTTAGGGATTGATAATATATGCTGGCCTTGCCAGTGAAGCACCATCCTGTCAGTGAAAAAGAAGTTAATTTTCACAGTATAATTTCACTATTTTTCTTGTTATTTTTCTTTTGGCTAGCGTGGTCAAAGTTGTCACATTTGAAGACATTGAAGGATTTTCATTCTGCGAAGGTGGCGGGTTCAGAGGAGGACATGCCAGCAATTTTGGGCTATTGGCTGGTGTACTGGTCTGCTGACATATTCACCCTCCCTGTCTATTATCAATGAGACTGCTTCGTGAAGGTGATTGCTGAGGGAGCCATTAAAGTCAATCAAAGTGCTCATACTGAGGACACTCATCATTTGCCCGTGCGGAATTGTCCTGATTGCAGGTGAGCCCCTTGCTGGGGTTTCAGCATGGCAGATCGATGGAGTGAACCCTCTGGCAGGAGGCAGGGGTGGAGGGGAAGGTGTTGGAGGCCTGCTCTGCATGCTTTAATTCCTCCTCAATACCCCAGCACAGTTGCAGACTCTTCCCTCCACAGTCTGTCAGCTGTAAATACATTTTATCTTTAAATTACATCAAGTCTTATAAAGTCTTCAGAGAACACCTCCATCTTGAGGCGTCCTCTCATTCCCCCAGATATATTGACAGTGCCTACCCCTCCTGCTGGTGTTGGTGACCTCCTGTATCCTCGGCCACCCCCATTGGCCCTGCTGACTGCTCTTCCAACCATCCTTAATTGGAAGGGATTCCCGGATGTGGCCTATTAATTGATTGCCTCCTTAAAAATCTCCTCCAGGGTTTCATGACGGACACTTCCAGGCTCCTAACCCAGAAAGCAGCCCAGGGGTGGCACAGTGGTTAGTACTGCTGCCTCACAGCGCTAGGAACCCGGGTTAGATTCACAATTTGGGTCACTGTCTGTGCAGAGTTTGCACGTTTTCCCCGTGTCTGCGTGGGTTTTCTCCGGGTGCTCCATTTTCATCCAATAGTTCAAAAAGACGTGCTGGTTAGATACATTGGGCACGTTAAATTTTCCCTCAGTGTACCCAAACAGGCGCCGGAGTGTGGTAACTAGGGGATTTTCACTTGTAAGTAGGCTTACATTCACATTTCATTGCAGTGTTAATCTAAACCTACTTGTGACACTAATAAATAAACTTTAAAAACTTTTAAACTTTAGTGTCAGAATCAGGACCCTGGAAATAAAATCCATTATACGTCCAACAGCAAAGCCCAGCCAATGGCATTTTAAGATGTAAGGTTTTATGTTTAAATCTTACCTCTGTAAGGTGAGATTCGAGCACATGGACTGTACAAAGATTATTGAACAGAGATCTTCTGTTCCATTGGCATCAACTCTTCACTAACATTAATGAAAATGCTTAACTCCGAGAAACAAACTATTTACAATGCAAATTGATGGCAGATGCTCCAAATCCACCACCTTATCCTCAGGAACTATACTATTGATATTTAATCAGTTGGGCAGCAGAGTTCAGTTGGTGGCGCTCCCATTGCTAATTTCTCACGACAGCATGAGCTAGATTACCTTGTCTCACAGACACAAGAGCAATCTGCCTCTTCTTGAGGCTTCTTGGACTTAGGGGTGCTGTCTATGCCTCCAACAGCCTGCCTCACTCCCCCTTCCTGGTTCCCTAGCCAACATCAGAGGCCTCGAACTCCATTGTCCTGGCTCTTCCATGCTGCAACTCACAAGTCCTGGGCTTTAGCTCCTGCTCCTTGCTGCAGCCCTCATGGCCCCCAGCTCTCCCCCCTCAGTCTGCCAAAGACACTGCTCCCTGCGTGATGAGGCACGTAGGGACCAACCAGTTCTTCTGTTTGGTGCTTTTCCCAGTGGGGCAGAGGCCCCACTACACTGTTCATTGAGATGCGGCAAAAATAAACACAAGTTGCTTATATGATCAAACTTCATTATTAAAACTTGCAAGAAACCAATAAATTATTCATACGTATTGTAATAACTTTGAAGATGACTCATTGTGCCTTCAAGTTATGAAGAGTTTATTAACAACAATATTTATACGCCTACAAGCCAGAGTCTAGAGAACTGCAATACACAAGCCTACTCTTTCCTCCTCCCTGGCTCCAAACTGAGGTTCCTCCCTAACCCGGGAAGCCTGCTCTTCCACCAATGTGGCCAGTCTTCCCGCGTTGTCTCTCCATAGGGTCTGGCCCAATCACATGGCCCTCAGAAATGGTTAGGTACATTAACATATATCTGGTATATATGTAACTTATATCTGATAGTGTGGCCCTTAACAGGGCCACACTACCAGATATAAAAGATGAGATTTTCTGGCCATTCATGCCCCAAGACCGGAAATTCCCACCCGAGGAACAGACCTTTCAATGTTCCGCCAAATTTTCCACCCTGCCCACCACGATTCCCGCGACGGGCGGGATGGGAAAATTCTGCCCATATTTTATTTGTCCTTCCTTAGCATTGTAAAGTGCTTTGTGTTTATTTTGGTTTGCCCTTTTGGCATTGAATCTCCATAGAAGCCTCCGTTTAATAGAACATATTAATCTCCTCACAGTTTCCTATTTGCAGTGCTCCTGAAGGGTTGCCTGGGATAACCTGTCTTCTTCCCCCACCCCCCACCCACCACCTTGACCCCTTTCCCTGTAACTGGCTGACTTCTGTTCACTAAATCTGGTTGACTGTACAGCTGAGACTCCAGCATTAACATCGAGAGCAATTTCAGGCACCCAGAGCACGATTCTTTAACACTAGATGATCACAGCATGATGGACTAGCAACCCTCCATTGCCCCACCTCCGATCTCATCATCAAAGGAAATAAAAACTTGCATTTATCTAGCACCATTAAGCTAATCTTTCTCTACACCCTAGCTGTGACTGTAACACTACATTCTGCACTCTCTCGTTTCCTTCTCTATGAATGGTATGCTTTGTCTGTATAGCACACAAGAAGCAATACTTATCACTAATACATGTGACAATAATAAATCAAATCAAATCAAAATAATTCACAACCTCAAGATGTCCCCAAATACTTCACAGCGAATTCAGTGAAGTATTATCACAGCAGTGATGTAGGAAACACAGCAGTCAATTTGCAAACAGTCGGGTCCCACATTGGGGGGAGGTGATGGCCTAGTGATATTATTAATCCAAAAACTCAGCTAATGTTCTGGGGACCTGGGTTCGAATCCCGCTGCGCAGAAGAATTCAGTAAAAATATCTGGAAATTAGAATTTACTGATGACGATGAAACCATTGTTGATTGTCGGGAAAACCCAGCTGATTCGCTAATGCCCTTTAGGGAAGGAAATCTGCCGTCTTTACCTGGTCTGGTCTACATGTAGCTCCAGAGCCACAGCAATGTGATTGACTTTCAACTGCCCTCAAAAGGCAACTAGGGATGGGCAATAAATGCTGGCCAGCCAGCGACGCCCATGTTCCACGAATGAATAAAAAATGCCAATGAGTTAATGGTGAATTTGTCTGTTTTACTGTGGTTAAGAGATCAATATTGGCCAGTACACCCCAGTTCTTCTTCAAACTAGTGCCACAATATGTTTTAACAACCACTGGAGAGGGTAGCTGGTGCTTCAGTTTAGAGTCACACCTTATAACTGGCACTTCCTATGCTGCAGCATTCCCTCAGTATGGAAGAGTGCGGTGTCATTCCAAACTTAGTCAGGAAAGCCATCCATTATGCCAACAGCTACTGCCTCATCACCATTCTGTCTCTGATCTACAAGATGTCGAGCAGTTCATTCTTCATCTGATTTAAATCGGTTTAAGAGGCAGCTGAAGAATGAACTGCCTTCATAGATGTATCATCATCACACAACACAATCAGGCATGAAGGCCTGGGATTGAAGCTTTCAACAATCATTCAATGTCACAACATTCTTTGACTTATTAACTCCCTAGCTTTAAGTTCCAAGTTTATCATAGAATCATAGAATCCCAACAGTACAGAAGGAGGCCATTCGGCCCATCAAGTCTGCACTGACCACAGTCCCACCTAGGCCCTATTCCTGTAACCCCACACATTTACCCTTCTAACTTCCCCAACACTAGCGTCAATTTAGCATGGCCAATCCACCAAACCCGCACATCTTTGGACTGTGGGAGGAAACCGGAGCACCCGGAGGAAACCCACGCAGACACGGGGAGAATGTGCAAATTCCACACCGACAGTGGCCAAGACCAGAATTAAACCCGGGTCCCTAGTGCTGTGAGGCAGCAGTGCTAACCATTGTGCCACCGTGCCGCCCCCATCGTGGTTGGGGACAAGACCAGCTAATGGAACATATGGAACGTGGATGCTTTGGAGAGGGTGCAAAGAAGGCTTACCAGGATGTTGCCTGGTCTGGGGGGCTTGAGGAGAGGTCGGATAAACTCAGATTGTTTTCGCTGGAAAGACGGAGGCTGAGGGCAACCTGATAGAAGTCTACAAAATTATGAGAGGAATAGATAGGATGGATAGTCAGAGGCTTTTTCCCAGGGTGGAAGGGTTGACTACAAGAGGGCACAGGTTTAAGGTGAGAGATGGTAAGTTTAGGGGAGACATGCGGGGCAAGTTTTCCACACAGAGGGTGGTAGGTGCCTGGAATGCACTGCCAGTGGAGGTGGTGGAAGCAGGGATATTAGCAACATTCAAGGTGTATCTTGATAGACACATGAACAGGAGGCGAACAGAGGGATAGAAACCAGGTATTGGCTCAGGCTTGATGGGCCAAAGGGCCTGTTCCTGTGCTGTATTGTTCTTTGTTCTTTTGTTCTTTGTAAACATGGACACATATCAATGGTCCGTCACAGGGATCAGTGCTCACACCAGCATTTTGCAACAGCTATATGGCAGGCAGTCCCTTCATCAAATCCCAGTAGTACCTCCATGTCAATGATATTCTGTTAACACATACATTAATGCTAGAGGTGCTGTAAGATGTTGAGTTACTGCATCGACGGGCTAAATGGCCTCTTTCTGCACTGTAGAGATTCTATGATTCAATGAATAATGTCACTGGGAAAGAGCTCCGCGTCTCCATCTGCAGAAGGTGACTTACTTGGGCTTCACATGGGCAGGTCGCTTACCTATTGTCTGATCTCATCAACACTAGCCTCAAAGTTAAAAACCAGAAACCTGTTGGAATGTCGTGGGCAAACACAGAGAGAGAGTTTCTGCCATTCTACTCTGCTGCAGGATACTACTCTACCTCAAGGTCCTTCAGCAACCACACAAAGATCGTGGACATGCAGCGAAACATTGCTGTGACGGCAGTGTCATGGACACTTAGGGGGAGACGGTGGTGTAGTGGTATCGTCACTGGACTGGTATTCCAGAAACCCACGGTAATGCTCTGGAGATCCGGGTTCGAATCCCACCAGGCCAGATGGTGAAATTTGAATTCAATAAAAATCTGGAATTAAAAGTCTAATGGTGACCATGAAACCATTGTCGAATGTCAGAAAAACCCATCTGGTTCACTAATGTCCGTCTGAGAAGAAAATCTGCTGCCCTTACCTGGTCTGGCCTACGTGTGACTCCAGACCCACAGCAATGTGGTTGATTCTTAAAATGCCCCCAGGCTTGGGCAATAAATGCTGGCCTAACCAGAAACACTCACTCCCCATGAATGTTTAAGAGAACACTCGCGTTCACTGCGACCAAGTGACTCCTGGTGAGGTCCCACAAAGTTTCACTTGCCATTTGCTGCAATACCAAGGTACTCCATGAGGTGGAGAAAGTCACGAAAAACGCTGACCACCCTCCGCACACACACACACAATGACTTGGAAAACCCACCAGAAAAGCACTTGAAGAGACACCAGCCATTTTGGGAAACAGCAGCTAATATATGTGCAGCTGGTATCTACCCATTATCTACATGAACCGGATTTTGGGACACATGCAACAACATGAATGAACACCTCATCACTGACCCAGCAGAACAGGTCTCTGTCTTCTACCTCCCTCGAGGACAGTGGACAGCATTTAACCAACTCCACGGCAGGAATGGACGATGCACAATTGGGGCAGCGCAGTGGCACAGCACTGCTGCCTCACAGCGCCAGAGATGCGGGTTCGATTCCTGGCTTGGGTCACTGTCTGTGTGGAGTTTGCACATTCTCCCCCTGTCTGCGTGGGTTTCCTCCGGGTGCTCCGGTTTCCTCCCACAGTCCAACGATGTGTGGGTTAGGTGGATTGGCCATGCCAACTTGCCCTTTAGTGTCAGGGGGACTAGCTAGGGTAAATGCATGGGGTTATGGGGATAGGACTTGGGTGAGACAGCGGTCGGTGCATTCTCAATGGGCCAAATGGCCTCCTCCTGCGCTGTAGAATTCTATGATGCGTTACTGGAAGATGAGGGACAAGTGTGATTGTGGCCATCAGTCCCAGACCATGGAACACGTCACCTCAAACCGCCCACTAAGATCTATGGCGGGAGGCTTCTCCACTTGACATCCCAGCAGCCATTAAATGGATGGCAAAAGTCGATGTTCCATTAGAAGGTTTTCCCATCAAATGAAGGGAATAGTAAGCGGGCTACCCTGAACTGTCAGCCTGCACTCTATACTCAAGTCTCTGGGGATAGCGGGGGAATGGAATTCACAAGCTCCTGACTCCGAGGCAAGAGTGCTATCACTGAGCTAATGGCATCTTGTCTAGCAGCAATCTTCATTTCGTTCTGGAGAGAAAGATTATCTGAAGCTTCTCACTAATGTAGCTCTTATACAAGCATTAACAGTGATTGATAAAGCTGTGCTTCTTCTGATCTCCAATAGGCAAGTGCACATTTTACAAGTGGAAGAAATGGGATGGGAAGTTGTGGCAATTTGAATAAATAAACGATACATTAACATTTATCTGATGTCCACCTTATTAGATTTACTCTTTCAACTGGAAACATTGCTGTGGTCTGGAGATACCGTGAGTGTTATCTATCTTAAATCTGACTTGCTCCTGCTGCAAATAAATGAGATGTCCGTTTCCATATGATACTTTTGATTATTAATTGGAAACATTGCAACGGCAGCCTCTTTAAGTTCTTATTTCAAATTCAAATTTAAAAAGATCTGTGTCTAATTCAGGCAGCTAATTAACTGTCCAATTTTTATTCGAGCCCGTGTGAAATCGGGGTTGTGCAAGAGCTGTTCCATTCGATTCTTAAAATACATCAAAATAATTGCAAGTGACAATGTAATCCTGTCGCTTCGTGGACAACACAGGAATTTGTTTGGTTGCTTATTGAAATATGATAAAATACCCACCGTAGAATAACTTTGATTTGTTTATTGTTTGTCAGCGAAATACATCTTGTTCGGCACTGGAATTTATATGTGCAGACATTTCTGACGTAAAAAAGAAATCTCTTACTTTTGAAAGGTAAAATAAAATTCCAAGCACCTTCTCCCCTTCATTGACTGACAGGCAATCTGCTTTGAAATGCAGGAGACACCATTTGTCCTTGCAATTGAAATCTTTGGGGCAACATGTTCCGGCCGCGCTCGCCCCAAGACCAGAAAATCCCACCCGAGATCAACCAACGTTTGCACGGTCCATGTCCCGCCCGCTATGATTCCCGGAGTTGGGAGGGATGGGAAAATTCCGCCCTTGATTTTGGAAAGCTAATGTTTTGATAGCTGTGGCCATTATGAATGCTCGGCTGAGTTCCAAATGCCATTCAAGGAAACAACTGATAGGTTGTAATAACTTGTTCTGCCTTTGATGTGTTTGTAGATTAGATGGCTGTTTAGGTTACATAATTTGGTTGCCATTTAAAGGCTTAATTTTTTTCAGTGGTGTTGCTTTTCTTTGCTGTGTCAGCAGCCGTTTGTCTGAATGTGAGCTTTATTTGATTTTTCTTGGGCACGAGCTTCTTTTTCATTCAACTACAGTTAAAATTATTCCTATTGCTTGGCATAGCTCCCAAGGACTGTACACAGTGGATACTGAGGCCTGAGTTTTCGCTCATGGATTGGGAATGCAGCATCAGGGCAACTCCCAGCTCTGCAAACTCAACCTGGGAAAATGTGTTCCAAAATTTTGGATTTTCAGTCCAGGGCAGGGCAAGGGGTGAAAATGGGGGATAATGCTGGGTGGACAGAAGGACTGCCTTGTGAACTCTCACTTTGTCAAAGCAATGAAAGAAAAGCACAAAGCAGCTTCCAGCCCTCACCCCTCGTACCCTGTCATCCAGCGCACACTCATGCTCCATCCATGCCAACCCATGCAACCTCATGCCTCTACACCGGCCCCAGATCTTTATACTCTCCATGGTAACTTGTGCCCTTCTACCCACATCCAAAGATCTTCATAATCCTCTCCCAACTTAATGCCAACTTATGCCCTCCACCCACCACCCTTTACCTTTACATCTTTCATGGCCAACTTTCTCTGTGTCAAGCATGGGCAGATCTCAGGGTTCATGTTGAGATTGAAGTTAATAAAGTTAATAAAGTTCTTCAGTGTCCATTGATAAATTCATTCTTTAAAATAAGCAATCCCCGGATTAATAAAGACTGTGTTTAATCCCTTATGGCAACAACATTGGAATAAATAGTCTGCAAAGAGTTACTCTCCATTTGGATTAATCAAATTGTGAACTGTAAAATCGGTCATGCAGCACTAATCCTGTGATGATTACCCTCAGGCCTGTGCCAGCAGCCAGAATAAAATAGTAAGCACTGTGTTTTTTAAATACTTCAGGGAGGTTTTTCAAACATTTAAAGGGCAGGAATTTTAAATAACTTGACAATTTGAAAGCTCTCTTTGACAATTCCATTGACCGCTTCTTTTGTGAACTCCTTTAGACAGGTCCTTTGTCAGTTTATTTTGACAGCTCTCTTTACAGCTCGAAAGCGCTTGACAGTGCCAATGAGGTTATGCACTTTTTACACACATTGATGTCTACTTTTTACAATCCCAGTGGACACCCTATTTCTCACAAAGTACACCTTACTTGATTATAATGGGCTCAATGTTCAGATGCAGGTCTTGCTTCCCGCCATCTGACAGGTCAACAAGGAACACCACCCCGGCGACTCTACATGACCCACAGCAATTTCACACTTAAGTGAGCACCAAGTGGCTGCAGACTGAACCTACGTCCCTTGCTTGGGAGGAGGTCTTGCCTTAGAGAGGTGTCAGCCAATCAGATTGGCCATTTTCTCCAAGCTGAGGCAATGCTGTTGCCAGATTCTTGAGGCCAGACTTGGGACACCTACCACTAGCTCCCACTCCCTTCAGAGGGCCTCTTGGTCTCCCAAGACAACATGGCCTATCTTCCTCTGTCCTCCTTGGTCACTAATATCATAACCGTGACCTTAAAACCCCACTCACTGGCTTGTTCTCTATGTCCGTTGTTCAACTTTGCACCAATATCAGCCAGGGACAGCTTTCTTAGGTTATTAGTTTATTTATTAGTGTCACTAAAAGGCTTACGTTAACACTGCAATGAAGTTACTGTGAAAATCCCATAGTCACTGCACTCTGGCACCTGTTTGGGTACACAGGGGGAATATAGCATGGTCAGTGCACTTAAGCAGCACATCTTTCAGACTGTGGGAGGAAACCGCAGAACCTGGAAGAAACCCACGCAGACACGGGGAGAACGTTCAGACTCTGCACAGATAGTGACCCAAGCTGGGAATCGAATCCAGGCCCCTGGTGCTGTGAGACAGCAGTGCTAACCACTGGCAGTAGCACAGTGGTTAACACTGTTGCTTCACAGCGCCAGGGACCAGGGTTCGATTCCCGGCTTGGGTCACTGTCTGTGTGGAGTTTGCACGTGCTCCCCGTGTCGGCGTGGGTTTCCTTCGAGTGCTCCGGTTTCCTCCCACATTCTGCTGCTTCGGTGTATTGACCCGAACAGGCGCCGGAATGTGGTGACTAGGGGAATGTCACAGTAACTTCATTGCAGTGTTAATGTAAGCCTTACTTGTAACTAATAAATAAACTTTAACTTTACTTTGTACCATATGAACCAGTGTAGTTTTCCTTTATGAGGGACAGACTGCCTTTAAAAACTGAAGGCTGACTGGAACATGTATGGGCCTCGCATGCTCTTTGGCCCTCTGTTCAGCATGCAGCCATCCAGTGGCATTCATTACGCTCAGCTGCACAAATCGAGTGAAAGTGACCAAAAAATGGTGCACACCAATTTCTAGCTCTTTAGCTTTATATTTACAAATGAAGATTGGCTGAATAGCGTTCCTCAGTTGTGTCAACCTTGGGAAAGCAATATTGCTCTGGGGCATGGTGGTACAGTGGTTAGCACTGCTGTCTCACAGCACCAGAGACGCAGGTCAATTCCAGCCTTGAGTGACTGCCTGTATGGAGTCTGCGCATTCTCCCCGTGACTGCGTGGGTTTCCTCCGGGTGCTCCGGTTTCCTCCCACAGTCCAAAGATGTGCAAGTTAGGTTGATTGACCATGTTAAATTGCTCATTAGTGTCAGGAGGATTAACCATTGTAAATACATGGTGTTACGGAGATAGGGCCTGGGTTGGATTGTTGTAGGTGCAGCCTCGATGGGCCGAATGGCCTCCTTCGGCACTGTAGGGATTCTATGATTCGATAAATATAACATTAATTAACTATATAATGAGATTCTTGAGGCGCTACAGCTTCAAAAATTAAATGTTACTCACTGGATGAGGGCATAGCTGGTTGGGTCAGCATTTATTGCCTGCCCATCCCTATATGCCCTTGAACTGCTTAGCCATTTCCGTCAATCACATCGCTGTGGGTCTGGATGCATATGTAGGCCAGAGCAGGTAAGGATTACAGATTTCCTTCCCTAATGGACATTTGTGAACCAAATGGGTTTTTATGACAATCGACAATGGTTTCATGGGCATCAGTAGATTTTTAATTCCAGATTTATATTGAGTTCAAATTTCACCATCTACCTTGGTGGGATTCAAACATGGGCTCCCAGAGTATTGCCCTTGGCCTCTAGATTCGTAAGTTTAAATTCAAGTTTATTTATTAGTGTCACAAGTAGGCTTACATTAACACTGCTATGAAGTTACTGTGAAAATCCCCTATTCGGCACATTATGGCGCCTGTTCGGGTACACTGAGGGAGAATTTAGCATGGGCAATGCATCTAACCAGCACGTCTTTTGGACTGTGAGAGGAAACCGGAGCACCCGGAGGAAACACACGCAGACATGGGGAGAACGTGCAAACTCCACACAAACAGTGACCCAAGCTGGGAATCGAACGGGGGCCTCTGGCGCTGTGAGGCAGCAATGCCTCTGTGCCACTGTGCCACCGTGCCACCCATTGACAATACCACCTCCCCATAATTTACGAAGTTCATAATGTGGAGTTAATTATTCATAACATCCAAGCCATAACAGCCCTCCAACACATTCCACAATATTAAATCCAAGACTCCAGATATGAGAGCTTCGTGTTTATCATTTATTTAAGGTGATTAGAATGGGCTTACTTTATTGAAAGTGCAATGAGAGTGCTCATTAAATTAGTGCTACAAAATAATACACCACAAAGTAGGATGCTGTCAGCTCAAGCAATGACTTCCCATCTACAGCTCTTGATACTGTGAGGGCACGAAGAGAAACACAAACCACTGACCTTTCAGAAAGAAAAGGTGAAAAGAAGATAAATCAACTTCTGAGGCGCTTATCCTTTACCAAAAGACGAACAATAGGAAAGTCAGAGTGCGTGCTTCAACAGCTGCATGATGCTGAGTGGCGTAGGTGTTCCCAATAATTGAAGCAAGAGTAGGCTGAAGCTAATCACACACTCACAGTTATACAATGTTATCCTGAGGGATGAAACAGTCAATGTAAATTCACACGGGTTTAAAGGAGTGCCACTGCTCAGGTTTGGCTTAAAATCTCAGCCAAATTGACACGATGTAACTTTGGTTTGCAGATTGCAAAGACTGTCTTTGCAGGGTGGAACGGTGGTTAGTACTGCTGCCTCACAGTGCCAGGGACCCAGGTTCAATTCTGACCCCGGTCTGTGTAGAGTTTGTATGTTCTCCCCGTGTCTGCGTGGGTTTCCTCCGGGTGCTCCGGTTTCCTCCCACAGTCCGAAAGATGTGCTGGATTGGCCATGCTAAATTCTCCCTCAGTTTCCTCCCACACTCCAAAGATCTCCAGGTTAGGTTGATTGGCCATGCTAAATTGTCCCCTAGTGTTGGGGGTTAGCAGGGTAAATACGTGGGGGTTACAGGGATAGGGCCTGGGTGGGATTACTGTCTGTACAGGCTTAATGGCCTGAATGGCCTCCTTCTGCACTGGAGGGATTCTATGATTCTTGTGAAATGGATTCTGCAATTCCTAGGGAAAAAAAGTCATGGGTGGGATTCTCCGGCTGCATTCGCCCCAAAACTGGAGAATCCCATCCAAGGTCAATGGACCTTTGCATGGTCTTCCCCCTGCCCACTACGATTCCCATGGTGTGTGGGACAGGAGAATTCCTCTGCATATTTTCCTCTTTTTTGTTTCAGAATGGAATGTCCATTGTTGTTTTACCTTTGAATAAGATTCCATGAATGGAAGTGCAGCATTTTTTTAAGAGAAGGTGTTGGCGAGTCTCCTGTCTGAAGAACTGGTCCATCTGATTTTGTTCCGACAAGATTTTTGGTAGTAAATTCCATGTTGATCTAGTGACTGGGAAAGGGGAATGTCGTGTGACTTGAAGAGGAACTTGGAAGTGATGGCATTCTCATGACATTGCTTCTCTTGGAGGGCTTTGCAGTCAGACTGGTTTTCGTGAGTACATCTTGCGGAACGCAACATGCATCAGCCACTTACACTGGTGACAGGGATGCCTATCCAGTGAATTGTTCTGCCTTATGTAATGTGAATCCAGATGAGAAACAGAAGAGAAAGGGACAATTTGAACATAGCTGTAATATTGCTCCTTTCACCCTTCTGAAGCAGTTAGATTGGTGTTTAGTCTGTATTATGGACATTTCTCAAATTTAGCTGTGCACTGCCTAAAGCCTGTGCATATCTCATCTGTAGGAACATAGATCTCCCTCCATCGCCAATGTACAATGTCAGCAGTGTGTACCATCTACACAACGCACTGCAGCAACTCACCATGTCTCCATCGATAGCATCTTCCAAACCTATGAGCTCCACCATCTAGAAGAGCAAGGGCAGCAGATAGATGGGAACACTGCTTCCTGCAAGTTATTATTATTTATCAGTGTCACAAATAGGCCTACATTAACACTGCAATGAAGTTACCGTGAAAATCCCCTAGTCGCCACACTCTGGCGCCTGTTCGGGTACACTGAGGGAGAATTTAGCATGGCCAATGCACCTAGCCAGCACGTCTTTCAGATTGTAGGAGGAAACCGGTTCACCCAGAGGATACCCAAGCAGACATGGGGAAAACGTGCAGACACCACACAGACAGTGACCCAAGCAAGAATTGAACCCTGTTCCCTGACACTGTGAGGCAGCAGGGCTAATCTCTCCAAAACACACACATTCTGAATTGGAACTATATCGCCATTCCTTCACTATCGCTGGGTAAAAATCCCTTCCGAATAGCTCTGTGGGTGTTTGGACTGGAGGTGTACAAGAAGGCAGCTCACCACCACCTTCTCAGGATTAATTAGGGATGGGCAATAAATGCTGGCCTAGACAGGGCTCCCACATTCTGTAAACCAATAAATAAAGAAAAACATAGAAAATGCCCTCTTACACATAAGGCTCTGTGTCATAAACAGAAGAGGTCAGGTCGGAAAGAAAGTGGCAGTTAAGTTGGATAATTCCCCAATATTGGGAGCGGGCATTACCATGCGTGATTCACCCAGGTCCATTGATTAGAGTGCAGCATTGAAATTTGTGATTTGGGTGTCAACTGTGCTGTTCCTTAGCTACAGACATCAGCTAAGGTCCAATATCAGTGCTATCTGGCACTACTTAAAACCAGCTTGCACCATTTTAAAGGAGAGGGGGAGAAGAGGGGAGGGCAGTGGGGGCGAGGGGAGGGGGAGAATGGGAGAAGGGAGGGGTGTGGTGGCTCTCAGCGGCACTCTCTTTGTTCCCGTGTCTGGGATTCAGTGCCCCCGCAACAGGAAGAACACTCACAAATTAATTCAGGTGCTGCTTTTCAGTCTTCCCACTAGGCACACTTCCCTGCTCAAGGGACAAGCTGAGGCCCTTAAGTTAATTGCTTACTTAAAGGCCTCATAGGAACATAGGATTTATGAGCAGAAGTAGGCAATTCAACCCCTTGAGCCTGCTCCGCCATTCAATCAGATCATGGCTGATGTCTTCTGGTCTCAAATCCACCTCCCTGCCTGTCCCCCATTTCCTTTTAACCCTTTTTTAAAATCAGAAACACATCTATCTCGTTCTTGAAACAATTCAGCGGTTCAGATTCCACCACTCTATGAGGCAGCGAGTTCCACAAATTCACCACCCAATGAGGCAGCACAGTGGCACAGTGGTTAGCAGGACCCAGGTTCGATTCCCGGCTTGGGTCACTGTCTGTTTGAAGTTCTCCCCGTGTCTGCGTGGGTTTTCTCCGGGTGCTCCGGTTTACTCACACACTCCAAAGATGTGTTCGTTTAGGTAGATTGGCCGTGCTAAATTACCACTTATGTCAGGGGGACTAGCTAGGATAAATGCATGGGGATAGGGTCTGGCTGGGATTGTGGTCGGTGCAGACTCGATGGGCCGAATGGCCTCCTTCTGCACTGTAGGATTCTATGGATTCTCTGCGAGAAGTAGTTCCTCCTCATCTCAGTTTTAAATCTACCACCTCTCAACCTATACCTGTGACCTCTTGTTTTAAATTGCCCCACAAGGGGAAACGTTTGGTCTACACTTACTTTATCGATCCCTTTCAGTATTTTATGTAGCTCGATCAGATCCCTTCAGTTGGCAGCAGGGTGAAAAGCTAGTTCCCAATCTGGACTGAATCGAGGCAGAGGTGGGAAAGCGGCAGAGGCCTCACCCATCACCCACCCTTCAGCCCAACTAACTGTCCCCAGACTCCAAACTCACCACAGTCGAGGGGATTATTATATCTGCTTTTTCAGCTTTCCAATCTTGTATTTACCCTCCTCCTAAATCCCTCTTGCTCCTGTGTCCAGCTCTCAGCCCCGCGAAGGAATTTGAGACTCTTTTATATAAGAAACATGATACAAGCATTTTCTCTTCAGAAACAGTTTAATTGGAGGATGAGAGATAGCTTCAAGAAAATTATAAATATTGATGGAACGTATACCATTCGCAATCAATAAAGTGTCATTTTACACTTATTACAAAAGGAAAAACTGCATTTCGTAACTATTAAATTCAATTCTCACTTCTGATAAATATTTTAACTGGGATTATTTATTAATTTGGTTCCTATTCAAATTTTCATTACACGTTCATCTTGTTGCAAATAATGGGAACCTGGTGGGACAGGATGTTGACTACTCCAACTGAGAATTATCTATTCACAGAGGACAATTTGAGCCTAAGCCACAGTCTCGGTGAACAGATGGTGCTGGAGTGTTTCAGTAGGTCTATAGAAAAGACCAAGCTGTGAGTGAAGACCCTTGTGTTTTCTTTTTGGAATGATCTTTCATGGTTTTGCATTAAGCCTCTCCCACACCCTCTTGAACACTGACTATCTATCACAGTGTGCGGACCACTGACCCCTGACAGTTGCTCCATTTGCCCGTGAATCCGAAGACTATCAATGGCACAGCATTACAGAATTCCTTCAATCCTCTTTTAGGAAACAATGGCCGGAATTTTGCCGCCTCACCGGCCCCGGAATCGGAGCGGGCGAGGCTTGCAGAATGGAATTCTCCGTTGGCCTTGGGCGAGATTTTACGAGCCTCGCCCGAGCAAGATCAATATTGTTTATTCATATAATCACTTTTAAATGTATTTATTTATTCCCATTTTCTTTTCATTTTCCACTGTAATATTAACCTAGGCTAGGAATATGTGGCGAGTAATTCACCTGCTGATTCCCTAATGCCTGTCCACCATCTACAAGGCACAAGTCAGGAGTGTGCTGGAATAACCCCCACTTGCCTGATGGGTGCAGCTCCGACAACACTCAAGAAACTTGACACCATCCAGAACAAAGCAGCCCGCTTGATTGGTACCATATCCACAAACGTCCACTCCCTCCACCACTGACGCTCAGTAGCAGCAGTGTGTACTATTTACAAGGTGCACTGCAGGAATTCATCAAAGAACCTTAGACAGCACCTTCCAAACCCAGGATCATTTCCATCTAGATGGACAAGGGCAGCAGATATATGGGAACATCACCACCCGCAAGTTCCCCTCCAAGCCACTCACCATCCTGAATTGGAAATATATCGCCGTTCCTTCGCAGTCGCTGGGTCAAAATCCTGGAATGCCCTCCCTAACGGATCAACCCACAGCACGTGGACTGCAGCGATTCAAGAAGGCAGCTCACCACCACCTTCTCAAGGGCAACTAGGGATGGGCAATAAATGCTGGTCCAGCCAGCGACGCCCATGTTCCACGATTGAATAAAAATAATTAAGAAATCTCTGCTTCCATGTATTCGAGGCCTGAATATAGCCGAGAAATCTTGGTAAGTTTAGCAGATTTAAGATTAATATGTATGGATGATATGTCTGTGTTTGCCATTTTAACACAGGCCTTAACTTGCTTAATTTAAATGTTTTAAACATCAAACATTCCAAATAACATGTATATTTTATATTTAGCCTCCACTAAAATACTCGACAAAGGATTGCCTTGCCTGCTTACATCAGCAGCTTTAATTTCTAGGTTAATTAGTTTTCATTTCTATCCCTTCCTCCCACACAATTCTTGTCTTATTTCTCATGATTACCATTTAGCAGCCTTCGTGATGGGGAATCTGTTGCCTCGTCATTTTAGAATGAGAAGGAGATTCAGGTGTTAAAAAGCAGGGGAGAAGTCTGATATTGTTTCTCACTATTATCGTACGCTTCACATCTCCGCATACACCGTCCTGTTTATTGCCATCTGCTAATAAACGTTACAGAGAAAAATGTGAGCCTCAGATAAGCAATGAAGGTGACTTGCTGTGAGAAATGGAAATTTTCGTGCTGGCGCATTGAGGAACGCTGCTTGACAGTTGAAGCATATTTTCTTTTAGCCTAGGTCTCTGCATTACTGGGGGCAGCACGGTGGCACAGTGGTTAGCGCTGCTGCCTCACAGCGCCAAGAACCCGGGTTCAATTCCAGCCTCAGGTCACTGTCTGTGTGGAGATTGCACATTCTCCCCGTGTCTGTGTGGGTTTCCTCTGGGTGCTCCGGTTTCCACCCACACTCTAAAGATGTGCGGGTTAGGCTTATGGGCCATGCTTAGTGTCAGGGGGACTAGCTAGGGTAAATAGGTGGGGTCATGGGGATAGGGCCTGGGTGGGATTGTGGTCAGTGCTGACTTGGGCTGAATGGCCTCCTTCTGTACTGTAGGGATTCTATGATTACAAGCCCAGTGATATTAATACTCCACCATTGTCTCCTGCCTGGTCCCTTTTTATACTCTTTTGAACAAGCTAAAAATAATTAACCTAATTAACGAATGAACCGACTTTGATAGGAACACTGTTACAAACAACAGTTTAAAAGGAAGCTGAACAAACTAAATGAAGACAATGTTTGCAGACCTCCAGTGGTGGCCTGCAGGCACTCCAGCCCCGTGGTTCACAGGTCACCATTTTGCTCCCTCTCCAGGGACAGCTTAGGCATAAGCGTAGAGGTGAAAGAGGGTCAGTGAGGCTGAGCGACCCTCTCAATCACCCGCTGTCAGGCCTGGGAGAATGTTTATAATGAGGTCCTCTGCCCTGCCCGCTCCCCTCCACACTGGGTGGCCAACGAGCAGGAGCGTGGGGCTGAAGTGCAACCAGAAGCTGAGTAGAAGGCCCTTCAAGGAGCTATAGCCTCACACAGTCGAGGTATGGAACATAGACTCTGCAAGGACGCAGGAAATAAAGGCGGCCCAGTGAGTCTGTAAGCCACCTTAACCTTTGGGACTGCTGCAAGCAATGCCCTCCACGTCAAATCCCCAATGATAAAGAAGAGGACTCCCGCACAGTCCCTTTTTGTAATCTTCTGAGAAGACAAAAATCAATAAATCAAAAAAATGAGAGGGGGTGACAGCCCCTGGTGGGGCACTGTAACAAAAAATCCAAACTCTAAAGGAAGCTTAACTAAATAAACCAAGATACCATGACCAGGGGGGTAATGATGCACCCAGCCCCTACAGCATCATGGAAAACAGGTCATGGAAAACAGTCCCTTTATACATATGCTCAAGATACTTAATCAATCCATACGCTCCACTTGTTTATCCTTAACCGTAACAATACAATTGACATAGCATTAATAGGAGGCACAACTATGTCTCCCTCCCCCACATATCCAGCAACAAGACTCCAGGTAAAATTCAATGGCAGCAAGGGTAGGATGTTAAGTGGCCATTAATTAGCAATATAAGGTCCTCAATTAGTCCACAGGCAAGTGGGCTGCCCAACACCTCGCCCTGCTGTACACAAAATCCCAGCAGCACCCGATGAATGACGGACACAGTGGTGCCACCATGGTGCCCAATTTTATACCCCCTTTGTTTGCCAACCTGCCCCTGGGAGGAGGGTATAAAATTCTGGCCAGTGACTGTGCCCTGGGGCTGAACGTCAGTTGTCCATATTTCCACAGATCAGTACACATAGGCAGGAATGTCTTTCCTCAGTAAAGGGAGATTATTTCAGTCCTTGCCGCTACTCTTACCAGAGTGACAAATGTTTTCACACTTTCTCTGTGCCCTTCTCAAGTTGTTCCCAATGCTCTTCAATGATATTGAAGTGATAGGTCCCAACTGCATTCCTCCCTCTCATGAACATGGTGGTGGTGCCTGCTCGGGCTCTGAAGCAGCCTGCAGATTGAGGTAACTCGGGCCTTTCTGAATCCTCAAACTAAAGCTGGGGTTGAGCACAACTTTTCCACAGGTGTGTTGGTGACAAGATCAGGACCCGTTTTACCCAAACCTGACCAGATTTCCTTTTGTCTGATGAAAGTCTTCATTGTGGTCACTATATATGGGTAATCAGATCAGCATGATCTTTGCCTCACTATTGGAGGAACACAACATCTTTGTTTATGATGATGATGATGATGAATAATATTTCCAAAGTTTCACCTGAGCTCAGGAAATTGAAAGACGTGTGGGTGCAAGTTGCAGAGTCATGGATTCGCTAAACACTTAAAAGGCTGCAAGCCAACTCTTTACGTTTGGCTAGTTTCCTTCACAAAGCTTCATCCTCAATCCTCACACAATGAGATTTAGGTAAACATTGAACTTTGGCATCACGCCTGGGATGGAATATCTGTCCTGCGCTATCAACAGGGACAAAGGTTTTTGCAAGAATTTCTTCTCCTTTATCTTCAACTGTCTGACATGCAACACTTGTGGTTTATGTAAAGTAACTTACAGACACATTGGGGGGGAGTTTTCCCGTGCCGCCCACCATGGGAATCATAGTGGGGGAGGGACGGCCCATTCACAGGTCCGTTGACGTCGGACGGGATTTTCCAGTTTTGGGGTGAGCGTGGCTGGAAAATCCAGCTCATTGTAATTAGAGATAGTAATACACTCTGAAATTACAATTTTTTTCAATGCGAACAACCATTGCCATGAAATAGATGTCAAGCTTTGAAAAAATGTAAATAATATGATGTATGTAACGCTTGCTTACTGTTACTTTTATGTGATTAAAACCCTTTTTCCATATGGTATTGAACAACAAAAGCAAGATCCTAATCACACTACAGTAACTTCAGTCTGCCATGCAGTGCGTTATCCAGCTTTCAATTTAAACACCTTGCAAGCATTCCAGTTTAATGAGGCAAACAATGTAATTCAACTATTTCTTTAATTAATACTTCTGTTACCAACTCAAAAATAAACAGTTGCAACTCGTTAACTCTTTACTGAACTTTAACTCTAACTGAACATCAACTCTCAACTGAACTTTAACGAAGTGTTTTCGACTCCTATAACCCCGGATAACTAAATAATAGGAAAATTCCTGTAATGTCACTGACACTCTCCAGAATCCTTAACTTTCACAGAAAATTAACTCCAAGCGTATTAGCATTTAGGTACATTGAATCAAACAGATTTTACATGTTCACATTGCGTCTTTTTCCCCGTGTCTGCGTGGGTTTCCTCCGGGTGCTCCAGTTTCCTCCCACAGATGTGTGGGTTAGATGGATTGGTGATGCTAAATTGCCCCTTAGTGTCAGGGGGGACTAGCTAGGGGCAAATACATGAGGTTATGGGGATAGGGCCTGTGTGGGATTGAGGTCGGTGCAGATCTGATGGGCCGAATGGCCTCTGTCTGCACTGTAGGATTCTATGATTACCTCAGATAACACTTACACAGAATAGGAAACACACAAAGCAAACAGATATGACTTTGTAAAATTATCCCAGATTGAAATGGTGACATCATGAACTGAAAATGAATTTAAGTTTATCCCTCTTCAACAACAAATGAAAAGCTTATTTCCTCGAAATGCAAAACCCATACAGACTCTCTTTCCATTACCCTTTATTTGTCAAAAATTAAAATATATTTACCCCTTCAGAATTTAGGTAACTTCCCATTTACATGAGTTGGATATTTTATGCACTCAATTCATTCAATCAATTAGAAATCAGAAACCGGAATGCTGAAGTATAACTAATCACTTTAATTCAAAAGGTAACAGTGAGAAAATATGAATGAGTCAAACTCTCCAGGTCTCAATTATCACTTGGGTGTGATGAACAATCTTGAAGTCTTGAAGCTGATAGACTTGTTTATTATCTGTAATTCACGATCCACCTAGTTAAAACAAACCACAATAAATACATTCGGCTTGGAGCCAAATGAGTTAATTTGGTCTCGAAATCTCTGCCAAATTAAAAACAAGCAAAAGCAAACTTCATAATCTCCAATGCACATAAATTCTTAATCGCCAAATTAGGAACAGAAGATGGTGAAATCTCTGCCAGTCTAAAAAAAACACAAGAGATAAAACAAATTCCAATGTGATGACGACACGATTTCTTCAAACTAAGGCAAAGGAAAGAGCACACAGTTCCCTCCAAGCTTTAAATCCTTTCTTATCACAATTTGAACCCAGGATTATTCAAAGTTCAAATTAGTTATTTCAAACTACAATTTATATACTTTGATTTTAAAATTTCAAATTACTTTCCAAAAATTTTATTCGAAGTAACTTCCCACACCTGTATATTGTATATGTATATCCTAAACTCTGGAGAATAATCGTGGCCATCAATTACACTCAAGATTAAGGAATTTCAAAAATTTATCTTCTTTCAATTTACACTTTAATCCAATCCAATTCCCATTTGATTTTCAACTCTGCATCAAACGCACAATTGTAAAATCACAATTAGATGAAAAGGATAAAAACATTAAAGCAAACAATATAATAAAAACATCCACACAAATACATTATTAAACACACACACACACACACACACACGCAAATGGAAGCTTCCAGCACTCATTCCATGGCATTTTTCTTTCATTCAAACTTAACATTTTAAACTGGAATGAAAATAGAAACATTCAAAGAGAATAAAGAAAATAGATTAAGACAGTAGCCTTCATTCTTCTTTCTTCCAAATTGTAATCAAACTCAAAAACAAGAGTAAATTCAAAACATTTTGAACTTAAATTTTAACAGTTGTAACTTTCTCAGTAATTCAACTATTTCTTTATTTAATACTTCTGGTACCAACTCAGAAATAAACAGTTGCAACTCATCAACTCTCAACTGAACATCAACTCTCAACTGAACTTTAACTCTTAACTACACATTAACTTTAACAACACCAACTTTCATTATTTAACTGAGAATAGATTCGACCAAGTTTAGGAAAAACCTTGGCCAAGAAATATCCTCAATGTAGAATCTATTTTCTTCTTCTCTGAAGCATCCTTCAGGGTACATGTCTTGTGATGGTTGTTCTCAATCAAGTTATCGCTGGCAAACAAAGGTTGCAATGCCATTTATCTACAAATCCTCCACTCACTTCCAGAAGGTTCTCTGCCATCCAGCCAACTGTGTAACCAGAAACTGATCACATGGCTCGAACATCCAATGAAATTACTTGTAAACCCCATTACGCTTAGTTCATTTGACATTTTCCAAACATAACGGTAATAAAATTTGAAACCATAATGTCTGGGCCAACACAGGGTTCAGATCACAGCTCACAGACCAGAGCCTTACCCAGAGCAACTTTATGACCTGCGTCTGTTTTTAATTAGAAGTTGACCAAACATCTCAGCATGCTTAACTCTCAGCCAGAATAGCCATTTTAAAGCCACTATTGCCATTATTGTTGTTAAATCATTGTTCTAGCCAATCTATCTCCACGCACAAGTGATTTTAAAAGGAATTAAGTATCTCCTTGCTAGCAGACACTACATAATCATTGATCTCAAAGCGTGGTTCCAAGTAACACAATCTGACCTTGATATCAAATTGGAAATGAGGTTTTAGCCATCAGTCATAACTCTCAGTTACCATGGAAACCATCTGTTTTGCACGCCAGATGTTCTACAAAAGCACCTTTGTTAAACAGTCTAATTAATGCTTCCATATCTTGCCTGTTTATTTTCCCTCCCCTATTCCGTGCACAGCACTCTCCCCCCCCCCCCCCCCACACGCCCACCCCCCTCCCCTGCACTCTCCACATTCACTTGTTATTGGTGGTGATTCTCCCAGCCTGCTGCATTAATCTATCAGCACAGCAGGCGAGGAGACATCAGCGGTGGCTGTTTTGCAGGATTCACGCTGGGCACCATGGCCTCTGCACATCTCTCAAGGTAAGTTTTTTGACATCATCGAGGGGAATGGGGAGATAGGAGTTGGCCGTGGGTGGGGGGGGTTATAGGGGCTGGCCCTGGGAGGCCAACGATTGGGGAGAGCCGGAACACCAGTGATCAAGGGGGTTGTGGGACTGGCCAGTGATTGGGAAGGCCAGCAATTGGGAGGCCAGCAATGGGGGACCACTGTGCATGCGCCGATCTCCGTGCAGACAGATCGGCGCATGCGCAATAACCCGCTCAGTGCCATGCTGCAGGCCTCTCGGGAGGGAATAGGCCCCACCCACTACTTTCCAGAGTGAATCCCGTTGAGGCACTCTGCAGTGCTCAGAGTGTCGGAGATTCGCTCTGGTAAGTATTCTAAAAAAAGCGGTGGGATTAGTCCTATTTTCCCGCACGTTGGGAACGTAGAATTTTTTTGGGAGAATCAGAGCCTTTATCTCTGTTCCTCAGCACAATCATACTACTGATCAAGTGGAATTGAGCTTCATGGCATGGCTCAAACTCTACTCCCTGGGCTATAAAATCATTGGAATTCGAACCTGTCATTGATCGGAGATCTTAACACTGAAGCTTTCAGTAAATTATCAAATTGCAGCTGGCACACAGTAAGGATATGTTCATGTACAGAGGAATATAAATCACCCCATTTCTTTTCTAACTTATTTGTATTCTGACTGACGGACAGATTATGTCAACTCAAATTAAACTCAATTTTAATCAGGCCTTCAATATTCCAAAGTAGACTTACTTGACCAAGAACTCGTCTTCCCAGAGACCATCTTAGAGAATATGTAACGGGTTCACTAATAGTGATCCAAAAGCAGTAAGGTGTAATGTCCTAACTATGTCAGAGATTGTGAGTTTTAACAGAAAAAGAAAAGATGTGGTTTGCACATGTAGGTTCAAAGTAACACATGACAGGTTTTATTGAGGAGCTGCTCCCTGCACTGTAGAATGCAAAACTGAAAGGAAAACAACACCCTCTGCAAACACCCTCATGACATTGCCATCAAATCATGTGATCAGTTCTTAAAGCAATCTGCAACCCTTTCAAATATATAACATAAGGTATTGTCATGAAGGTGTAATTAGGAAATTATATGTGGGAATCATAACAGTTGGGGTTTAATGTCTGGGATCATACCCATTGCTAAACAAGCCAAAGCCAAACTTGTACTGAAAGCTGGGATTTTAAAGAGTCAAATATTGAACAGCACAGAAATTGGATGGTGAAGGGAAGAAGCAAAGTCCCGCTTGTTTGAAACCAAGCCAAAAGTTGCAACAGCAATCTTTGTTTTGTACAAGGGCAAGTCCAGCCACACAATCCCCATCCAAGGGAAGGCTGGCAAGGCCAATGCCTTACTCCCAGCCTGAGCTCATCCAAATCCCAGAAACCTTGGGGGACCCTCCCTCTGAAGCCTGGCAGTGTCAGAGGGGCAATTGCCCATTCAATCTACCTCCTTGACCACCCTTGGGGTCAAATTGCCAGGCCAACATGTCTCAATTGAACCTGCCTCCACCACACTTCCAGGAAGTGCATTCCAGGCCTGAACCACTCTGTGAGAATGTGTTTTCTCAGATAGATTTGCTTCTTTTGCAAATCACCTTAACTTTGTGCCCTTTCATTCTTGATCCTTTTATGAGCAACAACAATTTGTCCCTGTCTGCTCTGTCCGGCATGCAAAGAAAATCAAAATGCTATAAATAGGAGAAATTAAAATGTTGAAAAGCTGGCAAAAAATCTCGTACATGTACAAAAAGGTGACCTGGTCATTTTGCGGGATTAGCATTTATCAAGGTTACAATGAAATAGTAAGAAATCTCACAGCACCATTTTCTTCCTTTGGACTCATGGTGAACAATCACTGAAACAACGATATGATGACATCAACAAGTTCCATCCCACCATCAGACTCACCATGCACTACTCTCCGGAATCGGTTGCATTCTTGGACACATGCATCTCCATCAAGGACGGTCACCTCAGCACTTCACTGTACGCAAGCCAACGGATAACCTCACGATGCTCCACTTCTCCAGCTTCCACTCTGAACACGTTAAAGAAGCCATCGCCTACGGACAAGCCCTCCATATACACAGGATCTGCTCAAATGAGGAGGATCGCAACAGACACCTCCAGACACTGAAAGATGCCCTCATAAGAACAGGATATGGCGCTCGACTCATTGATCGTCAGTTCCGATGCGCCACAGCGAAAAACCGCACCGACCTCCTCAAAGACAAACACGGGATACGGTGGACAGAGTACCCTTCATCGTCCAGTACTTCCCCGGAGCGGAGAATCTACAACATCTTCTCCGGAGCCTTCAACACATCATCGATGAAGGCGAACATCTCGCCAAGGCCATCCCCACACCCCCACTTCTTGCCTTCAAACAACCGCACAACCTCAAACAGACCATTGTCTGCAGCAAACTACTGAGCCTTCAGGAGAACAGTGACCATGACACCACACAACCCTGCCACAGCAACCTCTGCAAAATGTGCCGGATCATCGACACGGATGCCATCATCTCACGTGAGAACACCATCCATCAGGTACACGGTACATACTCTTGCAATTCGGCCAACGTTGTCTACCTGATACGCTGCAGGAAAGGATGTCCCGAGGCATGGTACATTGGGGAGACCATGAAGATGCTATGGCAATGGATGAATGAACACCACTCAATAATCACCAGGCATGAGTGTTCCCTTCCTGTTGGGGAACACTTCAACAGTCATGGGCATTCAGCCTCTGATCTTCAGGTAAGCGTTCTCCAAGGCGGCCTTCACGACACACGACAGCGCAGAATCGCTGAGCAGAAACTAATAGCCAAGTTCCGCACACATGATCCTCAACCAGGATCTTGGGTTCATGTCACACTATCTGTAACCCCCATGCCTTGCCTGGGCTTGCAAAATCTCACTAACTGTCCTGGCTGGAGACAATACACATCTCTTTAACCTGTGCTTAAACCTCTCTCCACTCACATTGTCTGTACCTCTAAGACTTGATTACCTGCAAAGACTCGCATTCCAACCATTATTTTGTAAATTGAGTTTGTGTCCATATATGTCCTGTTTGTGAACAGAACTCCCGCTCACCTGATGAAGGAGCAGCGCTCCGAAAGCTAGTGGCTTGTGCTACCAGATAAACCTGCTGGACTTTAACCTGGCGTTGTGAGACTTCTTACTGTGCTTACCCCCAGTCCAACGCCGGCTTCTCCACATCATGGCTACAATGAAATACCCACAGATCACATTCAGATGAAAAAAAGAGATCAATCACCACTGGTTTAAAAAGTTAACATGAGGAAAGTCTGTGAAAAACTGAGTAGAAAGCAAAAGTTTTACATTCCAGGAAAATAAACAGTTACACACATTGGTCTCGCAAAGTAAAGATGCTAAAGGCCACAATTTATTGTAGCAGGGCATCCAACAGCATCTGACATGAGTTGGACTTGCCCTTACACTTTAAGATTTCCAAATTGTTTGCGTGACTTTGCTGAAAGTGTGAGCTGGTGACATCACAGAGAGGGAAATCAGACAGGGAGCTGAGTGAACAGAGAAGCAACCAACCTCTCTCCTAAAGCAATCAAATGGAAGGATTGAGTAATTAACTGTGCAAGAACGGACGAGTAAGTGAGAGTGGGTGAATTCAGTTCCAAATCGGGTACAGAATGAGAAATAAGAGGGGATCAAAGTTTGGATGAAAAGAGGGGGAAAAATAAGATAAAAAGGAAAAGTAAAAGAGGATATTTAATTCAGATAAATTATCACCAATAGTTAATACCTAAATGTGTACACTTGTAAAAGATTCATTTTCAGTGGTAGAGAGTTTTATTGATGGTAATTAACACATCACATTGTAGAACAGTACTTTACACTCAAATGGACAAGGCTTATATCATAGAATCATAGAATTCCTACAGTGTGGAAGAGGCCATTTAGGCCACAAACTCCAAGGTGTTTTATGAAGATAGCCCAGAGCCTAGGTTTTTACATTTGAATTTGGCACGGGTAAGCACAAGGTGTTTCACTCCAGCCATGATTCAAGTGATCCACTAGGAAGCTTTTATTTAAGAGCACAATTAAATTATAATAAAAAGAATTAGCATAACTTTTACCAATTACAAGGTTCAAACATGATACAGTATGAAACTTAACAGCTAGCTATCCATATTGTTCCAAGTCAAACACCATCCCACAAATGTACACCCCTTTCTGGACTTGGTACAGGAATGAGTAAGCTCGCATGATGCTGAATTTTCAGTTTTTTAAGAGCTGCAGCATGGTGGCACAGTGATTAGCACTGCTGCCTCACAGCGCCAGGGATCCGGGTTCCATTCCGACCTCTGGGTCACTGTCTGTGTGGCGTCTGCAATTTCTCCCCATGTCTTTGTCGGTTTCCTCCAGGTACTTTGTTTTCCTCCCACAGTCCAAAGATATGCGACTTAGGTGGATTGGCCATGCTAAATTGCCCCTTAGTGTCAGGAGGATTAGCAAATATATGGGGTTGGGAGGATAGGGCCTGGGTGGGATTGTTATTGGTGCAGGCTCGATGGGCTGAATGGCCTCTTTCTGCACTGTAGGGATTCTATGATTCTATGCTGTGAATTGATCCTTTGAATGTTGGAACAAATCTCTGAGGCATCCCAGTCCAGGAATTTCCAAAAAGCCTCTGGAGAGAGAGAGACACACAGAGACAGAAAGACACTGCCTGCCTCCACCAACTTCTGACAGCAACTAAACCGAAACTGAAATACTTATCTTTGGAAAGAAAACTGTCCCCAGGCATCACCTGACCTGTCAATCACACTCCACTCAACATTCCCCAAAGACTCATAAAACCCCAGGACTCTGCATTAGCCAGAATAAAAATAAACATGATGTCCATTATATTGCTTCAGTAACAATTAGAGACACCAGCTGCAGACAAAATGGTGACGACAATTTCCAGGGCCTCCTCGAAACATCCAGGAACATTTAGGATTAAAATACATTTCTTAAAGGCACAGTATCATCACACTGTGATGTACTTAGTTCATATCCAACATTGGGCGACACGGTAGCACAGTGGTTAGCACTGCTGCTTCACAGCGCCAAGGACCCAGGTTTGATTCCCAGCTTGGGTCACTGTCTGTGTGGAGTCTGCATGTTCTCCCCATGTCTGCGTTGGTTTCCTCCCACAGTTCGAAAGACATGCTGGTTAGGTGCATTGGCCATGCTAAGTTCTCCCTCGGTGTACCTGAGCAGGTGCCGGAGTGTGGCGAATAGGGGATTTTCACAGTAACTTCATTGCAATGTTAATGCAAGCCTACTTGTGACACTAATAAATAAGCCAAGTTAAATGAAAATACAGCAACATCACGTCATTCAAAGAATTACAAAGGTGAAGCAGATGGCAAGATGCAGTTTTCTGGCAGAGCAGTGTATCCCAGACAACACATTTTGGATATTTCTTTTTAAGCATCTGAGCCTCACCTGAAATTGTTGAACGACTTGCTCATAAATAATGGTGAGCGTCGGGAGCTTTACTCTTATTTTGACAGCAACTTCTTGGCTCAGACAATCTGGGATGTGTGACAGTGAACTGTTATTCCACTCTAGAGAATGGATCTAGATTCAGCCCAGCCAATTACATTTTTATAAGGCTCCTGCATTCAACATGTTTGGACCTTCTGAACTTCGATGCTAGTAGGCGTAAAGTACAATATGAGTTTCCATAATGCAATGTTAAATTGACATTTTATTCAGAGATAGCTTGAGTATTAGATGATGGGAAATGGAAATGACATGAATGCAGTATAAGTCATTTTCTGAGGATAAGCTAATCAGATCGATCAGAAATGGCACAGTTATTTTACCCTGTGGATGCCCACACTGTACCTGATCTGTAGTCAGGCAATACTGATACTGGCAACTGAAATAGGAAATTCTTATTGGTGCTTTCCCTTAAGTAGAAAGTTCCTCTTCATAAACAAAATTATTTTCTACAATTATCGAGTAACATCAGACATAATGGTGAATACATTAGTTAAGACTTGGATCTGTGTTAAACAATTAACTATTTACAAAAACCACTGGCCAGAATTCTCTGGCCGTTCACATCCCGCCACCGCTACCAGCGAGAATGGAGAATTTGGCGCTCAGCCAAATCCCCATTCCCTGCAGCAAGACCGGAGAATCCCGGTTGCAGGTACGTTTGGAGAATCCGGCCCCATGTCTGCAAAGACTAACCTGGGGAGGGGATGCCCTAGTGGTATTATCCCTCGGCCTTTAAGCCAGAAACTCAGCTAGTATTCTGGGGACCCGGGTTTGAATCCCACCACGGCAGATGGTGGAATTTGAATTCAATAAAAAATATCTGGAATTAAGAATCTACTGATGACCATGAAACCATTGTTGATTGTCGGAAAAGCCCATCTGGTTCACTAATGTCCTTTAGGGAAGGAAAACTTACCTGATCATTTGCCTCCAGAGCCACAGAAATGTGGTTGACTCTTAAATGCCCTCGGGCAACTAGGGATGGGCAATAAATGCTTGCCAGCCAGTGACGCCCATGTCCCATGAATGAATAGAAATAAAACTGAACCTGCGCTGTGAATAAACCCGTTTTGGAGCTTTAACCCATGCATGTGTGAGTATGTATAGACTTTAACGTACAAAATTACTGTAGATGTTGGCAATACACAGAGCATCCAACAAAGACCAAGTTCTAGACATTAACTGAATTCCAAATTCTTATTCGGAATGGAACTACATTGGATGCAATGAGATGAAAGGCTGTTTATTGGTAGTAGAATTAGCAAGGCAGCTTCACCCAATGACTTAAATGTAAGAAAGTGGAAAGCAACCGCCATTGGTTGGAAATGGCACAATTCAGGAGTGTGATGGAATACTCCCCACTTGCCCAGATAAGTGCAGCTCCAACAACACTCAAGGACAAAGCAGCCTGCTTGATTGGCACCACATCAACAAACATTCACTCCCTACACCACTGACGCTCAGTGGCAGCAATGTGTACTACATACAAGGTGCACTGCAGCAATTCACCAAAGATCCTTCGACAGCATCTTCCAAACCCACGACCCCTTCCATCTAGGACAAGGGCAGCAGATACATGGGAATGCCACCATCCGCAAGTTCCTCTCTAAGCCACTCACCATCTTGACTTGGAAATATATCGCCGTTCCTTCGCAGTCTCTGGGTTAAAATCCTGGAATACCCTCTCTCACGGCATTGCGGGTCAACCCACAGCACGTGGACTGCAGCGATTCAAGAAGGCAGCTTCTCAAGGGCAACCGGAGATGGGTAATAAATGCTGGTCAGCCAGCGACGCCCATGTCCCACGATTGAGTTTTTAAAAATGGGTTTTCTTATTGCAGTTGAACCAGGTTTATTTATAATACCACATATAAATTTCGTTAAGACAATTCCAGCTCAAAGTGAGAGCAACAGCTGGCTTCAGTGTCCCGGGGCACAAGAAAAAATAATCAGCCTGTGTCTTTGTTTCTGACACAGGCTGTGAAAGACACCCTGAGGTCTATGTGCCTCTCTACCTTTCATTTATATTTGATTAAAATCTAAAATATTACACATCTATGATTATATCTGCCTGCTGCTGCCTGTAATAGGATGACGTTTTGTCACAAATCAACGCTTAACATTTCTCCTGGATGACTAAGTTGTAGTCCTGGCTGTGATTTACAATCCAGTTAATTTAGATGGGGAGATGTTGCCTTGACTTATTCCATTCCCCATACCCTTGGCTGACAATTCTCTTCCACTTCCTGATAATGTCGGAGGCTCCAAAGCGACACAAGGTACATCGACTCCTCCGCACCAACTGGGTTTCTGAAGGCTTTGCACAACCTGATCACGACGGGTCACAATTGATTGGTCCATCATTTGAAATGTGTGTCTATAGCAAGAAAGCAACAGTAGTGGCAGGATAAGTAGATTATTTTAATAATTGGTGTTCAGGATTGATTATTAGGCAAATACCACAATGTGATAACCCCCATGACTTGCATGGGGCATCATTGATTGACCTCCTTGTAAGACTTGTTGAATACAAGCTCCCTGGGGATTGATAATTAACTAACCAGGTGGAGCTCATATACTGAGCCCAATATAAAGCGGGCCCTTGAGAGTTGACGAAAGTTCATTATTCCTTTGTTCAGGTGGGGACTTGTGTTCACCGTAGACTTCTGGTTTTTGCTTTATTTTGTTTTGTGCAGTGAAGCACTGTTCCTTTACAGCTGACTCCTAGAATTATTATACAGGAAAAGTGAGCATTTTATGGCCTTGTACAGAATGCTAATTTGGTACCTGATAAGTCTCTCAAATTCCTGAGATGTTTCTGTGTTTTGATGACCATTACTGGAATTTTACTGCCACGCCAGCCTGATTCTCCGAGGTTAGCAGAATGGCATTCTCTGTTGGTCTAGGGTGGGATCTTAGCAGCTTTGGGTGGGTGAGGTGATAAAATTCCGGTACATATTTCCCTTTTTTTCCCTTAATTTTTTTTCCCCTCAAAGTGAAGGCCTTGACCCTTCACTGGGGCAGAATGCTAAAGATGCTAATTGCCCTCCTGAGCCTTGTCTGCGAAGCCATTTTGCATGAGGCCTGAATGGTAAGTGTCAGCAAGCTATTGGGTCAAGCAGACCACAGTTTACCCCTGTGCTGCATTCAGCTGACATCCATGCTGCAGACATCCAGTAGAGTGGTAAAATAACCAAATTGTTCTGCATTATCCAGTGAGCCATACCCTTGGCTGGCAATTCTCTTCTACTTCCTAATAACACCTGGGGCTCAAAAGTGACATAAGGTACTTTGACTTCTCAGCACCAACTGGGGTTTTGAAGTTTCACAATTGATTGGACAAAGAGAACAATTTGGTTATTTTATCATTGCTTGATGCTGTGGCCAGTTGTAGCATCTTCCCACCACCACCCTATTTCACAGCAGCTTGCTCAGGACAGGCCAACAGTCAAACCTTAGAGCCTTCCTGTGTGCTTCAGCCAATAGGTAAATATTTACTGAGTGGTCGGAGCTACCACAATTCGCCACTTAAGATGAAAGATAAATGTTAAATGAATGTGTAATTAGTGAAATGTTCAACATAGCAAATGTCCTTGAATATTCCATCGATGGGCGGGGTGAGCCGCTAAACTCCCAGTGTATGTCATGTGTCAGAGGTTTAAAATCTCTCTGTATGTAAGGTGGCACAGTGATTAGCACTGCTGCCTCACAGTGCCATGGACCTGGGTTCGATTCCCAGTTTGGGTGACTGAGTGTAGTCTGCACATTCTCCCCATGTCTGCGTGGGTTTCCTCCGGGTGCTCGGGTTTCCTCCCACAGTCTGAAAGGCATGCTGGTTAGGTGAATTGGGCATGCTAAAGTGTGACGACTGGGGAATTTTCACAGTAACTTCATTGCAGTGTTAATGTAAGCCTACTTGTGACACTAATAAATAAACTTAAAAACTTGGAAAATAATAAATAAGAGTTGACGAAAGTTCATCCAGACTTGAAACGTTGGCTCTATTCTCTCTCCACAGATGCTGTCAGACCTGCTGAGATTTTCCAGCATCTTGTTTTTTGTTTCAGATTCCAACATCCGCAGTATTTTGCTGTAATCAGTTCTTTAGTTCAGTCAATTAGATGCTTGTCAATTAATGTTTGACTCGGGCGATTTTGGTTTGTTACAGTGGAAGAACTAATATTTCCTTTAGTTATTTCCCTCAGTCACTGGGAAGCTCGGTTCTTCTTCAAAAGTTATCTTTCTCTACAGGGATCATAACAACAGTCACTGCATGTCCTGAAACATCAGACACCATCAGTGTTCATTATTTCCCTCCCAAGTATTCGATGTAACTCACCTAGCCTATTCTATCTTTTGATGCTCACCATGCACACTAAAGGGGACGATTAAAGGGAAATTAAAAATCTAAACATAGAAGTCAATATGCCATTAGATCTACAACAGCAGAACTGTTGCCAATTAAAATATTAATTTTTAATATAGTAAATCCCATTTTTATTAAAAAAGAGTAAGTCGTTTAAACATCATTTATCCCATCACAATGTAAGGCCAACATTCCATTAGCCTTTTTAATTAATTTTCATAACTACCCATTAACTTTTCATGATTTCCATTCTTGGGGACCTTTATATCTTTCCCCTCGTCCTCAGTTTCCAGTTACTCGCCATTTAGAAAATGCTCTGATTTGATCTGACACTTCCAAGGTCCAAAGCTCACAGTTTCTGTCACTGAACTTCATCTATCACATTTTTTTCCCACTCTATCCGTGTCCCTTTGCAACTTTCTGATTCTGAAAACATAGGGCAGGACCATCACGACTGAATGGAATAACAGTTTCTTAATTTACTTCTTCCAATATCCTGAGGAGACGAGCATCAGGCCCTGAGCATTTATCTACCTTAAGTCTCATTTATCCCTCCGTTTGTAATATATATAAATGATTTGGAGGAAAATGTAGCTGGTTTGATTAGTAAGTTTGCAGACGACACAAAGCTTGGTGGATTTGCGGATAGCGATGAGGACCATCAGAGGATACAGCAGGATATAGATCGGTTGGAGACTTGGGCGGAGAGATGGCAGATGGAGTTTAATCCGGACAAATGTGAGGTAATGCATTTTGGAAGGTCTAATACAGATAGGAAATATACAGTAAATGGCAGAACCCTTAAGAGTATTGATAGGCAGAGGGATCTGGGTATACAGGTACACAGGTCACAGAAAGTGGCAACGCAGGTGGAGGAGGTAGCAAGAAGGCATATGGTGTGCCTGCCTTCATCAGCCATTGAGTTTAAAAATTGGCAAGTCATGTTGCAGCTTTATAGAACCTTAGCTAGGCCACACTTGGAATATAGTGTTCAATTTTGGCTGCCACACTACCAGAAAGATGTGGAGGCTTTGGAGAGGGTACAGAAATGATTTACCAGGATGTTGCCTAGTATGGAGGGCATTAGCTATGATGAGAGATTGGAGTAACTTGGTTTGTTCTCACTGGAACAATGGCAGTTGAGGGGCGACCTGATAGAAGTCTACAAGATTGAGGGGCATGGAAGAGTGGATAGTCAGAAGCTTTTTCCCAGGGTGGAAGAGTCAATTACTAGGGGGCAGAGTTTTAAGGTGTGAGGGGCAAGGTTTAAAGGAGATGTACGAGTTTTAAAGGGCATCTGGACAAATACATAAATAGGAAGCAAATAGAGGGATATGGTCCCTGGAAGGGTGGCGGGTTTTACTTCAGTCAGGCAGCATGGTCGGTGCAGGCGTGGAGGGCCGAAGGGCCTGTTCCTGTGCTGTAATGTTCTTCTTTGTTCTTTGTTCTCTATCACCGTTTTTTAAACTTGCGTTGAATCTGGTTGAGTCCTCCCCTTGATTTATGTTAATACCTTATCTTCAATCTTTAACACTTTCTCCTCACCCCCTACTGTGAAGACTGATATAAAGGTCTGAATTTTCATCCTTGAGATTGATAGTGGATATCAGGAAGATTCCTGTCTCAGCACACAAACATTGGGGAAGAATTGCCTGTAACGGCAGGAGTGTTGGGTGGGATGGGGATGGGGGGAGCGGGGGGGGGGGGGGGGCTGCGGATGCGGGTATGAGCTGGTTTCAGGCCAACTAACCCAGGAGAAAATTTGGAAGTAGCCACATTGGCTGCTGGCTGCCCACTGTTTAAAAAACTCGCCTCAGTATTGTAGGACGTTTTTGATTTGATCTGATTTATTATTGTCACATGTATTGGGAAACAGTGAAAAGTATTGTTTCTTGTGCACTATACAGACAAAACATACCATTCATAGAATACATAGTGGAAAGGGAAAGGAGAGGGTGCAGGATGTAGTGTTACATGGTAAGTCCATTCAAAAGTCTGATGGCAACAGGGAAAAAGCTGTTCTTGAGTCGGTTGGTACATGTTCTGAGACTTGTGTATCTTTTTCCCGACGGAAGAAGGTGAAAGAGAGACTGATGGGGTGTACGGGGTCCTTGATTATGCTGGCTGCTTTTCCAAGGCAGCAGGAAGGGTAGACAGAGTCAATGGATGGGAGGCATGATGGACTGGACTTCGTTCACGACCCTTTGTAGTTTCTTGTGGTCTTGGTCAGGGCAGGAGCCTGAAACAGTAAGAACCTACAGTCCTCATCACTCAAATCCCCTCCCTTCCCTCATCAGGCTCCATCAATGTCATCTTACCCCACCCCCACCCCCCCACCCATCCCCCATAGCCCCTCATGACTCCATGTTAAGCAAAGGCAAACCCATTCACCTGCTATATGAACCAATGAACTCTATAATGACAGTACAGTCCAAAAGAAAATTATTAATTGATAACATCCCACTTTCTTAAGAAGATCATTTTTGTTACAGCCCATTATAAGTGCCAATCATTCAAACCCTTTAAAGTTTCATCTATTGAAACTATCAGCTTTTGAAATCTCTTGACCATATGTAAATAAACACTGTGAAATTAACAGCTCTTGGCTGAGAGTCCAGACATCCATTAGACTGCTGAACACCTGAGCCTCAGGGGAAACATTGCCGGACAGCGCCTGATCTCTAAGATTTTAAGTGCCTGCAGTTTGAGCAATGATTAATACTTTCATTGCTCTGCAGTCAAACTGATTTTTTTTTAAAGAAGGTAGAAAGTTTTTTTTAAAGCTTTTTTTAAACACTTTCTATTGTCACTATAGGTTCATTGCAAATAGTAGGTGAATGGTCATGGAAGTGCCATAGCTGGGCATGGAGGGAATGAGATCCATGAAGCTTGTTTGGGGACTTTTTCTTAGGGGGGGGGGGGGGGGCGGCATGAGGGGCCAGAGGGGGTGGGTGGGTGAGAAGAACACCTTGGCATGAAGGTGGGAGTGAATGTGGAGGACCTTTCAAATTTACCTTTTCGAGACTAAGGTTCATGATGATTTCTGAGGTACCGTGAACAATAATCCATTAAAGACCTGGCCTGACTCAATGAATAGTACGGAGGACTAGGACATGCCTATTTCTGCATTGCAGCCTGCCAGGGAGTGCAGGGTATGGGCATGCAAACCGAACATGGCTGTACCTTTTAAAGCCCTGTTGAAAATTGGAAAATCCGGGAGTGGGGTCGGGAATCCTGGAATTGGGTCCCAGTCACCATTTTTAAAGGGTTGCCCTGTCACCCTGACTTGGTGAAAAATCCAAACCAAAGTAATATTTAGAAATTCTTCCTGTTCTTGATTTCCATTTTTTATTGAGGCATAAGCCAGAGCAACCATTTTTCTTGAAGCATTTGTGTAAAAACCTTCAGGGGACGATCTGACCAAAAGTGTGCTAAGTGCCAAACGAGCGTGAAAACAGGAGAAATTCGCGCCGCTTTTTTGGGCAACTTAAATGTCGAATCTTACCACACTCTGGCAAAAAAAGATATCTTGACAAACTTGAAGATTGCCAGTAGGGGGAGTGGGCAGGGCCTAAATCACCCAGAAGCTGGCTGATAGCAGCACAGGGTGCAATTGCGCATGTGCAAGTTTCTGTGCTCAGAGTAGCAGAGATCTGTCACTGCCTCTGCTGCTATCAGCTGGCCTTGTGGCCTAAACCCGGTCTCACTGCCCCCCCCCCCCACCCCGCCCCACTTCCATGGAGTCCTGTGGCAAATTGCAAGGCCCACATCCGGAATGATCGCAAGCCCCCCTCCCACTGGCCAAAACGATTGCCACCCTCTCTCCCCTCATTGATCACCAGTTGCAAAGCAGTAACGGACTCCCCTCTCTCCCCCCACCAATCGCTGTGCAGAGTGCGTAGTGGCCTCCTTCCCGCCACTGATTGCTGTGTAGTGTGTGCTGTGGTCCCCCCCACCAAACAGCCCACCTCTGGTCAGACCCTGCCCCCACAGTAAGCCCCACTCCCGGTCTGGCCCTGCCCCCACAATAGGCCCCCCCTCAAGCATCACGTCCTTGGCACTGTCAAGGTGCAAGGATGGCAGTGCCAGGGTGCCAGACTGGCACTGCCCAAGGGCATCCCCCTCTGCCCAAACTCCCAGGGGAGGCCTCAATGGCCTCCTGTTCTACCAGCAAGACCATCACATCTGGCCCCTATTGATGGGGAACTATACATGATCCTCGCCAAAGAGAACCTTCCCGGCAAGGCCACGGAGGCAATTGAGCCTGGACAATTCCGTCCCAGACTTGCTAATTCTTTTTAAATTAACATTTAAATGAATTTAACTAATACATTCAGCCTCGCTCCCTTTTCAGGCATGAGGTTGAACGTGCCAGATATCTGATGCTGGTAAGATCGCGAGAGGCGAGAAATTTGGTGATTTCTCAGCTCTATCACGATGTTACCGGCTCGCCCTGTCCATCACAGGCGGGGAGCAATGGTACGATCGTGGCCTTAAAGTTCCCCGTGGTATCCCTTGTATGTTTCTTCTCATATTTCAATTCTAAGTATTTTGTTTGTTTGTTGCAACTCAGAACTGGAGACAAGTTTTAGTCGTTATTGTGACGGAGCAAGTTACACGTGTGCTCATTTCTATATTGCCAATCACATTTATTACCTAGCTCTTCATGATAAATTCATCTGCAATGTTAACATCTTCTTCAGTTCTCTGCACATCAGCAGGTCCGGCTCACATCACTGCAATCTCCATGGCTGGAGCAAGGAGGCAGGTCCTGCATCTTCTCCAGCCAGAATAGGGAATTGAAATCCAGGCTGCTAGCACCAAACCCTATCAGCCATCCAGCCAACTGAGTCAACCAGCTCCCCAATGGGTCTGAGTTGCTGCAGCAACATACACTTTTACATGCACGTTGTAGCATGGGTAGTAAGGCCTGAAATGCAATATGTTTCAAACTCTGAAAGAATGTCAGCAAGACAGAGATGATTATTGAACAATCCAACAGACCTCCTTTCAAAATACTTCATACTAGCTTTCTATGGATAGTGATGGTAAAGGCTCCAATTTTTTTCTAGCACATAGCTGATGGGAAATTGATCCTGCTCTTATTGCTTGCCATTGGTGTATTTTGTAAGGTTATACAAGTTGATTTTCAACCTGTTATGAATGCATCTTCATTGGTTATCAAGTCTTGGAGTGGGACCTGGACCCAATGATAACTATGGTCGGAATTCTCCCATCCTGCCCGCCACTGGAATTCTAGCAGGCAGGGGGTGGACCATGTGAAGGTCCATTGAAGTCGGGCAGGAATCTCCAGTTTTCAGACAAGTGCGACTGGAGAATCTCCCCCTAAATTTGTAATATAGCCTTGGCCATCGTGAACATTTTTAATATTACACAAGGGCCACGATTCTTCCAAAAGCGCTGAATTGGCAGGAAAAGTGTTCGAAATCTCAACTGTTTTGTCAGTTCAGCTTCTCACCTGATTCTCTGCACTCTGTGCGCTGAAGAGGTCACAATCAGAAATCTCATTAAAAACCCAGGGGGAGCGGGGCCTATTCACGGTAGAGTTTGACAGTTCTGGAACTCTGCACATGCGCAGTGGACCCGATCTGTCAGACTCCCCCTTTGCTGTCTAGCTTGATTGGTGGCCAGACTGGGACCACCGCAGGGCTACCGCCCCCACGGCCCAATCGTGGACCCTACAGCAATTCCCGGGCCAGCCCTGAACCCCCCCCGGCCCTGGAACGCCCCGATGTCCAGCCCCCCGCACCCAGCAGTGGCGATCCAACCACCCACTCCCTCCAGCCCGCCCCAATCGCTGCCCTCCCTCCATCCCAGACCGATCGCCATGCTGAGTGGCAGCGGGACCCCCCACCACCACCGATTGCCCCTAGGCCCCGCCTTCAATAGGCCCTTCCCCCTTGGCACTGCCCGATGCCCAGTGGGCAATGCCAAGGTGCCCCCTGGGCATGGGTACTTTGCCCCTTGGGCATGGGCACTGCCAGGGTGCCCATGCCCAGGGGGCACCCCCATCGCCCAAACCGGGGGGCCCCGATTGCCCCCCCTTCATTCTGACGGGATCTCTCGCTAGTTCCCCGAATGTGGGGAGCTAGTCCGAACCCTGCCAGAATAAAGTACCCCTGGCGGGGTGGGAGATTCAATCAGGACCTGAAAGTCATAGAGAGTCAACCACATTGCTGTGGCCCTCGAGTCACATGTAGACCAGACCAGGTAAGGATGGCAGATTTCCTTCCCTAAAAGACATTAGTGAACCAGATGGGTTTTTCCAACCATTGAAAATGGTTTTATGGTCATCAGTAGATTCATAATTCCAGATATTTTTCCAGATATTGAATTCAAATTCCACCGTCTGCTGTGGCTGGATTTGAACCCGGGTCTCCAGAACATTAGCAGTGTTTCTGGATTAACAGTCTAACGATAATACCACTAGGTCACTAGTTACTGGGTTAAAGGTCCCGATAATGATCAAATATACATATTTAATATACATGCAGAAAAGATTTAAATTACTTACCTGCCTTCCTGTCGGTTTCCAGCGTGTCCTGGTCGGTGTCTGTTCTGCGACTCTGGGAGATGCGCATGCGTTCCTAGCACATGCGCAAATCCCTGTTCAAGGCCGGAGACGCGCATCTCCCATCGCGACTTGACAGAAAAGTTGCGGGTCGCGATGGGACAGTCGCGTTCAGGGTTTCTATTGATTACTGCTTCATTTAGTTGGTTAGGTAGAGGAAACTGCATGGGGGGAGTTTTCCCGTTCTGCCTGCCGCGGCAACTGGAGCGGGTGGGGTCCATTGACCTCGGGTGGGATTTTCTGGTTTCGGGGCAAGCGCGGCCGGATAATCCCACCCCACGATAAAATCACAGTTTCTACAATTGATTAAGTGCAGAGTGCAATTGCAATGAAGGGAAGTTACAAATAGAGAATTGTGTTAAACCACAGTGAAGAAAGTTTACATCTTAGCTCTGGACGGGGAGGAAAGAGACTGGTCTCATGATGGTCTAACTGTTGCACCTTGCTTTAATATGTGTAAGAGTCCAAAACTGGGAGTTAAGTGTAAGATAGTCACCAGTAATTCCAATAAGGAATTCAGGATGAGCAATTTTATTCAGCATTTAGAATGTGGAATAAAGAACAAAGAAACTTACAACACAGGAACAGGCCCTTCGGCCTCCAAGCCTGTGCCGACCATGCTGCCCGACTTAACTAAAACCCTCTACCCTTCCGGGGACCATATCCCTCTATTCCCATCCTATTCATGAACTTGTCAAGACGCCCCTTAAAAGTCACTACCTTATCCGCTTCCACTACCTCCCCCGGCAATGAGTTCCAGGCACCCACTACTCTGTGTAAAATATCTGCCTTGTACATCTCCTGTAAACCTTGCCCCTCGCACCTTAAACCTATGCCCCCTAGTAATTGACTCTTCCACCCTGGGAAAAAGCTTCTGACTATCCACTCTGTCCATGCCCCTCATAATCTTGTAGACTTCTATCAGGTCACCCCTCAACCTCCATCGTTCCAGTGAGAACAAACCAAGTTTCTCCAACCTCTCCTCATAGCTAATACCCTCCATACCAGGCAACATCCTGGTAAATCTTTTCTGTACCCTCTCCAAAGCCTCCACATCCTTCTGGTAGTGTGCCAACCAGAATTGAACACTATATTCATGCGGCCTAACTAAGGTTCTATAAAGCTGCAACATGACTTGCCAATTATTAAACTCAATGCCCCGGCCGATGAAGGCAAGCATGCCGTATGCCTTCTTGACTACCTTCTCCACCTGCATTGCCACTTTCAGTGACCTGTGTACCTGTACACCCAGATCCTTTTGCCTATCAATACTCTTGAGAGTTCTGCCATTTACTGTATATTTCCCAGCACATGGAGTATTAGAAGCTTTTGGCTAAGATCAAGTATAGTTATGCGGATGCTGCACTTGGTTGAGGTCATTTGGTTACATTTAAGCTTCATTTTCATATGAAGCAAGTTTTAAAAGTGGCATCTCGGCCTTTTGGCTAAGATGCAAATGAGATCAAGCCTTGGAGGAGGAAGACCTGTGCCTATTCCAATCAGCTTGGCTCATGTAGATCAGGCCCAAGACAGGGGTTGCAGACCCTGTCTTGTCAGCTTGGATCGGAAATGTCTCAACTTGTTGAGACTCTGAATTGGACTTGATTTGAATGAATTGGAAAAGTATTTTAAAAAATTAGAAGCTAATAGCATAGATATTATTCAAGTGGAAGCTTGAATAAATACATGCCGGTGAAAGCAATAAAACAATTGATTGGTTGAGATGAGGCAAGGTGGGAGGCCATGTGCGTGGGAACAAACACCAGTTTAAATCAACCGGGGTCAATCTGACTGTGTAGCAAATTCTATGAAATTCTGTATTCTAGGCTGTCTTATGATATTTATTGATTGGAAAGATGTCAGCAAATATGATGACTCACACAATGCCATGTCAAATAAGATTCTGCAACCTGTCAAGTGCCTTACAAAAGATCCAGAATTCGTTTACAATTCAGACGTATACATATTTATATATTTTATATGTGTATATATATTATGTACATATAATTAGTATGAATATATACACATATATGTATTGTGTACATGTATATATAAAATATGTAGAATACATAAAATTCGTATCTTGCAAGAGCTTTATTCATAGAATCCTTACAGTACAGAAGGAGGCCATTTGGCCCATCAAGTCTGTACTGACCACAATCCCACCCAGGCCCCACTCCCATGGACCCATGTATTTACCCTGCTGATCCCCCTGACACTAGGATCAATTTAGCATGGCCAATCTAACCTACACATCTTTGCACTGTGGAAGGAAACCGGAGCACCTGGAGGAAACCCACGCAGACACGGGGAAAATGTGCAAACTCCACACAGACAGTGACCCAAGGCTGGAATTGAACCTGGGACCCTGGCGTTGTGAGGCAGCAGTGCTAACCTCTGTGCCACCGTGACTTCAAAAAAGTTTATAATTCTTCTGAGTGTTTCATTACTTATCTTCAGTTACAGCTATTTACAGATAGTTCCACAGATGCCACTTGTTGCTGAATCCAAAACTAAAAAGGAAACATGGGAAGGAAGACGGAGGTGTTAACGCTTGACTTGAATTTTTATTTTTGCATTGCTGCCTTCATCTTTTTCCTGTTGATTTATGAACAGATTTCCTTTCATAAATGTGGCTTTCTTCAAAGCTCTTCATAAAGACAATGGGGGCAATTTTCCAAACAGAAACTAAGTGTCCGACGGGTGGGAAAACAGGAGATTTTCCCACCGGATTTTTAGGTGTGCTTACTTGAATGAATTTGCGACACTCTGTGCATCACAGGGATTCATGCCGGTAAAGGGGGGGGCGGAGGCCTGATCCCCACTGTGCATGCACCGATCTATCAATGGAGAGATTAGTGCATGTGCACCCCGCACCCGCCCCCCCCCACCAACCACTGGCCTCCCAATCGCCGGCTTCCCGATGTCAACCCCCTCCCCCCGCCCAGACTGATCACCAGCCTCCATGACCCCCCAACCTGGTGGCCAGTCCTGTTCCCCATCACTACCGATTGCCGCCCTCTGTGATGCCCCCCCCCCCCCCCCCCCTCAATCGCCTGGGCCAGACCTGTTCACCAGTTCCCCATGGTCAGCTCCAACATCCCACCATGGCCAGTCCTGATTACACCCCATGGCCAGCCTGATCACCAACCCCAACCCCACCAGCCCTAATGCAGAGTGTGCAGTGAGTCCCCCCCCCCACCACCAATTGGCCCTGCCCCCCCAGTAGGACCCACCGCCTCAGCCACCACCCCCTTGTCATTGCCTGCCGCCCAGTGGGTAGTGCCACAGTGCCCAGTGAGCAGTGCCAGGTGACAAGTGGCAGGATGCTTGGTAAGCAATGCCAGGGTGCCAGGCTGGCACCCCAATTGATGGGGACCAGCTTTAATTCCTGCTGGTGGGATCCTCTCCTGCAGGGGTGGAAACATTAGTGAGCCTGGATGATACCGTCCCGGGCTCGTTAATGATTTGGAAATTGAGATTTCCTTATCGTAATCAGCCTCGCGCCCATAGTATGTTGTTGTTATAATAGTAACGCATAAAAATTGCAAATACCAAATCAAATATTTCAAAGGAAAATGGAAAAGGTGGATTCTGTACAAGCAAACCTATAGACCTGGACTTTCCTCATCTCTCTCCTGCCCCCAAATAAGGCAGGGCAGCAGCAGAAACAGCAAGGAAAATTGGGTGCTGAAGTTCCCTTCTGATCTTCATTTTTCTCCCCTCCACGAGGCTAGATTTTCAGTCCCTGCCAATTGGAGGTGAACAGGAGCATATAATAGCCTCGCTGTCTAGCATGCTGATTCCCCCAGCTCCATCCTACGGCTGGGACCTTTTTATTGCAGGCCACATGTGGTGGGAGGCCTAAGGTGGCCCGTAAGCAGATGCTAATTGGAATTTTCCAAGTTCCCTCAGACAGCGGTAGCTGGCTTAGATGCCTAGAGGAGGGCACTAAGCAGCAGGCTGGGGGATGGGGGACAATGCTTCAGAGATCCTCCCTACCTGCCTGGTGCAAGAGCAGCCATAGGCTTCCTGTTTAGCAGTATACGCACCCCTCCCCTACAGTAGGTACATTGACCCGAACAGGCGCCGGAGTGCGGCGATGAGGGAATTTCACAGTAACTTCATTGCAGTATTAATGTAAGCCTTACTTGTGACCAATAAATAAACTTTTAAAAATAGGAGGCTGCTGAATCAATATTTTAATTAGAAATTTAAAAAAGTTGGAGAGATGGCACTTCCATATTGAAGCACTCTCTCTTTTACTTGCCTTCCATTACAGCCTGCTGCACCTTTCAAGTTACAAGGTCTCTGATCGGCCTTCCATCCTTGCAAGTCCATTCACTAGCCTGAATTGGTTGGTCACCCTTCCCTTCCCTCTGTCAACTGGCTGTCCTGGGGAAAATCACAGGTGAATGACTGCTTCCCCTTGGCGATGGACTCAGGACACAGTAATAGTCCCAACCTCTGTTTCTCCCCCGTGGAGGGAAAATTTGGCCCGTGGAGATTTCTTTGAGGAATATTTTTATTAGAAGTTTTCCATTTTACAAATGCCATAAAAAACAACAAATCCCCAAAATCTAGTACAGTACAGAGTGACCACTATTCCTCATAAACATACAGAAAAGACCAGCAAACATCCATACAAATGATTCCAATTATCAATCACTGCAATTCTTGTCATCGACATCTCCTCTCGTATGGATAAAGAAAGAAAGGATACAAAAAAGAGTGGCATATCTCAGGATAACAAGATACAGCCTATGGACGTTTAATAAAATAATAGATAGAGGTTAAGATATATTAGGGCATCTCTAAAATGGCACCAATCGTTTACATATCCTTTCCTCCCCCCACCCAATTTCCCTCATTGAAAGTTTGGGGAAGTCTGTGTTTGTTACCTTGGGTCGCTGTTGCGTAACTAACGCAGCATTAATTTAAATTCACATCTCTCATAAAATTAGCATAACAAAAATAGAATCTGGGAAATCTGCTGCCGGGAACTTGGTGCCTGTTGTGTTTCTTGTGTTAAAAAACATGCATTTTATTTTAACCTTTCGACCTCAGTTTCAAATTAATCAAGACAGAAGAATGAGGACATCTGCTTTCCAATGAACGCCAGCATTCGCAATCCAATTCCCTCAGGACTTAAGTTCACAGTACACAGAAACAAACAACAAGTTCTGCCCTTGAATCACCATCAAATGACACTCATGATGAGAGGATAAAGAATTCCAGAAATTGAAATTGTTCATCTGTGCCTAACCCGGGAGTGCATCAGTGCTGTTACTGAGTAGATAACGTGATAAAGATAAAAATAATTCTCCAACATATTCGCCTTCAACCTTCATAAACAACAAACACTTTCATTTGGAGAGAAAACGTACCATGTGTTTTAATTGTTACTGACTTGGTAAAAAGATTAGCTTCGAAGTGAAAGTTAGGAATAATGATAGCTTTGGTATTACTGAAACCTTTTGTCTGGCGCTCATTGAGACTGATTTGCAAGAATAACAATTGCAAATGGAACAACAATTTGTACTACATGGTAAGAGAGTGCTGATTAGTTGGCAAATGGGCTCTGATTGATCGAGATATTGCCACAGAGAATGCATCAGGGAACATTACTGCCAAGGTTTCTCTTAAATTCAAACCAAGGAAGTTTAATCTGGTTGGTCAAGGCATTATCATGGGGAATGAACCAGGGAATGTCTGCCCCCCAATCTTCTGTTTAGTCGAAAAAGGCACAATGCATGAATATGTTTTTTCTGTTTACAAAGGACTGGGCCTTGTGCGTGAATATGTGTAGCGGCTGGCACTTTTGAGCCACCTCACCATTCCAGGGTAATTTGACATAGGCTGGCCAACAGTCAGGACTGCAAGTCCTTCCTAGGTCCATTCATGAGTTTGCGCGATGTGCAGCGATCTGATTAGGGTCACTGTTAATTGGAGCAACAAGTCTAGCCACTTCATGCTGCTACAATGCAATAGTAGCACTGGTTCATTCTTTTCATGCAGTATAAATTGTTGGCCCCTTGCAATTGGTATTCTTACAAACCTGCCTTGATGAGTACAAGATGAAAAGCTTCAACAGCATGTTTATTTTTTCAGCAATACTCATGTGGTGGACTACCAAACTGCGAATATCAGCTTTCACATTTATTCTGACACAGAGTGGGATTTTCCGGCTGCGCTCGCCCCAAAACCAGAAAATCCCACCCGAGATCAACTATCCTTTGCATAATCCGCCCCCCCCCCATGATTCCCAGGGCAGGCGGGATGGGAAACCTCCCCGCAAAATGTCTGTACTCTGGTTGGGAGATATGATTGAAATTAGATCAATAATTTCAATCTAAAAACACTCTCCCAGGGGTTTAGTTCATCTTGGATGTACCACAAAATGGATAATATTGGCTACCTGCTTACACTCCAATGCCTTTACTTGTTGTTAAAGGGAATGTAAAAGAAACTTATACAGTGTGTAAAAAAGATTGCCAATATGCAGCCAACCATTATGCATTGTCATGACCACTGATCATAGCCCAGAATTACTTACGGACATAATGAACTTTTAAGTAAGACGTGTTTTTTAAAAAGGACATGCACACAAAAGATGGCTGAGAATGTAAATTCGTGACTGGACAGTTCCTGTGTGGATTATAATCAGTCCCAAGAGAGACCATGGAATGTCACACCTGGAGAGTGTCAAAGAGCTTCAGACCAAAGCATTTCAAAGTAAGAGATGCAATGCAAAAATTGAACTGTCAAGATAATGGAAGTTGATTACCATCTCAGTGGAAACCATCTCCTGTAAGTTATATCCCAGACTGTGGACATGATGTGAGTTGAAAGAAACAGTGTCTGGGTGAAAGACGTGTTTGTGTTTTTTTCCCATCCAGGAATACACAAGAAAGAGGTTAAAACCCAACCACAACCTTGGTTTCTGTGCGCTAGTCTGGCTAGTTTATGCGAGTGTGCACCATGAAGGTCACAAACTCCAGAACATCCACTCAGTATCTCGCAGAACCAAGAATCTCCAAACCAGCTCATCAATTGCTGTAGTCAGCACTATCGGAATTACCCAACTTAACAGCTGCAAAGTTTCATCATCTACCCTTCACAAGACATTTCTAATCTGTGTGTATGTGTGCTGTATTTTATTATTTTATTCCTTGTTTTTTTATAACGAATAAACTCAATTTTTCTTTAACCAAAGAAAGCATGGTTAAATTAACCCCTTTTAAAACATTAATACATTTGGACTGGGTAAAGGTATCCATGAGGGTAAGGGTCCTTTGAAATTAATTTTGTTGTGACCAGCCAAGGGGGTTAAATAAAGAAGTGGGCCAGGATTCTCCCACCCGCTGTGTTGCTCGAGTAGCACAGCAGGCCGGGAGACATCAGCGGCGGCTGTTTCACAGGATTCGCGTTGGGCGCCCAACCTCCTTGCATCACCCAGACGCTCTTTTTGAGCGTAATCAGCTCCGTGCCAGAAATCGGCACAGAGCCTGATTATCATATTAAAATGAGTATTTCAATGTGATTAGCAGGCCTGGGATGGTATTCTCCTGGCCCACTAGCATCTCCCTCCCCATCGGGAATGGTTCCCTTCAACGGCATTTAGGACTGGCAGGGAACAGGTGTCCAGCCCTGCTGGAGAGGCCATTGAGGCCCCCCAGGGAGATTGGGTGTAAAGGCGGGGTGCCCTTTGGGCAGTATCAGCCTGACAGTGCCAGCCTGGCACTCTGGCACTGCCCAAAGGGCAAATTGGCACTGCTCACTGGGCACTGCCTGCCAACCACTGTCCAAGGGGTGGGGTCATACGGGGCGAGGCCTACGGGGGGCAGAGCCAATTGGGGAGGAATTGGTGGGGGGACCCGCTGTCACTCTGCAAGAGGATCAGTGGCGGAGGCACGGGGGAGGACGATTAGCGCTGGCCATTGGAGTGGGGTAGGGGTCGGGACTGCCAGGGGGACTCGGGGCTGGTCATTGGGGGGGGGGGTGTGCGTCAGGAATGTAGGGGGGTGTTGGGGCTGGCCGGGCGAGGGGCGGGGCACATGGGGCTGACCCCGGGATGCCAGCGATCAGGAGGTGGGTGTGGTCGGAAGGCTATCTATCCGAAGGGTTGCAGGGCTGGCCAGCGAGCTGAAAGGCTAGATATCGGGAGGCCGGCATTAGAGGGCCACTGAGCATGCCCCGCCAATCTCCACTCTGACAGAAAGGTGCATGCGCAGTGGCCCATTCAGCGCTATGTTGCCGGCCTCTCCAATGGGAATAGACCCCGCACCTTACTTTCCAGAGTGAATCCCGCTGAGGAACCCTGAGCGTCAGAGATTCGTTCTGGTAAGTACGCTAAAAAAGTGACAGGAATTACTCACACACATTGGGAATTTAGAGTTCTTTTGGGAGAATCCTGGCTGCTGAGTCAGTTCATCTCTCCTCACCTGGGATCGTAACAATTTGGGGATATTTCATCCAGTATTGTAACAAAACGAGGTCTTGCCCAGGGACTGATTGTAACGGCATGAGTCCAGAATGAGTCTCAGTTTCTCAAAATCTTGCCATGCTTCATCAATGCTGAACGTCACAAGTCACTCTGTGGCCCGCAGGTTCAATTGGTCAGGCTTTATTTTCTGCGTGACCTTCCTCAAGCAGTGACACTGAAAACATTCTGTTCCGTTCTGTGTGACTGGACATTTAAGTCATTATGTGAGTGGAAATCTCAGCCTGTATATCAGTTCTTTTGTGAGCTATTGCTTGTCTAAGTTGCTTCCTTGACAGTTCCAGCATGGAGTCAAACTTGGTTCTCATCCTTTTACCCAGCTAAAAAAAACCCAAGTCACAGCAATGTTAGAAGTTGAAGGAGGCTTCCTCATTCATTCAACTGCCCTTGGATTATGAGAATTTATTAACAGGGGACTGTAAAATAGAGAGAAGGTGGCAAGTTAGAAATAGCAGCTTAAATAAGGAAATTGACTTCTTTGTTTAAATGCGATAATGGCTATTGTTAAATAATGGCTGTTTGTACCATAATGTGGAGTTGCCGGCGTTGGATTGGGGTAGGCACAGTAAGAAATCACACAACACCAGGTTACAGTCCAACAGGTTTATTTGGTATCACGAGCTTTCGGAGCGCTGCCCCTTCATCAGGTGAATGATACCATCAGGTGAGTGACTCCCTGACGAAGGAGCAGCGCTCCGAAAGCTCGTGATACCAAGTAAACCTGTTGGACTTTAACCCGGTGCTATGAGACTTCTTACTGTCTGTAACATAGGCAGATGTAGGGCCTGAAATCATCACTTGTACAAATCTTGTACATGTGCATCTTACACTCAGAGATTGTGAGATTGAGTCCTTCCGGCTATGCATCGACCCAGTCTTTGGACAGAGGTCTGTGTGGGAAACAAAGTCAAGATGAAGGAAAAGAAAAGCGAAGCTGGGAACTCTGTCCACAACCAGAAGAAAATTGCAAGTGGTCCTGTCATCCGCTGTTAACTTTGCTGCTGTCAATGTTCTGCTTTAGGAGGTAGGTTTGCCTGCCTGTGAGCTGTAATAGAAATAATATTTAATACAGTAACGCCAAGTGAAAAAAACCAGCACAATCAGAGGTCATGAACCAATAAGAAAGTAAACATTACATGTTCTGCAAAACCCAACCACAAAAGAAAAAGAACAGGAAGATAACATTGCACTCTCTTTATGGGTGGCATGGTGGCACAGTGGTTAGCACTGCTGCCTCACAGCGCCAAACAGGTGACACGGTGGCAGAGTGGTTAGCACTGCTGCCTCACAGCACCAGGGACCCGGATTCAATTCTGGCCGACTGTGTGGAGTTTGCACGTTCTCCCCGTGTCTGCGTGCGTTTCCTCCCAGTGCTCTGCTTTCCTCCCACAGTCCAAAGATGTGTGGGTTAGGTGGATTGGCCACGCTAAATTGCCCCTTAGTGTCCCAAGATGTGTAGGTTTGAGGGATTAATGGAGTAAATACATGGGATTATGGGGTTAGGGTCTGGGTGGGATGCTCTGCTGGAGAGTCAGTACAAACTCAGGGGGCCGAATGGCCTTCTTCTGCACTGTAGGGATTCTATGATACACTTCCCTTTTTTAATCAATGGGAATTATGCCTGCACCCATGTCCATATCATGTTGCACTGCTGATCTAAAATCTAACTGTCTGAATGCTGAAACCCCTTGAAAATCCACAGGCGACATTGCTAACAATGATGCTGGGACTGCAAACACTGATGTACTCCATTATTGATACCACAACAGGTATTCATGGACCCAGCATTATAGGCGCATCTCCAGAATGTACCTACCCTATGAAGCCAGAGCATCAGGTCCCTTGCTGCTACTGAGAGCTGTTGCTCAGGCTCCACTGCCTCAGAGACCCTAGATAACTTTACCTTTCAACCCTTTGAGCAAGAGTGCCAAAGGAGCAAATAGGAAAAGAATGACCATTTCTTTGTATGTATAGGTCATTTACTTGTTGCTAACCCCAATAAGAACCATGGATTTTGGTATGCTTCACTTGACCTGATGCATTAGTCCCCAATTCTATATCAGGTGCTGACATTGCATCTCACCGCTGCGGAGGTGTCTCAATGAGGAGATCTTGAGACTTGTATGTTTAAACATGAACTATTTATTGGTGGTCTTTAACTCCCAAGGTGTGGTCCTGCATGGTGCTGTGACTGCAATGCAGGCAGGCTGCTTATTTACAGAGTTCTGTTCTAGACTGTTTTCCCGGAGTCACTTACCATGTAACTCTATGCATCATACCGTGGGTGGTGCTATTCTCCAGGCCCATGCTAACCCTTTCTATGCTGAGCACCTTTACATTATAATGGCACATGGGAGATATCACAACATTCCTCTTTCTTCTCTGAAGAAAACATTCCTCCTCCTACATATAGTATAATTTTTTACTTGCTATCTCTGCTCCCCCATCCCAAGTCTCTGAGCTTATGAATCAGGTGGTCTTGACAGTTCTTCCATGTTTGGAGGAATGAGAGTATACTCTGTGTTTCTGGTACTTGGCTATCTCCAACTAATACAAATTTTGTGCTCCTTTGAGTTGCAGTTCTCTTTATTAACAACCATCATCTTTTTTCAGACAGTGTTGATGGAATTTTCCCGTCCCGCCCGCCACGGGAATCGTAGCAGACAAGGCTGGACCACATGAAGGCCCGTTGACCTCAGGCAGGAATTTCCGTCCTTGGGGCGAGCGCGGTCAGAAAATTCCACCCTGTGGGTTTACCCCAATCCTTCCAAGCGAAATGTGCATTCTGCTGCCTCACAGTGCCAGGGACCCGGGCTCGATTGTGTGGAGTCTGCACGTTCTCTCCGTGTCTACGTGGGTTTTCTCCGGGTCCTTCGGTTTCCTCCCACAGTCCAAAGATGTGCGGGTTAGGTGGATTGGCCGTGCTAAATTGCCCCTTTGTGTCAGGGGGGCTATTTTGGGTAAATGCATGGGGTTTGGGGATAGGGCCTGGGTGGGATTGTTGTCGGTGCAGACTCGATGGACCAAATGGCCTTCTTCTGCACTGTAGGGATTCTATGATTCCAGAGTGTTCTTGCTGTACTTATATCTTTTGCGTTTGGAACCTTCATTTCCACGTGTTTCATAATTTCAGCCATACATTTGTTTGCTGCTTTATTTCCAAAGTGAAAATATTCTTATTTTTCTTCTTCTCGTTCCCTGCACTTCAATGTTGGATTTACATTTTTCAATCTCATTTCTGTCTCTTTCTCTTTCAGCAACAGAGTTTTGTCCTCGTCCTTCATTTTGGGTTCACTGTTGGCCAGGTCTGTCACCGGAACTTGTTTCCGCTCTGTAATTATGCTACTCACGGCCGCATTATCCACTTGCAGCTTGGAAAGTTCTGTGGCTTCTCCTTTCAACGCCTCTTTTCTTCTGTTCGACGGCATCTGCCACCCTTCAGCCACTACCTTGGGAGCTTTCGGCTTCCTCCAGGATATACTTCCAAAAAAATATATCCTTTGCAAGAAAGGAGAAGTGAAAAGCCTTCTGTTACATTTATTAGTGATCTGATGAAAGTAACCTCTTTAACCATTCATATATAATAACAGTCTGTTTAAACACAAAGGGAGATTGGGTGGCCTTGCAAACGGCTGTACAAACGTATCCTCTGGGCCATCTATCATGTTTAACACTGTTTAATTGACCGAGGGTGCCTAACGTTAGATTATTTACCCCAAATTAAGGGAGCAATGGCCTGCTGCCCCTTCAGTTCCAACACACATGGAAATGCTTTGTAACAAAGCTGTTCCCCTTCCTGTTGAAGCTAAGACTGACACTTTACACCCCAAAGGCTTGACGGCAGAAGATTATGTATATTTATTCATGTCAATTGTGCTACATTCGCTATTAGCATTTACTTCCTGTGCTTTGCAGCAGATGTTAGGAGGCTGTAACATTGGAACATGACAGCGCTCTGTTTCCCCGCATTAAATACACGACTGCTTCCCTGCAATGTGCTTGCTAAAGTTATTCATCAAAGGGGACCTTTCTCTTGCTCAATTTAAAAAATAACACTCTATGTTGGTACATGACTCAACTTGACATTGCTGATGACTCTCAGTCTCTTGTCAAATTTCTGCAGTGTGTTTCTGTTTAGAAAAGTCTTTTTTTAAATGGTGAGATGCACCGTATGTTATGCAGCTGACTTAGCACTCAGTTGCATGTGGCATTGATACTCAGAGTTAGGACAGATAGGTCAATTGTCCCAAATATTGTGGCATTTACTCATCAGATGCAGGACAAGTGAGCTCTTATCTTGATTCCCATCAGGCAAATGCCATCAATCGTAATGCCAGAAAATTATCACGTGTTCAGCAACATTTTCATTCATTCATGGGACATGGGCGTCGCAGGCTGGCCAGCATTTATTGCCCATCCTTAGTTGCCCTTGAGAAGGTGGTGGTGAGCTGCCTTCTTGAATCGCTGCAGTCCCCGTGCTGTGGGTTGACCCACAATGCCGTTAGGGAGGCAATTCCAAAATTTTGACCCAGCGACAGCGAAGGAACGGTGCTATGTGGAAGGAACAGTGTGGGTGGCACGGTGGTACAGTGGTTGGCACTGCTTTATCTCAGCGCCAGGGACCCTGGTTCGATTCCCGGCTTGGGTTACTGTCTGTGCGGAGTCTACACATTTTCCCCGTGTCTGCGTGAGTTTCCTTTGGGTGCTCCGGTTTCCTCCCACAGTCTGAAAGACGTGCTGGTTAGGTGCATTGGCCATGCTAAATTCTCCCACAGTGTACCCGAACAGGCGCCGGAGTGTGGTGACTAGGGGATTTTCACAGTAACATCATTGCAGTGTTAATGTAAGCCTACTTGTGACACGAATAAATAAGCCAAGCTAAATGAAAATACAGTAACATCACATCATTCAAAGAATTACAATGGTGAAGCCTGTATGTGACACTAATAAATAAACTTTAATATATTTCCAAGTCAGGATGGTGGGTGGCTTGGAAATGGTCTTGCTGGTGGTGGTGTTCCCAGGTTTCTGCTGCCCTTCATCTGCATTAATTGGGATACCCTTTGGCAAGTGAGACCAGCGATCCATAAAAATAATAACCTCTTTGCTTTGAGTACTGCTGACTGTCTGGAGTGTCCAGAAACCAAAACCAACCCTGAGGAATCACTCTTTGAAAATTCTATTGCGGATATGATGGACAATCTAGCATGCAGGTACAGCAGATAATAAAGAAAGTGAATGGGATGTTGGCATTTATAGCAAAAGGAATAGAAGATATGTGTAAGGAAGTATTGTTGCAATTATGCAAGGCAATGGTGAGGCCTCACCTGGAGTATTGTGCACAGTTTTGGTCTGTGGTGAACCATCGTTGGTTCACCACTGGGGTTTGTTACCATGTTACTGTTGGGCTAGGGTGTTATTACTGTGGGGGTTGTACTATGTTGTTGGGTTAGGGTTTTTACCTGTTATGAGAGTTATCGTGGCACATTCCAGTGGGGTCCCGCCTCCGGTGGCAGGGTATAAGACCCCCTGCTCCGGCAGGACCCCTTCAGTCTGAACTGGTGTATTCGTGTTAGTAGTTCCCTTGTTACTTTATTAAAGCCTTCAATACCGAAGCCTTGATTCCATGTGCTTATTGACGCGCATCAATTTAATAAAGTAAACAGAAAACTCACAACTGTGCAACAAGAAGAAAAAAAAACAGAGAGTATGGAACAGATCCTAAAACCGGATCATCTGACACTGGACCCACGTGCGGTCGGTGCAGCTAACACATTCGACCATTGGTGGAAGTGCTTTGAGGACTACCTGGCAGCCTCGGTAGCTATCACTACGGACAGTGATAGACTCCAGGTCCTCCACGCGAGGGTAAGCGACACGATTTACCTAGCCATTCGTGCAGCTCCCACTTACCAGGGTGCCGTCGAGCTCCTAAAGAATAGGTACATTATGCCACCCAACGAGATACATGCTCGTTACCTCCTCGCTACACGACGTCGGCAGTCGGGCGAAACCATAGAGGATTATGCCAATGAGCTCCTGCAGCTTGCCAGGGGTTGCGACCGTAAGGACGTCTCCGCCGAGCAGTATATGTACGACCTCGCCCGAGACGCGTTCGTAGCAGGGGTAGGGTCCTCGTACATCAGGCTTAAATTGCTAGAAAAGGGGAAACTCAACTTGACCCAGGCAATGGGGATGGCCGTGAGGTTGGAGGCGGCGTCGAAGAGCTTGGCGCTGTACCCCGAGGACCACGTGCAGTCAACGTGGTTGGAGCAAGCTCTGCTCCCTCCTCGCCCCGCGAACCCGCGCTCCCAGACCGATTCGACGACGGCGGCAGCTCCAGGTGGCCAGCGATGCTATTTTTGTGGAGGGGCCAAGCATCCACGGCAACAGTGTCCGGCAAGAACGGCAATCTGCAGCCAGTGCGGTAAAAAAGGCCACTACGGCAAAGTCTGCAGGTCCAAACCTAAAAACGGCAGTGCAGCTTGTAACCCTCCAGAACGGAGACCATCTCTTTCGGCGTCGCAGTACCCACGAGGTCCGACCACGTGCGATCTCAGGACCATAAGACCATAAGACATAGGAGCGGAAGTAAGGCCATTCGGCCCATCGAGTCCACTCCACCATTCAATCATGGTTGATTTCAACTCCATTTACCCGCTCTCTCCCCATAGCCCTTAATTCCTCGAGAAATCAAGAATTTATCAATTTCTGTCTTGAAGACGCTCAACGTCTCGGCCTCCACAGCCCTCTGTGGCAATGAATTCCACAGACCCACCACTCTCTGGCTGAAGAAATTTCTCCTCATCTCTGTTCTAAAGTGACTCCCTTTTATTCTAAGGCTGTGCCCCCGCGTCCTAGTCTCCCCTGTTAATGGAAACAACTTCCCTACGTCCATCCTATCTAAGCCGTTCATTATCTTGTAAGTTTCTATCAGATCTCCCCTCAACCTCCTAAACTCCAATGAATATAATCCCACGATCCTCAGACGTTCATCGTATGTCAGGCCTACCATTCCTGGGATCATCCGTGTGAATCTCCGCTGGACCCGCTCCAGTGCCAGTATGTCCTTCCTGAGGTGTGGGGCCCAAAATTGCTCACAGTACTCCAAATGGGGCCTAACCAGTGCTTTATAAAGCCTCAGAAGTACATCCCTGCTTTTGTATTCCAAGCCTCTTGAGATAAATGACAACATTACATTTGCTTTCTTAATTACGGACTCAACCTGCAAGTTTACCTTTAGAGAATCCTGGACTAGGACTCCCAAGTCCCTTTGCACTTTAGCATTATGAATTTTGTCACCGTTTAGAAAATAGTCCATGCCTCTATTCTTTTTTCCAAAGTGTACGACCTCGCACTTGCCCACGTTGAATTTCATCAGCCACTTCTTGGACCACTCTCCTAAACTGTCTAAATCTTTCTGCAGCCTCCCCACCTCCTCAATACTACCTGCCCCTCCACCTATCTTTGTATCATCGGCAAACTTGGCCAGAATGCTCCCAGTCCCGTCATCTAGATCGTTAATATATAAAGAGAACAGCTGTGGCCCCAACACTGAACCCTGCGGGACACCACTTGTCACCGGTTGCCATTCTGAGAAAGAACCTTTTATCCCAACTCTCTGCCTTCTGTCTGACAGCCAATCGTCAATCCATGTTAGTACCTTGCCTCGAATACCATGGGCCCTTATTTTACTCAGCAGTCTCCCGTGAGGCACCTTGTCAAAGGCCTTTTGGAAGTCAAGATAGATAACATCCATTGGCTCTCCTTGGTCTAACCTATTTGTTATCTCTTCAAAGAACTCTAACAGGTTTGTCAGGCACGACCTCCCCTTACTAAATCCATGCTGACTTGTCTTAATCCGACCCTGCACTTCCAAGAATTTAGAAATCTCATCCTTAACGATGGATTCTAGAATTTTGCCAACAACTGAGGTTAGGCTAATTGGCCTATAATTTTCCATCTTTTTTCTTGTTCCCTTCTTGAACAGGACGACGCCATCGTGGCAGACAGAGGAGGAGGAAGACCACCAGGAGTCGCTGCGCTTGGCGCCCTCGCCCACGTGCGATCCATGGGGGCGGCCATCATGGTCCACGACGACTAGGAGCGACCAGCAGGGGTCCTCAGCATCCACATCGGCAGCATGCAGTGACGCCCAGGGGCCAACGGTGGCGTCGATCTCTCTGGATCAGACCAGGCATTACAGACTGGAACATTCTATGATGGAGGTAAAGGTTAGTGGCAGAACTGTGAATTGTCTGTTTGACAGTGGGAGCACTGAAAGTTTCATACACCCTGAAACTGCTAAAAGGTGTGGACTCCGGGTTCTCCCTGCCAAACAGACAATTTCCATGGCATCACAGTCCCGGTCTGTACCGATCCAAGGACGATGTATGGTAACTCTTGAGGTACAGGGCACAGTTTACGAGCAATACAGGCTCCTTGTGCTACCTCAACTTTGCGCGCCAATTCTCCTCGGACTAAACTTTATGGTCCACATGAAGAGTGTGATCCTACAGTACGGTGGGCCACTCCCTTCACTGGCAGTAGGGAATCAGCCGCAGCCTCCAAATTGCCCAAAGCGCCCCGCGTGCAATTTATCCACCCTGAAGATCACGACACCATCCCTTTTTAAAAATCTGGTACCTGGCTGCAAGCCCATCGCTACTAAAAGTAGGCGTTACAGCGCTGAGGACCGGATCTTTATTAGATCTGAGGTTCAGCGGCTCCTCAAGGAAGGGATCATACAGGCCAGTGCTAGTCCGTGGAGAGCGCAGGTCGTGGTAGTCAAAAGCGGGAACAAACCTCGGATGGTCATCGACTATAGTCAGACCATTAATAGATACACGCAGCTGGATGCGTATCCTCTCCCGCGCATTTCTGATATGGTCAATCAGATTGCGCAGTACCGAGTGTTTTCTACCATAGACCTTAAGTCCGCCTACCATCAACTCCCCATCCGCCCAGAGGACCGACAATATACGGCTTTTGAGGCGGATGGTCGTCTATACCAATTCCTCAGGGTTCCATTTGGTGTCACCAATGGGGTCTCGGTCTTCCAGCGTGCTATGGACCGAATGGTGGACCAGAACGGGTTGCGGGCTACCTTCCCGTACCTGGATAACGTCACCATCTGCGGCCATGACCAGCAGGACCACGACACGAATCTCCAACACTTTCTGCGCACTGCATCTCGCCTGAATCTGACCTATAACAGGGAGAAGTGCGTATTCCGTACGCGTAGGTTAGCCATCCTCGGATACGGGGTGGAAAACGGGGTCATTGGCCCTGATCCAGACCGTATGCGCCCACTCACTGAACTTCACTTGCCCGCTAGCACGAAGGCACTGAGGAGATGCCTCGGGTTCTTTTCATATTATGCACAGTGGGTCCCCAACTACGCGGACAAAGCTCGTCCGCTCATTAAGTCCACGACCTTCCCACTTACGCCGGAGGCCCAATTGGCCTTCAAGGTTTTGAAGAGCGACATCTCGAAAGCCACGATGCACGCGGTGGATGAATCCATCCCTTTCCAGGTGGAGAGTGATGCATCTGACTTCGCCCTAGCCGCCACACTAAACCAGGCAGGCAGGCCCGTCGCGTTCTTTTCCCGCACCCTTCAAGGCCCAGAAATTCGGCACTCAGCGGTGGAAAAGGAGGCTCAGGCCATTGTGGAGGCAGTCAGACACTGGCGCCATTACCTGGCAGGTAAGCGGTTCACCCTGATCACGGATCAACGATCCGTGGCGTTTATGTTCAGTAACACGCAGAGGGGCAAGATCAAGAACGATAAGATCTTGCGGTGGAGAATTGAGCTCTCCACCTATAATTACGATATTATGTATCGTCCAGGGAAGCTCAATGAGCCCTCGGATGCCCTCTCACGCGGAACATGCGCCATCATGCAGGAGGACCGCTTGAAGGCTCTCCACAATGATCTGTGTCATCCTGGAGTCACCAGACTCTACCACTTCATCAAAGCCCGCAACCTGCCCTACTCGGTGGAGGATGTCAGGTCAGTAACTAGAAGCTGTCGGATTTGCGCAGAATGCAAACCACACTTTTATCGACCAGACCGGGCACAATTGGTCAAGGCCACTCGCCCTTTTGAGAGGCTGAGTGTGGATTTTAAGGGTCCCCTTCCCTCAACGGACCGGAATGTCTATTTTCTCAATATAATAGACGAGTATTCCCGGTTTCCGTTTGTTTTCCCCTGTGCGGACACGTCAACTGCCACCGTCATCAAGGTTTTCAGTGAACTTTTTACCCTGTTCGGGTACCCCTGCTACATTCATAGCGACAGGGGCTCGTCATTCATGAGCAACGACTTGAGGCAATTCCTGCTCTCATTCGGGATTGCCTCTAGTAGAACCACGAGCTACAACCCTAGGGGTAACGGACAGGTGGAAAGGGAGAATGCTACAGTCTGGAAGGCTGTCCTACTGGCACTGAAATCCAGGGGCCTTCCAGTCTCCCGTTGGCAGGAGGTCCTTCCAAATGCGCTCCATGCTATCCGCTCCCTCCTGTGTACGGCAACCAATGCTACTCCCCACGAGAGGATGTTCTCATTCCCTCGGAAGTCGTCCTCGGGGACCTCATTGCCAGCCTGGTTGACGTACCCAGGACCCGTCCTTCTGCGGCGCCATGTGAGGGCTCGCAAGTCCGACCCCTTGGTCGAACCGGTCCAACTCCTCCACGCCAACCCTCAGTATGCCTATGTGGCATATCCTGACGGGCGAGAGGACACTGTCTCCATTAGAGACCTGGCGCCCGCAGGGGACGTAGCAACCCCTGTCGCTCCTATTCCCCCAGTCACAGATCCACTACTCCTCATTACTTCCCCAGACGTGGCGCGGTCAGCACCGGGACCAGTGCATAACACTTTTACTCCCATGTACAGCTTGCCTGAGACTCGGAGATCGGCGCCACCATCATCATCACCACCACCACTACCACCAAACGTTCCAGGATCCCCTGCACCATCGCCTCACCAGGGCCGGCCGGCCCGGGAGTCCTTGAGGGGACAGCCAGACGTTACTTTAAGAGCGCCACCACAAGCACCTGCTCCGTTTTCGCAACCGGTGTTGAAGAGATCGGCACCTGCTCCGGTTTCGCAACCGGTGTTGAGGAGATCGCAGCGTCGGTGCGGTCCTCCAGACCGTCTGGACTTGTGAATCCTGTGACTTTTCTGTTATTGTCTGTTATATGACCTGTTTTTCGTCCACCCCGCCACCTTTTGTTCTTAAAGGAGGGGTGAATGTGGTGAACCATCGTTGGTTCACCACTGGGGTTTGTTACCATGTTACTGTTGGGCTAGGGTGTTATTACTGTGGGGGTTGTACTATGTTGTTGGGTTAGGGTGTTTACCTGTTATGAGAGTTATCGTGGCACATTCCAGTGGGGTCCCGCCTCCGGTGGCAGGGTATAAGACCCCCTGCTCCGGCAGGACCCCTTCAGTCTGAACTGGTGTATTCGTGTTAGTAGTTCCCTTGTTACTTTATTAAAGCCTTCAATACCAAAGCCTTGATTCCATGTGCTTATTGACGCGCATCATGGTCACCGCAGGAAATTTTAAAAACTTGACTGACACGGTTCATCAGCAGGGGAGCAAAGATTATAGAAAGGAAGCTGTGCTTACATTGTAGAATAGGTGGCAGTCCCACAGGCTCAGTAGTTTTCAGAGGCTGCAGTCAAAAAAAATCCCATAAGAAAAAGGCAGAGGAAAACCTGCAGGAAAAAAATGGGCCGATAGAGTTGCATACAGTAATCTGCAGAGCGTAGTTAAAAAGAGAGATAAGTTCCTGCAGAGTTACAACACACTCTGAATAATCCGACCATTCCAAGCACTTTGGAATTTTTTTTTGTTTTTTATTCCAATTCAATCAAACCAAGTCCAATTCAGAGTCTCAACAAGTTGAGACATTCCCGATCCAAGCTGACAAGACCAGGGCTCTCACCTCCTGTCTTGGGCTTGATCGACATGATCCAAGCTGACTGGAGTAGGCATAGCTCCTCCTCCAAGGCTTGATCTCATTTGCATCTTAGCCAAAAGGCCAAAATGCAGCTTTTAAAAATTGCTTCAAATGAAGCTAAAATGTAACCTAATGACTTCAACCAAGTACAGCATGTCGATACTACACTTGATCAAAAGGCCGAGAAGCCCATTTTGGAAATGCTGAAACCATAGCTTTGGAAAGTACTCTAATCTAAAGGAAAGTGGTTTCAAACACTCTCATTTTAAAACAAGAAAAACACATTCTGTCCCAAACAAAATGAGTGGTGTAACCAAGCTCCAAGACCAGTACAGTACAAAGAGCTGGAACACACTGTGCCTTCACTGGTAGACTTGTTGGAAAATACACCACCTGAAAAGCTTTTTTCAAAGATCTGTGCAGTAGAAATACCTCCCAAAAGACACAGGGTAGCCAACTAAGTCGTGGTCATAAAATCATAGAATCCCTACAGTGCAGAAGGAGGCCATTCGACCTATTGAGTCTGCACCGGCCACAATCCCACCCTATTTCCTAACCCCACATATTTACCTTGCTAATCCCCTTACACAAAGGGTCAATTTAGCATGGCCAATCAATCTAACCCGCACATCTTTGGACTGTGGGAGGAAACCAGAGCACCCAGAGGAAACCCACGCAGACATGGGGAGAAGGTACAAACTCCACACAGACAGTGGCCCAAGGCCAGAATTGAACCCAGGTCCCTGGAGCTGTGAGGCAGCAGTGCTAGCCACTTTAGGCGGTGCAATGAAGTTTATTTATTAAACATTTTTCTTTGATTTACTTTGTGAAGTTAGATCTTTCATTGCTTTGCAGCTGAAATATCCTTACTGCCGGATGAACAACAGCTGGTAGGGAAGACTCCGCAATGTTCCATATGATGGTATTTAAATGTGTTAATTCAGGTGCATTATTTGAGTGCAGTGTGATCAAAGTTCTACCGGCCGGTGTGAATTGTCAGGTAAAGTGAGGAAAGCCCAGTGGTACGACATGCTATTTAATATATGCTCATTTCTGTCTAACTATCTCTGAAGAAAAACATTAGTGCGTTCACAGCCATCGGAAGGAAAACTGGGCCATTCTTCCTCTTAGTGGCTTTAACCTGCAGCACGGTGTTTATTATTTCTGAGCTGTGTTCAGCTCTCACATCTGTGTACCTTATTAGTGGCTTCTGCCACTGCCCAGGGCTAATAAATAATTGGCTGAGACTCATTCACGGCACAGCTGTCTTGACAGTGTTAGACACGACAAGGCAGGAGAATTCATTTCTCCCCCTTTTGTAACTCTTATATTTTCACTGTTGTCGGATATACTGGTAGGAATCAAACTATGCCCCCCTCGTGATTGACCCCTCAACCAAGGGGAACAGCTGTTTCCTATTTTTTCCATTCATTTGTGGGACATGGGCGTCGCTGGCTGGGCCGTCATTTATTGCCCATCCCTAGTTGCTCGAGGGGAGTTGAGAGTCAACCACATTGCTGTGGCTCTGGAGTCACATGTAGTCACATTCATCCTGTCCTAGTGGTATTATCATTGGACTATTAATCCAGAAACTCAGCTTGGGTACCCAAGTTCGAATCCCGCCACAGCAGATGGTGGGATTTGAATTCAATTAGAAAAATACCTGGAATTAAGAGTCTACTGGTGACCATGAAACCATTGTCGATTGTCGGAAAAACCCATCTGGTTCACTAATGTCCTTTAGGGAAGGAAAACTGCCGTCCTTACCCGGTCTGACCTACATGTGAATCCAGACCCACAGCAATGCAGTAGACCCTCAAATGCCCTCTCAAATGGCACTCAGTTCAAGAGTAACTAGGAATGGGCAATAAATGCTGTCAGCCTGTGACGCTCATTGTCCCACGAATGAATAAAACAAAACCCTCATAATCTTGTACACCTCAATCACTCTGCTCTAAAGAAAACAATCCAAGCCTATCCAGTCTTTCCTTATACATTTGTGCCACTAAACTGCGCTGCTCATGCAACACTATCTTCAAGTGAAGGTGCCCTAATTGGGCTGAGGACAAGAGATCAGTATCCAGTCAGCGGCGCCAAACTCTTAGGACGCTGGACCTGTCTCCAGACTATGATCCTTAAAGGCACATAGCAGCCATGATGAGGCCTGCTATTGCCTTGCAGAAGAGGAGGCAGGAAATAGAAACATAGAAACATAGAAAAACTACAGCACAAAACAGGCCCTTCGGCCCCACAAGTTGTGCCGAACATATAAGACCATAAGACCATAAGACATAGGAGCGGAAGTAAGGCCATTCGGCCCATCGAGTCCACTCCACCATTCAATCATGGTTGATTTCAACTCCATTTACCCGCTCTCTCCCCATAGCCCTTAATTCCTCGAGAAATCAAGAATTTATCAATTTCTGTCTTGAAGACGCTCAACGTCTCGGCCTCCACAGCCCTCTGTGGCAATGAATTCCACAGACCCACCACTCTCTGGCTGAAGAAATTTCTCCTCATCTCTGTTCTAAAGTGACTCCCTTTTATTCTAAGGCTGTGCCCCCGCGTCCTAGTCTCCCCTGTTAATGGAAACAACTTCCCTACGTCCATCCTATCTAAGCCGTTCATTATCTTGTAAGTTTCTATCAGATCTCCCCTCAACCTCCTAAACTCCAATGAATATAATCCCACGATCCTCAGACGTTCATCGTATGTCAGGCCTACCATTCCTGGGATCATCCGTGTGAATCTCCGCTGGACCCGCTCCAGTGCCAGTATGTCCTTCCTGAGGTGTGGGGCCCAAAATTGCTCACAGTACTCCAAATGGGGCCTAACCAGTGCTTTATAAAGCCTCAGAAGTACATCCCTGCTTTTGTATTCCAAGCCTCTTGAGATAAATGACAACATTACATTTGCTTTCTTAATTACGGACTCAACCTGCAAGTTTACCTTTAGAGAATCCTGGACTAGGACTCCCAAGTCCCTTTGCACTTTAGCATTATGAATTTTGTCACCGTTTAGAAAATAGTCCATGCCTCTATTCTTTTTTCCAAAGTGTACGACCTCGCACTTGCCCACGTTGAATTTCATCAGCCACTTCTTGGACCACTCTCCTAAACTGTCTAAATCTTTCTGCAGCCTCCCCACCTCCTCAATACTACCTGCCCCTCCACCTATCTTTGTATCATCGGCAAACTTAGCCAGAATGCTCCCAGTCCCGTCATCTAGATCGTTAATATATAAAGAGAACAGCTACCTTTTAGGCCTACCTATAACCCTCCATCCTATTAAGTCCCATGTACTCATCCAGGAGTCTCTTAAAAGACTCTATTGAGTTTGCCTCCACCACCACTGAAGGCAGCCGATTCCACTCGCCCACCACCCTCTGTGTGAAAAACTTCCCCCTAACATCTCCCCTGTACCTACCCCCCAGCAGCTTAAACCTGTGTCCTCTCTAGCAGCCATTTCCACCCTGGGAAAAAGCCTCTGAGAGTCCACCCGATCTATGCCTCTCAACATCTTATACACCTCTATTAGGTCTCCTCTCATCCTATGTCTCTCCAAGGAGAAAAGACCGAGCTCCCTCAGCCTATCCTCATAAGGCATGCCACTCAATCCAGGCAACATCCTTGTAAATCTCCTCTGCACCCTTTCAATCATTTCCACATCCTTCCTGTAATGAGGCGACCAGAACTGAGCACAGTACTCCAAGTGGGGTCTGACGAGGGTCTTATATAGCTGCATCATTATCCCCGGACTCCTAAACTCAATCCCTCGATTGATAAAGGCCAGCACACCATACGCCTTCTTAAGGGGACAATTTTGACATTGACTATAGTTACACATTTAGAAGAATGAGAGATGATCAAATTGATGATAAAGGGGCTTGATGGGTTAGACACTGAGGCCGGAGTATCCACCACCCCTCCCCTTGCAGCGTGGTCACCATTGGCTACCTATGAGGTCTTCCAGTCCCACCGAGGTCTATGGCGTTTGGTATGGCTTTCCTGCCCCTGCAACCAGGAAACCCACCACGAGGGGTCTCCTTCGATGGGAACGGAAGATCGCACCGGCAGTAAGGGCTGGAAAATCCCAACCGGAGAGGTTGTTTCCCTTAACTGGGGAATTTAGAAAACGAGACACCAGTTTCAGGATAAGAGATTGACTATGTGGAACAAAGAGAAATGTTTTTACTCTCGGGTTGTAAATATTTGGAAGTGGATGCTCCATCATAGAGTATATTCAAGGCTGAAATAGATAAGTATTGAAGGGGAATTTGCAGGTTATGCTGTATCTATGCATCTGCTGCCCTTGTCCTTGTAGGTGGTAGAAGGCACAGATTTGGAAGGTCCAGCCAAAGGATCCTTGGCAAGTTGCTTCAGTGCATCTTGTTTATGGTACAGGTTACTGCCACTGTACATCAGTGCTGGAAAAAGTGAATGTTTAAAATTAATGTTTATTTATTAGTGTCACAAGTAAGGCTTACATTAACACTGCAATGAAGTTACTGTGAAAATCCCCTAGTCGCCACACTCCGGCGCCTGTTCGGGTACACTGAGGGAAAATTTAGCATGGCCAATGCACCTAACCAGCACGTCTTTTGGACTGTGGGAGGAAACTGGAGCAACCGAAGAAAACCCATGCAGACACAGGGAGAACATACAGACTCTGCACAGATAGTGACCCAAGCCGGGAATCGAACCGGGGTCCCTGGCGCTGTGAGGTGAAAGTGCAGTTGAGGCAGCAGATCTCGATTTGAATGGCAGAGCTGGCTCGAGGGGCCATCATCCTTTTCCTATTTCCTATGGCCTTAAATTCTGATAGCGATGCTTTCACACTAGAGGAAATAATTTGCATTTCTCATGATGTATTTAATTGGTGAGAAAGTTACAAATAGCTGATTCGTGACATTAGGTTTACAATCATTATCATGTTTGAGGCTCAACAGAGTATTGAGAGGTGGGAATGTATTAGGGAACCAGTCAAATCACGTGCTCACCATGTTAGGCTGTCTTCTGATAAGGATCAGACAGTTCAGTCATGTAAGATAAACTTTGACGTTCTGGAGTAGGTAAAGCCTAACAAGCCCACATTTGGATTTAATAGCACAGACAGAAAGTTTGATCTTGTTCAGTCCACTGCTTCCAGCGAAAGACTGGATCTGAAGTTTAGGGAATAAATATTATATTTGCATGTTGAGCTTTATTGAACCTATTTTATCTCCTGCGCCAAAGGGCGCACAACATTCTGAAACACATTCAAAGACATCTGCAGTGTTATAAGATGCCACTCTACCATCCATGCACCCAAGTAGATAAAACAGCCAGATCTACACCAACTCAAAACCAATGTAAATATAGAAACTGTATTAAAATCAGCCCAATAGCTGTGTTTAAAATAATAACTGCTGTCACAATTGTGGTGCTTGATACATTTTTTTTGAGGATAGCTCATTGTATCATCAATCAGCAATTAAGTGTTCAGTCTCCTGGCTCTCACCCTAAAATTATGACCCCTCGTGATTGAGCATGGTCAATCCATTTAACCTGCACATCTTTGGTCTGTGGGAGGAAACCGGAGAACCCGGAGGAAACCCACGCAGACACAGGGAGAATGTGTGGACTCAGCACTGACAGTGACACGAGGCCAGAATTGAACACAGATCCCTGGTGCTGTGAGGCAGCATGTGCTAACCCCTGTGCCACCGTGCCACCCCTAAATGGTCCATTAGCAAGCTCCTCAAGGAGTTTATGGGGGCAGTGAATTGGTAGGCGAGCAGGTAGCCAAATCCCCTTCCCTTCCGTCAGTTTTCAAGTTGCTGTGCCTCCCAGGAGGTGGCAGGGCAATGATCCCCCGCCATTCATTACCATTCACAACAGACACATGGACTTGCAACCCTGCAGCCAATCTCCGCCCCGGAAATGTCTGCGTATACGAGTGAAAAATTCAGCCGGTTCCTCATCTGCAAACACAGGGTTTGGCATTCCCCGCAATGTGCACCTGTCAATTGGGATTTAAGTGCAGCTAAAATGGTGCCTTACAGTCGGAAATAACCGTGACTGAAAACAATATGAGTTGCACTTACGCCATGAATGGAAATGGCTCGTAATCTGTACCCATGAGTGGAGCTTAAACGTTGCAGTGAGCAGCTGGTGAACAAAATGCTCGTCCATCTACCGAATAGTGACATTTCGGTTTTGTACAAAGTGCGAGAATAAAAAAAAATCAATAGGTGAAATTTTCCTTAGAGGTTAGAATGTGGAACACAGGGAGATAAACAACTCTCATGTTTTCAAAAGGAAACTGGTTCATTTGAGAAACCGGAATAGAAATACCTGCTGAAAAGTGAGATGAAGGGCAAGTTTGGAGGTGGGGAGAGAGGGGGGCTGTTTGATCAGGTGGGAGGGTACAGGGTGGAGTTCCCTCCTACTCCCCACGATCAATCTCTGGGAAGGAAGGGTGAAGGACGGAAACCCCCCCCCCCAAGGGGACAATTGACACCCTTTTAGTGGCCACTTAAGGCCTCATCACATCACTGCTCTGCTCATGTGTCACCAGTGGCCAGTGGACAACTCGCCATCTGGGGAGACCGCCCAGCAAACCGTATCGGCTTTGCCTGTAGGCTACCTGCAGGAGGTGAGGTATGGGGGGGTGCTCAGAAAATCTGTGCCCAATCAAGGGATCCCGCATTGGAGTGCAGGACCCACAGAAAGCCACCGCCCCCACCCGTCCTTGCCAGTTTCAACCCCCCCTTCCCCCTCCCCCTGCCTGGATCTACCTCCCTGTTACCCTCACCTGGCCCACGTCACTTGTTGCCAAGGATCCATTGGTGATCGTTCTTGAAGGACTGAGCGTAGCACCAACTCGTGGCCATCACTCCTAATGCAAGTACCGGAGAGTTGCCAGTCTCTGATAGGCTGCTGGCTGCTCCCGAGGGCAGGATTGCTGCTCTGCTTGGGTCTTATTGAAACAGGAGACTTGATGTTGTCCAGGTACGTGCCTGATTAATTTGAAAACTCTCTAAGAAAAGTGACATGGGGTGTCCATCAGTTTTTCAGCTGCTGAGCATGCCTTCCATCGCCAATATTAAATTCCTTCCAATGTACGTAGAGTAGAAGTCTCTTGTGTGCTGTCCAAATACCATCACAAACCAGCTGGGCTAAATGGTCTGGCTCCCTCTTGCATATTCCATATAGCTCTATATACTGTAGTTGGTGGGCACCATTGGTTAGATTGTCCTTGCTTGTTGAGTGTCTGCAAGCAATTTGCACAGCAGTTTGATGTAAGTGAGAGATGAAAAGTATAGCCCCTACTACAGAAGATCTTGGACCTCTGTGAACAGGAGAAGAGCTTGTGTATCTCCATAAGGGGGCGACATGGTGGCACAGTGGTTAGCTCTGCTGTCTCACAGCAACAGGGACCCAGGTTCAATTGTGGCCTTGGGTAACTGTGTGGAGTTTGCACATTCTCCCCGTGTCTGCGTGCGTTTCCTCTGGGTGCTCATGTTTCCTCCCACAATCCAAAGATATGCAGATTAGGTGGACTGATCATGCTAAATTGCCTGTGAGTGTCGCACGATGAGTATATTTGGGGGTTTAGTGGGGTTACAGGGATAGGGTCTGGATAAAATGCTCTGTTGGAGAGCTGGTGCAGACCTGATGGGCTGAATGGCCTCCTTCTGCACAGTAGGGATTACTAGTCAGATTAAAGATTGCTAATGATCATTGCAGGGTCTGAATTAAGGATTTGAATAGTGAATTGAGTTTAAAAATTGGCAAGTCATGTTGCAGCTTTATAGAACCTTCGTTAGGCCGCACTTGGAATATAGTGATCAATTCTGGTCACCACACTACCAGAAGGATGTGGAGGCTTTGGAGAGGTTACAGAAAAGATTTACCAGGATGTTGCCTGGTATGGAGGGCATTAGCTCTGAGGAGAGGTTGGAGAAACTTGGTTTGTTCTCACTGGAATGATGGAAGTTGAGGGACAGCCTGATACAAGATTATGAGACATGGAAGAGTGGATAGTCAGAAGCTTTTTCCCAGCGTGGAAGAGTCAATTACTAGGGGGCATAAGTTTAAGGTGTGAGGGGCAATGTTTAAAGGAGATGTACGAGGCAAGTTGTTTACACAGAGGGTGGTGAGTGCCTGGAACTCACTGTTGGGGGAAGTAGTGGAAGCAGATACGATAATGAATTTTAAGGGGCATCTTGACAAATACATGAATAAGATGGGAATTGGGGGGTATGGTCCCTGGAAGAGTAGGGGGTTTTTATTCAGTCAGGCGGGATGGTCGGTGCGGGCTTGGAGGGCCAAAGGGCCTGTTCTTGTGCTGTAATTTTCTTTGTTCTAAATTGCCCCTTAGCACCCTAAAATGTGTAGGTTAGGGGGATTAGTGGGGTAAATATGTGGGGTCACGGAGATAGGGCCTGGGTAAGATGCTCTGTTGGAAAGTCAGTACAGATTCAACGGGCCGAATGGCCTCCTTCTGTAATGTAGGATTTCTATGATTCTAATAGAAAAATAGTAAACCTCATAGCTGAAACAAACCACCATATAATCCAGCCATATAAACTAAAACTCATCACAATATAATTGTCCAATTTAGTTTTAAGTAGATCTTAGCCACTTTCCAATCAACCTTAGATAAACTATTATAGAATACAACTTCAATGAAATTATGCTTTCCTACATGATCCCCTTTTAACTAATTCTCATATCCTTTTCCTCGAGATCGCTTCTGAATGATGTTATTGAGCGCTTTTGATGACAAATGGAAAACCATTCCAAATTACATTCTTGATAGCAAAGGATCATTCTTTGTTTTACTAATGCAAATTATGCCAACAGTTTCTGGTAGGGCTCGTAGCAAATCCTAGATTGACGCTCTCAATCTTTCAACCCTATTTGAATATTCCTCCCTAGACATCTGTCCACTAAGCGTCCAGGTACAGTTTATCCTTATGTTTTATTCTTGAGTCTCCTAATCATTAAAGCAGCTCTTCTCTGCATTATGTCCAGTTTCAGCTACATCCTTTGTGTAATGAGGTTTTCCAGAAGTGCACAGAATACTGTAGGTGTTGCCTGACAACATTCTATTGCAACAGGGTAACCTAATCTCATCTGCACTTCACTCTGCCCTTACTTTACACTCACAAACATAATCTGCATCTGCCAATTCTGTTCAACTCCCTAAACAGATTAAATGTGCCTGCACTTAGTTCCTATCACTCACCATATTAATCACCCAAGCATATCTACACTTCCTGCTGCTTCGGTAAAGCGGCCAGCATAATTAAGGACCCCATGCATTCCGGCCATACTCCCTTCCACCTTCTTCCATCGGGAAAAATAAACAGAAGTCTGAGGTCACGTACCAATCGACTCAAGAACAGTTTCTTCCTTGCTGCCATCAGATTTTTGAATGGACCGACCTTGCATGAAGTTGATCTTTCTCTACACCCTAGCTATGACTGTAACACTACATTCTGCACTCTCTCCTTTCCTTCTCTATGAACGGTATGCTTTGTCTGTAAAGCACGCAAGAAACAATACTTCTCACTGTATACTAATACAAGTGACAATAATAAATCAAATTAAATTAAATCAAATCAAAAATCACCCATGTGACATTAGTGTACCTTTAAGAGTTTTAAAAAAAATCATGTTCTCTGTAGCCCACAGCCTTAGTTGATTTCAAGGTTTTTGCCAATTCCAAAAGCTTTGTTTTCATCAACCTTTGTGTAAATAATCTTGCCTGAGTTCTTCCACCCCCAGGAACTTCTTAGCCTCTGAAAGAGCCATTATTCCACAATTCCTACTTAAACCTGAATCCAACACCCAAAAAGAAAACACAAATATGCTCATCACTCACTGTCTTTGAGTTCAATAATCCCAAATCAATCAAGAAATATGGATTTTAATCCAGGACCAACCCCCAATTGTTATGGTTCAGGTCAGAAACTCCAAAGTGCTTTATGGAGCCCACCTGGATCATAAGTTTTGCACCTTGAATTTGGCCAGGGATAAACATGATATGTTTCACCTCAGGTATGATTCAAGTGACCCACTATGGAGCTTTTACAGCAAAGCTTATTTAAGAATACAGTTAACATGTATAGTAGGAATATTAGCAATCACTGTTATCAGTTACAAAACAAAACAAGACAACCACAATAACATATAACCCTTAACAAATATATCTAACATAGGTTCCTCACTGATACTTTCTCAAGGGAATTTGGGAATAGGGAATAAATGCTGGATGTGCCAGCGACACCCACATCCTATGAAAGAATAGAAACATAGAAAACTACAGCACAAAACAGGCCCTTTGGCCCCACAAGTTGTGCCGAACATATCCCTACCTTTTAGGCCTACCCTCCATCCTACTAAGTCCCATGTACTCATCCAGGAGTCTCTTAAAAGACCCTATTGAGTTTGCCTCCACCACCACTGAAGGCAGCCGATTCCACTCGCCCACCACCCTCTGTGTGAAAGACTTCCCCCTAACATTTCCCCTGTACCTACCCCCCAGCACCTTAAACCTGTGTCCTCTCGTAGCAGCCATTTCCACCCTGGGAAAAAGCCTTTGCGAGTCCACCCGATTTATGCCTCTCAACATCTTATATACCTCTATTAGGCCTCCTCTCATCCTACATCTCTCCAAGGAGAAAAGACCGAGCTCCCTCAGCCTATCCTCATAAGGCATGCCACTCAATCCAGGCAACATCCTTGTAAATCGCCTCTGCACCCTTTCAATCTTTTCCACATCCTTCCTGTAATGAGGTGACCAGAACTGAGCACAGTACTCCAAGTGGGGTCGGATGAGGGTCTTATATTGCTGCATCATTATCCCCGGACTCTAAACTCAATCCCTCGATTGATAAAGGCCAGCACACCATACGCCTTCTTAACCACCTCCTCCACCGACGGGGCCGATTTTAGAGTCCTATGGACCCGGACCCCAAGGTCCTTCTGATCCTCCACAGTACTAAGAGTCTTTCCCTTTATATTGTACTCCTTCATCCCATTTGACCTGCCAAAATGGACCACAACGCATTTATCTGGGTTGAAGTCCATCTGCCACTTCTCCGCCCAGTCTTGCATCCTATCTATGTCCCTTTGTAACTTCTGACATCCCTCCGGACTATCCACAACCCCACCAACCTTCGTGTCGTCGGCAAACGTACCAACCCATCCCTCCACTTCCTCATCCAGGTCATTATGAAAATGACAAACAGCAAGGGCCCCAGAACAGATCCCTGGGGCACACCACTGGTGACCGACCTCCATTTAGAAAAAGACCCATCTATACCCACTCTCTGTCTCCTTTGGGCAAGCCAGTTCTGGATCCACAGGGCAGCAGCCCCTTGGATCCCATGCCCTCTCACTTTTTCTCGAAGCCTTGCATGGGGGACCTTATCGAACGCCTTGCTAAAATCCATATAAACCACATCTACCGCTTTCCCTTTGTCAATGTGTTTAGTCACATTTTCGAAGAACTCCACCAGGCTCGTAAGGCACAATCTGCCTTTGGCAAAGCCATGCTGAGTATTCTTGAGCACACTAAACCTCTCTAAATGCTCTTAAATCTTGTCCCTCAGGATCTTCTCCATGAAAGAATGAAAGAGAAGCCTTCAGGAGAGGAGCTGAGAGTATTGCAAAGAAATAAAAACATCCTTCATAAAGCCAGAGATCGGAAGAACGGGTCAACAGGTGATTTGAACAACTCCCAAATGCATTCTCTCTTTTGTTAAGTCTTTGTACTGGTTGCAAGAATTATAGCTTCATAACACTGTGGTAGTCTCCCACAGTCAGTAGCAATGGACATTGAAGGATAGCTTTTGAAGTGACGAAGCCATGATTTATCTCCTTGTCATTGCTAAAGTGCTTCTGTATGGAGTTAAATAGTGATAAAACGGATTATATGAATGAACAGAAGATATACAAATGCTCAGTAAGACTGGAGATATGAATGATATTTTATTCCGATCTGCTACAAAGCTTCTGTTGACTTTGTTTCCTCACAGACCAGAGTGCCGATTAAGCACCGAACCCGGGTCAATCGAAATTTATCATTTTATATTGGTCTCCAACACAAATGACAAGATACAGAGTTGCAACAGAGAGAAATAAATAATAAACATGATATCATCACCCACAGCGACAGCAATGCTTATATTCCACAAAATAAATGTACTACACAGTCAAGTGTTAAATGCTTTAGCATCGTTCGTAGTGAATATAAAATTAACGATGGAAAGCCAAATATATGCAGCACATGGAAAGGAAAGCAATGGAGTAAAGAGCTAAAAACTAACACCACACAAAGGGATGGATTTTCTGGCTGCGCTCGTTCCGAAACCGGAAAATCCCGCCCGAGGTCAATGGATCTTTCCATGATCCAGCCCCCACCCGCTACGATTCCCATGGCGAGCAGGACGGGAATATTCGCCCATTAATGTTTGCATTATAGTGATGTTATAAGGATGTACCTTCAACAATATTGCAATTTGGGGCTGAATCATAGAATCACGATGGAGGCCATTCAGCCCAACAAGTCTGCACCGACTCTCTGATCGAGTTTCTTACCCAGGTCCACTAGCCCGTCCTATCCGATGGCTAATCCATCTAACCTACACATCCTGGGACACTAAGGGGCAATTTAGCATGGCCTATCAACCTAACCTACATGTCTTTGGACTGTGGGAGGAAACTGGAGCACCCAGAGGAAACCCACGCAGATCGGGGGACAACGTGCAAACTCCGCACAGACAGTGACCCGAGCCAGGAACTGAACCCGGGCCCCTGGCGCTATGAGGCAGCAGTGCTAACCACTGTGCCACCGTGCCGCCTGTGACAGAGAAAAAAAGATTCTCTTTTCAAAAACTGTCAAGTATTTAAAGCAGAACCATAATTTAAAACGAAATCAGGAAAATAGAATTGATCAGGTTCCCAGGATTTAACTCGAATCCGCAGATCGCCTATGGTGCTGATGTATACTGCATAACTGTCAGGCTGTATGTAAAAATCATCAACTCCCAACACACTGATGTGTTTTGTAAAGATTCCTTCAATGCCTTGTAAGCCTGGTTGTGTGATGATACAGCGTTGACTCAAGAAAAATCCTTCTTCACATAAAGACACCACAATAACAACTTGAACAGAAAGTACCAAAATTAACAGAAATTGGTGCGGAAAGTGAACGCTCTCCAGTTGAGACTGCATTGAGACTGTACTTCTCAGCACATTGAGAAAATTGTTTAACACGAGTAACACTGTGACAAGTTTATAACAGAAGGAGATTCCTGGCTTTTGAGAATTGCATATTCATAGTTTTCACTGGGATTTTTCATATTCAATTCAGTTAACTACAAGCAGAAGTAATATAATTGTGTCTAAGGGGATCAACTATCCAAACCGTTCCAATAGCAAGCCTCATACAGGAAAATGGAGATCTAAAGACCAGAGGGACGTATAGGAACATAAGGGGCAATCTTACCATCCCGTTCCTAGGGTCGATGGATAGGGTGAGCTGGTAAGATTGTAAGAGAGCTAAAAGATTGGGTTCGCACCTGATTTCTCACTCTTATGATCTTACCGGCACCAGATATCCGGTGAGAGCAGCCTTGCACCTGAAGATCTGCACATGCGTTATGGTGCACTCTGCTGCCATCTGACAGCTTTTGGGTGAGCTCAGACCCCTCTCCTTCCCCTGCTGGTGGGAAACAGATCTTGCTTCACTTTTTCCTCAAGTGAGGTAAGGTTTGATTTTTAACTCGCCCAAAAAACAATGTGATTCTCTCCCATTTCCACACTCATTCGGCACTTAGAATTTTTTTGGTAAGATCGCCTCCCCATAACATTTGGAGCTAGCCAGTGTCTGGCTAATATCTACAGTGCTCAGTGAGTGTTGGAATTGGAGACTGTGGACTAGCTAGAGGAATGGAAGGGCTACTGTCAGGAAAAATATATTTCCTCTCATAGTTGCATGTTCGTAATTTGCCATTGAACAATTTGCCATTTCCAGGTAAGTCAAAAATATTCTAAATACAGGCTGGCATTTGCATGAATAATACTAATCAGAGGAAATCCTTGCATTATGTTTATGATAGCAATACCACTAAGCAAACACATTCTTTCATCTATGCCCCCACTGGATTCCAAAAGGTCTGCTCACAGTACTTTGAAAGCTAAAATAATTTTGCATTACAAGTTACTAATACTTGATGTTTAGATGCCGGCGTTGGTCTGCTGTGGGCACAGTAAGAAGTCTCACAACACCAGGTCAAAGTCCAACAGGTCTATTTGGAATCATGAGCTTTCGGAGTGCTGCTCCTTCATCAGGTGAGTGAAGGAGCAGCGCTCCGAAAGCTCATGATTCCTGTTGGACTTTAACCTGGTGTTGTGAGACATCTTATTGCTTTGCTTGATCAGGTAGTGAAGCTCATACTTAAGATAAATAAGATCTTTCAATCCGTTTAATAGTGTTTGGTAGTAAACTGAGGGCCGGAACTGCACTGACTTTATTAAAAGCATGCTTGAATGTTCGCGTAAGTATAAACGTGCAAATAAAGACTGATGTTTTGCAGAATGAACACTGATGAGATCCAGGACAAGGATAAACACGGAGGGGCAGAGTAAAAGATTTCCCTGTTACAGCAATGCATATTTAAGGGTACTTCCTTATTCCCGAAATTCACATGAATAGCAACCAATTAAATTAAATTCCTATAAGCTACATAACATAGCAAAACCAGCTGAAACAAACGCACATAAAACGACAGAGTATACAATGAACAAAAAGAGTATCCATACATTTGCAGTTTCGTTGTAAAATGGAAATTTGCACACACACAAAATAATTGCAGGCCAGCTGCAAATTTCAATTTGCTCAGTTGCAAGTTCACAGAATCACAGAAACCCTACAGTGCAGAAGGAGGCCATTCGGCCCATCGAGTCTGCACCGACCACAATCCCACCCTTGCCCTACCCCCATATCCCTACATATTTTACCCGCTAATCCCTCTAACCTACACATCTCAGGACACTAAGGGGCAATTTTAGCATGGTCAATCAACCTAACCCGCACATCTTTGGACTGTGGGAGGAAACCGGAGCATCCGGAGGAAGCCCACGCAGACACGAGGAGAATGTGCAAACTCCACACAGACAGTGACCCAAGCCGGGAATCGAACCCAGGTCGCTGCAGCTGTGAAGCAGCAGTGCTAACCACTGTGCTACCGTGCTATAAGTTTATTTTAACTATAAGTTATTATAGTTTTGCAGAAAAGCCGATTGTATAGGCCGCACTGCCATGGCCTATAGCGTCATGGCTTTGACAAAGGGTCATCTGGACTCCAAACGTCAGCTCTTTTCTCTCCCCACAGATGCTGCCAGACCTGCTGAGATTTTCCAGCATTTTCGCTTTTGGTTTCAGAATCCAGCATCCGCAGTAATTTGCTTTTATTTTATGGTTCATAGGGTTATTTTGTTCCTGGGTTCAATGTCAGTTCCCTATTCTTCTTCATTTTTTAAAACTTAAGTGCTTTGTTCTGGATTAATTTTTGTTCTGAATAGATGTTGTGGACATTTACTTTTCAGTAACTATTAAGTTTAAGTTTATTTATTAGTGTCACAAGTAAGTTTACATTAACACTGCAATGAAGTTACTGTGAAAATCCCCCTAGGCGCCTGTTCATGTACAATGAGAGAGAATTTAGCATGGCCAATGCACCTAACCAGCACGTCTTTCGGACTGTGGGGAGGAAACCGGAGCACCCGGAGGAAACCCACGCAGACATGGGGAGAACATGCAGACTCCGCACGGACAGTGACGCAAGCCGGAATTCAAACCTGGCGCTGTAAGGCAGCAATGATAACTACTATGCCACCGTGCCGCTCATTAATATTCAATAATTTCATTTTCCAGTAAAATAAAACCAGTCAAGCACACAGTAAGGAATATATCAAATGGCAGGCTGACTAATTAAAGGGTTGAGAACTGCCATTTCCCATGCAGATATGGAAGCAGATACAGTATATATGTACGCATAAAGCAGGTTTGCTGATATTATTTTTGATGAATAATATTGATAAACGGCTTTGGAAATATGCATATCTTCACTGATACATTTCAATTACACTGAATTGTAAATACTATTAAGAATCTCAAAGGGGAGGGAAGCGATAACATCTTAGCGACATTGTCCCTTTATACTGCAAGTAAGCAACTAAACTGTAAAGGCGCCAGACCCAAATAATAATACCTGCATCCATATAAACTGAGGTGAAAAATATGCAGAGGTTATCTGAGCAATCAGCTAACTGGCCAAGAAGGTGTTGGAAATAGGACAGTTACCATGAACATAGAACATAGAACATTACAGCGCAGTACAGGCCTTTCGGCCCTCGGTGTTGCGCCGACCACTGAAACCAATCTAAAGCCCATCTAACCTACACTATTCCAATATCATCCATATGTTTATCCAATGACCATTTAAATGCCCTTAATGTTGGCGAGTCCACTACTGCTGCAGGCAGGGCATTCCACGCCCTTACTACTCTCTGAGTAAAGAACCTACCTCTGACATCTGTCCTATATCTGTCACCCCTCAATGTAAAGCTATGTCCCCTCGTGCTAGCCATCACCATCCGAGGAAAAAGGCTCTCACTATCCACCCTATCTAACATGGCAGCACAATACTCGAGATGATATGCTGAGAAAGGTGAAACTCGATCTCTTTGTGTGCAACCATGTTGTGCACTACATAAATGTCTCTAAATACATCTGCTGTATGTTTTGCAGCATGTGCCTCACAGCGCCAGGGACCCGGGTTCAATTCCCAGCTTGGGTCACTGTCTGTGCGGAGTCTGCACGTTCTCCCGTGTGTCTGCGTGGGTTTCCTCCGGGTGCTCCGGTTTCCTCCCACAGTCTGAAAGATGTGCTGGTTAGGTGCATTGACCATGCTAAATTCTCCCTCAGTGTGCCCGAACAGGTGCAGGAGTGTGGTGACTAGGGGATTTTCACAGTTCATTGCAGTGTTAATGTAAGCCTACTTGTAAACACTAATAAATAAACTAAAGTCAGAAAAGGTTAACTAGATTGAATCCTGGGATGAAGGAGTATGGTCTTTGGAGGAAAGGTTGGACAAGTTGGGCCTCCCATTGGAGGTGATAAAAATCAGAAGCGATTTTATTGAAACATAAAATTCTGAGGGGACTCCACAGGGTAGATGCTGAGAGAATGTTTCCACTCATGTGGGAGTTTAAAACAAGGGGATACAGGTGAAAGATATGGAGTGCGATCTTCTGGCTCTTTATGCAAGAGGGATGTTCTGGTCTCACCGATGGTGCAGCATTACTGTGGGTTTCCCAGCAGCATGGGGTGGAACCAATGGGAAATCCCATTGATAGTGGCGGGCCCAGAAGATCCCACTGCAGTCAATGATATACCGCGTCCTGCCGTGAGAAAAACACTGATAGATAAGATAGAGTAAGAAGTCTAACAACACCAGGTTAAAGTCCAACAGGTTTATTTGGTAGCAAAAGCCACGAGCTTTTGGAACAGGCTGTCGCTTCGTCAGGTGGGTGGGAGTTCTGATGACAAACAAGGCACAAAGACACAAACTCAATTTACATGAATAATGATTGGAATGTGAGTCTTTACAGCTAATCAAGTCTTAAAGGTACAGACAATGTGAGTAGAGGGAGTATTAAGCACAGGTTAAAGATAGTGTGACATGAACCCAATATCCCGGTTGAGGCCGTCCTCATGTGTGCGGAACCTGGTTATCAGTTTCTGCTCAGCGACTCTGCGCTGTCGTGTGTCGTGAAGGCTGCCTTGGAGAACGCTTACCCGGAGATCAGAGGCTGAATGCCTGTGACCGCTGAAGTGCTCCCCAATAGGAAGAGAACAGTCTTGCCTGGTGGAGCAGAGACTGATAGCCAGGTTCCGCACACATGAGGACGGCCTCAACCGGGATATTGGGTTCATGTCACACTATCTGTATTCCCCACAACCTGCCTGGATGTGCAAAATCTCACTAACTGTCCTGCCTGGAGACAATACACATCTCTTTAACCTGTTGCATAATGCTCCCTCCACTCACATTGACTTTAAGACTTGATTAGCTGTAAAGGCCCACATTCCAATCATTATTCATGTAAATTGAGTTTGTGTCTTTGTGCCTTGTTTGTAATCAGAACTCCCACCCACCTGACGAAGGGACAGCCTGTTCCGAAAGCTAGTGGCTTTTGCTACCAAATAAACTTGTTGGACTTTAACCTGGTGTTGTTAGACTTCTTACTGTATTTACCCCAGTCCAACGCCGGCATCTCCACATCAGATAAGATAGAAGCAGGGAAGTTGTTTCCACTGGCGGGTGAAACTAGAACTACGGCCTCAAAATAAGGGGAAGCAGATTTAGGACTGAGTTGAGGAGGAACTTCTTCACACAAAGGGTTGAGAATCTGTGGAATTCCCTGCCCAGTGAAGCAGTTGAGGCTACCTCATTGAATGTTTTTAAGGCAAGGATAGATAGATTTTTGAACAGTAAAGGAATTAAGGGTTATGGTGAGTGGGCGGGTAAGTGGAGCCGAGTCCATGAAAAGATCAGCCATGATCTTATTGAATGGCAGAGCAGGCTCCAGGGGCCAGATAGCCCACTCCTGCTCCAAGTTCTTATGTTCTTATGAAAGGTTTTCCCATTTAAGACGGAGATGAGGAGGAAATCTTTCTCTCAGAGAATCGTTAGTCTTTGGAATGTGTTCACTAGAGAGCTTTGGAGGCAGGGTCATTGAGTCTATTCAAAGCTAAGCTAATAGATGCTTCATCCACAGGGGAGTCAAGGGTTATGGGGGACAGGCAGAACAATGTCATTGAGGCCATGATCAGGTCAGCCATGATCTGACTGAATGCTGGAGAAAGCTCAATGGTCATCGCATGGTCCACTATCCTTCTCCAACTTCTTGGGCAGGAATTTCCAGCTACGCTTGCCCCAAGACCAGAAAATCCCACCTGAGGTCAATGAATCTTTACATCCTCCGTGTCCCATCTGCTACGATTCTCATGGCGGGTGGGATGGGAAAATTCCACCCCCTGTGTTCTTATATGTTATGTTATTTAGGATGTTATGGGGGTGGCACGGTGGCACAGTGGTTAGCACTGCTGCCTCACAATGCCAGGGACCTGCGTTCAATTCCCGGCTTGAGTCACTGTCTGTGTGGAGTTTGCACGTTCTCCCCGTGTCCATCTGGGTTTCCTCTGGGTGCTCCGGTTTCCTCCCACGCTCCAAAGATGGGCTGGTTAGATGGATTGGCCATGCTAAATTGCCCCTTAGTGTCAGGGGATCTAGCTAGGGGTTATGGGGATAGGGCCTGGGTGCGATTGTGGTTGGTGCAGATTCGATGGGCCGAATGGCTTCCTTCTGCACTGTAGGATTCTATGATTCTCTGACTCAGTACTCTGCATTATTACATTTCCCAAACAATCAAATAAATTGCTGCAACTTTTCATTTTGACGAGATTGATACAAAATATTTGAACCAAAATCGAGTCATTATAAGACCATTTCCACCTCATTACCTTTTGCAGCACCTCTTTAACAGACTTAATGTACAAATGCTTTATTAATTAAAGAAAAAGGTTGATGAAGTTTAATTTGTCATTGCTTAATTTTGTATTGCCTTTGCAATCGTTTGTTTATTCCTGTCTTGCCTTCCCCCTAACAGCAAGGAAAACTGTTAAACAATTTCAGTGCTGGTATGCCCATGTGAGGAAGCCAATTAACTCAGCTGGATGGATAGCTAATGTGGACTAGATTAGCGCCAATGGCATGGGGTTCAATACCCTTTGCAAATGAGGTGGACACGGAACTTGCCTCCTCGTCCGACAAGTAGTTTAGAAAAAAGCACTTTGCCACAGTAGAGCAAATAATCACCAGGGACCTGCGCCTTCCGGTGAGAGAATTGAAGATGATGCAATGTGTGTTGGATGGTAAAGGGTGCTTGCTTCCACAGCTGATGTGTGGAATCTGGGTAACTCCCATTTTTTTCTACAGTGATCCTGCACAGAAGCTCATCTGTGGCAGCCTGAAGTCCCTGAACTAAATTCATCCATGTTGAGCAGAACCCTGAATCACCTGCCTTCCTGTTACCAGGTCCCTTGTTCTGGGACAAGATTCTAAACTAATTGTCTAGCGAAGGGGCAAAATCTATTCCATAATCAGCCTCTCCGCCCAGCTGCTCGGGAACTTCTGGATTGTAGTTAAAGAGACACGAGCCAGGATTTCACAGCCTGTGTCCCTCTGCCGGATGTGGTGAATCAGGCAGGAGAGGTTGTAAAATCCTGGCCACAGGGTACTTCTTGTCTTGTCAGGTTGAAATTGTATCTTAAATGCTCCAACAGTTGATGACTGTAAACTACAACAAAATCAGGCTTGCAATAATTAAAATATTTCGCAAGATTAAAAGAATAGGAATGTTTTTGGGGGCTTGGAAAAAAAATGAAATGAATGAGATGGGAGTAAATTCCTTTTTAGTTCACTTACAGGATAGGATGTTGGTGTCGCTGGCTGGACCAGCATTTATTAGCCATCCTTAACTGCCCTCCATTTCAGAGGGCATTTTTGAGAGTTAATCACATTGTTGTGGCTCTGGAGTCACATGTAGGCCAGACCGGGTAAGGACAGATTTCCTTCCCTAAAGGACATTAGTCAACCAGACAGGTTTTTGCGACAATTGACAATGCTTTCACGGTCATCAGTAGACTTTTATTGAATTCAGATTTCAGCATCTGCTGTGGCAGGATTTGAACCCGGGTCCCCAGATCTTGTCCTGGGTCTCTGGATAACTAGACCAGTGACAATACCACTATGCCATCTGATGCGCGATTAAATCACTCGGGAGGCTAGATTGTACCCGGGAAATAAAGGCTTTTATTACTAACAAGAACGGAGCACACTACATACAATACAATCCCAGACTAAAGGGTCACCAGGCAGTGCAGTGACCTTTATACTTCCCCAGGTAGGCGGAGCCAACTGGAGTGTACCACAGAACAATATCAACAGGTAGAACAGCCCAACCCTAACCCCAACAGTGACAACAGTAACATATCTACAAATACCCATAGTGCTGACCATCCATGGCTCAGCACTCATAGTGGTAACCAACTATGGTTCACCACACCGTCACTTTTATATCCAGATTCTTACAGAGACCACCCCATTATTAATAAGCGACCCTCTCTTTTTGGCAAACCGGCAAATCAGTGATGTAATTCAAGGCAAATACATCGCTGTGAAAGTATCATCATTGTGAAAGTATTATATTATTGTTTGTGTGTGGTATCTCCTCTGCAAGAATTCCACTTTGAAATGAAATACACTTAAGCCATTTTTCATTTACTTTTGTGATTGGAATATTATCCATCCCAGAGTAAGATACAGTGGCAATATACCGATCTTGTTCATTACAAAATCATTTTTCTCAACCAAGCATTACACTGCTGGAGTTAAATAGGTGGCAATTGGGCAATAAAACCAGTCACAATAAGCAAAATATTTTCACCACCTACTTTGAACAGAAATGACATTAACCTTAAGAAAACCTGACTACATTCTATAATAAATAACCTTTAACCAATTTCTGAATTACACACTCATACCTCCTGGAGTGCATATATCTTTTTTCAAATTTATTCTTTGATAGGATGTGGGTGTTGTTGGCTACGCTAGCATTTGTCGCCCATCCTTAATTGCCCTCGAGAAAGTGGTGGTGAACTGCTTTCTGAGATAGTGCAGTCCATGTGGCTGTAGGTGGATCCATAGCGTTGTTAGGGAGGGAGTTCCAGGATTTTGACCCAGCGACAGTGAAGGAATGGCAGTATAGTGGTGTGTGGCTTGGTAGGAACTTGCAAGTGGTTGTTCACCCATGCAACCGCTGTCTTTGTCCTTCTTGGGGAAGAGGTTGTGGATTTGAAAGATGTTGTCTCAGGAGGCTTGGTGAGTTGCTGCTTTGCATCTTGTAGATGGTATGCACTGCTGCCACTGTGCAATGGTAGTGAATGGAGCGAATGTTTAAGCAGGGTGGATGGGGTGCCAATCAAACCAGATGTTTAGCCCTGGATAGTGCTGAATTTCTTGAGTATTATTGGAACTGCATTCATCCAGACAAGAGGAGAATATTCCATCACACTCCTGACTTGTGCCTTGGAGATTCCGGTCAGGCTTTGGGGAGTCAGGAGATGAGTTACTCACTGCAGAATTCCCTGCTTCCAACCTGCTCTTGTCACCGCCGTATTTTTATGGTTGGTCCATTTTAGTTTCTGATCAATGGTAACACCCAGGATATTGATCTCAGCTGTAGGTAATTTCACTTCAAGTCCACAAGTAAACATAAAAAAGTCTTGCCATACAATTAAAAGAGGAGATAAATATCTTAGAACTAATTCAATGGTTTATGAAATAAAACCCATTGACAAAAGCACAAGTGTAACAAGTATAGACTAAAAAAAAACCCGAATTCAAATGGACAATCGGAAGTGAAATATTCATAGTCATAGAATCCCTACAGTGCAGAAGGAGACCGTTCAGCCCATCGAGCCTGTACCAACAACAATCCCACCCAGGCTCTATCCCCGTAACCCCTACTAATCCCCCTGACAATAAAGGGGCAACTTATCATGGCCAATCCACCTAACCTGCACATGTTTGGACTGTGGGAGGAAACCAGAACACCCGGAGGAAACCCACGCAGACACGGGGAGAACGTGCAAACTCCACGCAGTCACCAGTCACAGGCCAGAATCGAACCCGGGTCCCTGGCGCTGTGAGGTAGCAGTGCTAACCACTGGGCCACTGTGCCGTCAAGGGCACAAAGACAGAGATATGCATTAAAACTGCTGAAAAAGTAAGGTAGAACAGACCCTGGAAGAGTTGCTTGATATAAAGTGACTTGCATAGTTGCCGAGAAAAAGGGGGAATGGGTGTAAAATCTTAAGATTCATACATGAGACAGAAAATATGATGGGGAGAGAAGCCGGTGTCTTCTGGAAATGATACACGTGATCCCTAGCTGGGAAAGTGGCACAGGTCTTGGGGTGAAGATCTTTTATACGGATGCTGTTGAAGTGGCTGATTGAATGTTATTCAGGGATTGTTTACTTTTACATTATGTTATTCCTCCCTCTTGTGGGAGAGCAGAGAAAAAAGGAAAACCCACTCGACTAATGCCGACACCCACAAGTAGCTCTGGGACGTTAGCACAGTGTCTAAGGGTAAGCACACAGAAACCTTACAGAATCAGAGCAACCTCACAATGCAGAAGCAGGCCATTTGGCCCGTTGAGTCTGCACTGACTCTCCGACGGAGCATCCCACCCATTCCCACGTATTTACCCTGCTAATCCCCCCTAACCTACACATCTTGGGACACCAAGGGGCAATTTTAGCGTGGCCAATCTACCTAACCTGCACATCTTTGGAGTGTGGGAGGGAAACCGGAGCACCCGAAGGAAACCCATTTTGACGTGGACAGAACGTGCAAACTCCACACAGTCACCTAAGGCTGGAACTGAACCTGGGTCCCTGGCACTGTGAGGCTGCAGTGCTAACAACTGTGTCACCGTGCCGCACCAATGCCCAGTAATTTGTACGAATGATCCACTCCTCTCAGTAAACTTGATCTGAATATTAAAGTGCACAGCACAGACGTTACACTGCAACATCGCATTAGCATCAGTAATATGGTGAAGTCCCATTGATATTCAGCACGACCAGTTTTAATGCTTTCTCTTCTATGTATTTTATATTCTGTTCACTAAGGTAGTCTGTAGGACATTTCATTTACAAGTTCTACTGGTTGTATGTATTGAGATTTTAAAGAATAAATATTCATGGAAATATTCCAGGTGTAAATCTTGTAAGAAGAATTATAACTTTGAAACTACAGCATATTTGAAAGATTACAAGTGTACCAGAATAGAATCTTTATACAATACGATGGCACAGTGGTTAGCACTGCTGCCTCATAGCGCCAGGGAACCGGGTTCGATTCCGGCCTCGGGTGACTGTCCGTGTGGAGTTTGCACGTTCTCCCCGTGTCTGCTCCAGATTCTTCCCACGGTCCAAAGATGTGCAGTTTAGTGGATTAGCCATGCTAAGTTGCCCCTTAATGTCAGGGGGATTAGCAGGGGTTATGGGGATAGGATCTGGGTGGGATTGTTGTCGGCGCAGGCTCAATGGGTTGAATGGCCTCCTTCTGCACTTCAGGGATTCTATGAAGTGTGTTTCTTCCACAGGTCGGCACAGCAACAAAATAAAGTGGTTTCAAACAAGTGTCGGTGCTTATGAAGTTGAGGAATAGGCACCGAATTAACAACCTGGTCAAATAAAAAAAAGCTAGCGCAGTAATAAAGAACAAACAAAGAACAAAGAAAATTCCAGCACACAAAATACAGGCCCTCCAAACCTGCACCGACCATGCTGCCCGACTGAACTAAAACCCCTTACCATACCCCATCCATTCCCATCCTATTCATGTATTTGTCAAGATGCCCCTTAAAAATCACTATCGTATCCGCTTCCACTATCTCCCCCGGCAGCGAGTTCCAGGCACCCACCACCCTCTGTGTAAAAAAACTTGCCTTGTACATCTACTTTAAACCTTGCCCCACACAACTTAAACCTGTGCCCCCTAGTAATTGACTCTTCCACCCTGGGAAAAAGCTTCTGACTATCCACTCTGTCCATGCCCCTCATAATCTTGTCGACTTCTATCAGGTCGCCCCTCAACCTCCGTCGTTCCAGTGAGAACAAACCAAATTTCTCCACCTCTCCTCATAGCTAATGGAATCCATACCAGGCAACATCCTGGTAAATTTCTTCTGTACCCTCTCCAAAGCCTCCACATCCTTCTGGTAGTGTGGTGACCAGAATTGAACACTATATTCCAAGTGTGGCCTAACTAAGGTTCTATAAAGCTGTATCATGACTTGCCAGGTTTTAAACTCAATGCCCCGGCTGATGAAGGCAAACATGCCGTATGCCATCTTGACTACCTTCTCCACCTGCGTTGCTACTTTCAGTGACCTGTGTACCTGTACATCCAGATTCCTCTGCCTCTCAATATTCTTAAGGGTTCTACCATTTACTGTATATTTCCTATTTGTATTAGACCTTTGAAAATGCATTACCTCACATTTGTCCGGATCAAACTCCATCTGCCAACTCTCTGCCCAAGTATCCAGCCGATCTATATCCTGCTGTATCCTCTGATGTTCCTCATCACTATCCGCAAATCCACCAACCTTTGTGTCATCCGCAAACTTACGAATCAAACCAGTTACATTTTCCTCCAAATCATTTATATATAAATTACAAACAGGCAAAGGTCCCAGCACTGATCCCTGAGGAACGCCACTTGTCACAGCCCTCCATTCAGAAATGCACCCTTCCACTGCTACCCTCTGTCTTCTTTGACCGAGCCAGTTTTGTATCCACCTTGCCAGCTCACCTCTGATCCCATGCGACTTTACCTTCTGCACCAGTCTGCCATGAGGGACCTTGTCAAAGGCCTTACTGAAGTCCATGTAGTCAACATCCACTGCCCTACCCTCATCAATCATCTTCGTCACTTCCTCGAAAATCTCGATCAAGTTAGTGAGACATGACCTCCTCTTCATAAAACCATGTTGCCTCTCGCTAATATGTCCACATATTTCCAAATGGGAGTAAATCCTGTCTCGAAGAATTCTCTCCAATAATTTCCCTACCACTGACCTAAGGCTCACCGGCCTGTAATTACCTGGATTATTCATGCTACCCTTCTTAAACAAAGGAACAATATTGGCTATTCTCCAATCCTCTGGGACCTCCCCTGTAGCCAGTGAGGATACAAAGATTTCTCTCAAGGTCCCAGCAATTTCCTCCCTTGCCTCTCTCAGCATTCTGGGGTATATCCCATCAGGCCCTGGGGACTTGTCTACCTTAATGTTTCTCAAGAAGCCCAATACCTCCTCCTTTTTCATCTCAACATGACTCAAACTATCTACACACCCTTTTCCCAGATTCATCATCCACCAATCCTTCTCTTTGGTGAATACTGACGCAAAGTACTCATTTAATACCTCACCCATTTCCTCTGGCTCCACGCATAGATTCCCTCCCCTGTCCTTGAGTGGGCCAACCCTCTCCCTGGCTACCCTCTTGCTCTTTATATATGCACAAAAAGCCTTGGGATTTTCCTTAATCTTGCTGGCCAATGACTTTTCATTACCCCTTTTAGCCCTCCTTACTCCTTGCATAAGTTTCTTTCTACTTTCCTTGTATTCTGCACTTGGTTCATGTGTTCCCAGCCTTGACAAATGCTTCTTTTTTCTCTTTGATGAGGCTCACAATATCCCTCGTTATCCAAGGTTCCCAAAGCTTGCCATACTTATCCTTCATCCTGACAGGAATGTGCCAGTCTTGAATCCCTATCAACTTACAATTGAAAGCCTCCCACATGCCAGATGTTGATTTGCCCTCAAACAGCTGCCCCTACAGTTTCTGCCTAATATTGTTGTAATTAGCCTTCCCCCAATTTAGCACCTTAACTTGAGGACAATGGTGACCATGAAACTACCAGATTGTCCTCGAAATCAATCTGGTTCAGTAAGTGTTCTCACAGATTTAGGATGACTCCTGGACAGTCAGCTCCTCATTTTGAACGTCTATCTACCCTGTTTTTTTATGTAACTAGACCTTAGCTGTCTGAGTCTATGCATATGCATATTTTAGCTGTAGGCCCCATCCTACCAATGTTTCAATTTTTGCTCTTGCTTTGCTTTTAACTTCTTTTCCCTTTACCCTTCCCCAACCCCTATCTGAAAATTTAATTACTAGTATCACAAGTTGATTTACATTAACACTGCCATGAAAATACTGTGAAAATCCCCTTGTCGTCACACTCTGGCACCTGTTAGGGTACACTGAGGGAAAATTTAGCATGTCCAATGCATTTAACCAACACATCTTTCAGACTGTGGGAGGATTCCAGAGCACCCGGAGGAAACCCACGCAGACACGGGGAGAACGTGCAGACTCTGCACAGACAGTAACCCAAGCCGGGAATCAAACACGGGTCCCTGGCGCTGTGAGGTAGTAGTGCCAACCACTGTGCCAATTCCTTAGAGCTTACCACTCTAAGCTTTCAATCACCTGACCTTGTAGATCCTTATGCGACTTGGTATCATACTCCGATTTCTAATTCTCCTGTGAAAAGCTGAGGGATATTCAGTTATAGGCTATATATAAATGTAGTTTGAATTGCCTGTTGGAGAAAGAAATCTGCCATCTTTACCTAGTCTGGCCTACATATGACTCTTGACCCACAGCAATGTGATTGATTCTTAACCGCCCTCTGAGATAGCCTAGCAATCTCTGAGATAGCTGAGTCTAGTGTATTCAAGAAGGTGGCTCACCACCACTTCCCAAGGGCAATGAGGGATAAGCAGTAAATGCTGGCCTTGCCAGTGATACTTCAAATACCATGAATAATTATTAAAGAACTGCCCTTAGCTGACTGTAAGTGCATCAGTGTTGGATAGCTATTAAAATGAGTTGAATATCCATTAAATTGATACACGGAGGGTTCATAGAATCCTACCGTGCAGAAGGAGGCCACTCGGCCCATCGAGTCTGACCACAATCCCATCCAGGCCCTACTCCCGTAACCCCACACACTCACCCTGCTAATCCGTCTAACACTAGGGTCGATTTCGCATGGCCAATCAACTTAACCCACACATCTTTGGACTGTGGGAGGAAACCGGAGCACCCGAAGGAAACCCACGCAGACACGGGGAGAACGTGAAAACTCCACACAGACACTGACCTGAGGCCAGAATCGAACCCGGGTTCCTGCCGCTGTGAGGCAGCAGTGCTAACCATTGTGCTACCGTGTCACCCACAATTAATTCAAACAACAAGCCAGCTTTTAATACAAATGCTGGACAGCCTCAACAGGTCTGACAGCATCTGTGGTGAGAGAATAGAGCCAACGTTTCGAGTCTAGGTGAACTTTCGTCAGAGCTGGCTTTTAACTTCAGTCACTTATGAACTTGGAGATAATCAAACTCAACAACGGCTGTTATGCATGTGCAAAGTTTTTAACTTTACTGTAATGTAAGATAGCAACAATAAAAGATGGAGCAAGTATGTCACACAGTTGTTTGTTTAGGAACATATAAAGATCAATCAATCAACAGCAATATTTACTCAGCATCATAAAATGATCAATTAGGAATAGCATCAAACAACAAGAATAAGAGATAAATTGTTAGGCGGATAAATTATCGGCTCAATGAGCTATTAAGGTCCTCAGTAACTTGAGCATAGGATAACTTGTTTAATGATCACACTGATTAAAGATGAACTCGAGCTGTCTTCATGTGAAATGAATTATTAACATGCATATTTACAGGGTAGTGCTTCCCAGAGTTTCAGCAGTTGCTTTGTCAACCACTTTGTCACAATTAAGTAGCTTGCTTACCGCTGCAGATGCTAACATTAGCAGCGATATCTTTACCTGATTTTTCGAACCAGCCAATTTTTCATCCTTGGCAGCACTGCGATCCTCAGAACAATTGATAACTCCAAGATGTGGTTAAGTTCAGGTTTATAGTATCACAAATTGATTTTAAAAAAATACATTTTTAATGACACAACATTTCTAGTTTAAGGCTCCATTTTGCGTCTACTTTACATAGTGAGAAAAAGGGGACCTAAATACTGATAAATCTCCAATGAATCCATCCAGAAGATCTACTTCCAGTTTTTGACAGATATAAATTGTTGTCTATCCTTTTAATATTTTCATTTGTTACAGTAAATATGGTTCAGGCTAAGGTAGAAGAAAATGTAAACCATATATTCATTGGCAGCATTCACAGACTTTAACAACTTATAAAATTCTAACAGGGTTAGACAGGATAGATTCAGAAAGAATGTTCCAAATTGTGGGGGTGTCCAGAACTAGGGGTCATAGTTTGAGGATAAGGGGTAAACCTTTTAGAACTGAGGTGAAGAGAAATTGCTTCACCCAGGGAGTGGTGACTCTGTGGGCGGCACGCTAGCACAGTGGTTAGCACTGCTGCTTCACAGCTCCAGGGACCTGGGTTTGATTCCCAGCTTGGGTCACTGTCTGTGTGGAGTTTGCACATTCTCCTCGTGTCTGCGTGGGTTTCCTCCGGGTGCTCCAGTTTCCTCCCACAGTCCAAAGGTGTGCGGGTTAGGTTGATTGGCCATGCTAAAAAGAGTCCTGAGATGCGTAGGTTAGATGGGTTAGCGGATAAATATGTAGGGATATGGGGGTAGGGCCTGGGTGGGATTGTGGTCGGTGCAGACTCGATGGGCCAAATGGCCTCTTTCGTCACGGTAGGGTTTCTATGATTCTATGAATGTAGTTGAGACCAAAACATTGTCTGATTTCAAGAAGGAATTAGATATAGCTCTTGGGGCTAAAGGGATATGGGGGAAAGGGGGGATCAGGATATTGAATTCGATGATCAGCCATAATCAAAATGAATGGCGGAGCAGGCTTGAAGGGCTGAATGGCCTTCTCCTGCTTCTAGTTTCTATGTAACTGAAATGTTCCCGTCATTGTCAAATATTGTGGCAACAACAGAAATGCAAGTCTTTAATGGGCTAAGTGTCCAAAAAGAAATACACAGGGGAGGACTGACAATGCGTTTTTCCTCAGATGACGATATGTGATGCCACTCCATTTAAATCAAGGATTTGTATTTTGAAGGAACAGTGCGTTGTATTTATTGTCTATTGATCTTGCCCCAAACCCCTGCCAATTTTCTTCTGTTTCCTGCCTCTTTTTCTTGGAGTTGCTAACTCATGCCAGGGTTTGTTTCCTTGAGTGTCAACAGTTTTTCCAATATCCAGCTCAAGTAACCATGCTAACTGAAGCACAGCGTATTGACAGGATATTGTTTTCATCAGGGAAGCACAGCACAGGAGCCAGACCCTGTCCTCACCGGATATCTACATGGATGTATTTGCTATAGAAGAGGCTGGGTAGTATTTTGTAGGATAACTTTCTCTAATTTCACGGTGTATTGGCATTATAAGCACTACTGGGAGGTTGTCTTCTAGTTGCTACTCTTAATTAATCATAAACCCTTTCATAAATGATTCTTTTGTGATCTTCCTCCAATGTACATGATGCAGAAAGGGTTTGAACACCGGTAGCAAAAAAATGGGCTGATAACAATCGGAAGCCTACTCTAGTGAAGCATTTCAGGCTGTCTAGTCTCTATCGACTATTGATGTTCATAAATTTCACTTCCAAAATCTGATAAAAAATCTTGTTAAATTGATACGTAGGAAGCCAAGAGAAACTCGTCTTCATAGGCGCGGGAGATCCGAATTGTGTTATCATAAAAATCCTACAGTGCAGAAAGAGGCCATTCGGTCCAACGAGTCTGCACTGACAACAATCCCACCTAAGCCCTATCCCCGTAACCCCACATATTTACCCCGCTAATCCCTCTAACCTACCCATCCCAGGACACTAAAGGGCAATTTAGCATGGCCAATGCACCTAACCTGTACATCTTTGGACTGTGGGAGGAAACCGGAGCACCCGGAGGAAACCCACGCAGGCACAGGGAGAATGTGCAAACTCCACACAGACACTGACCCAAGCCGGGAATCGAACCCAGGTCCCTGGAGCTGTGAGGCAGCAGTTTTAACCACTGTGCCACCATGCTGCCCAATTATATTATATATACCCCCTCATTAGCCAACTACAATGCAACAACCCAAATGCTGGCAGAGATCAGCTAACTTTGTACAGACCGAGCATTATAACCATGGGAGTTCTGCAATCTTGTGATGCTCAATATCATTCCAGGTTGCACCCGATGAGCCCTATCAAAGCTCTTTCATAACTGCGGGGGTTTTTAATTGTTTCCGTTATTCCCCACAGGACATGCCATTCACTAATTGAAGGGTGAGTGAGTGATCTACTTGTCTCTTCTCATGCTGCTCTTCAGCATACCACGAGTGTGAGCTTCAATACAAGGCAAGATTTTTACTCCTTCAGTAAGTGCAACACTCTTCAGGTTTTTTCTATTTATTCGTGGGACATGGGCGTCGCTGGTTGGCCAGCATTTATTGCCCATCCCTAGTTGCCCTTGAACTGAGCGGCTTGGTAGGCAGTTTCAGAGGGCAGTTGAGAATCAACCACGTTGCTGTGGCTCTGGAGTCACACGTAGGCCAGACCAGGTAAGGATGGCAGATTTCCTTCCCTAAAGGACATTAGTGAACCAGATGGGTTGTTATGACAATCGACAATGATTTCATGGTCATCAGTAGACTTTTAATTCCAGATTTTTATTGAATTCAAATTCTACCATCTGCCGTGGTGGGATTCAAACCCAGATTCCCAGAACATTGGCTGAGTTTCTGGATTAATAGTCCAGCGATAATACCACTAGGCCATCGCTTCCCGCTGTGCCTGCCCTATGACCTCGCTGACACTGTATGTGGGCAGTTGCAACTCCTTTACATTTCTCTTTTAATGTCTATGTTGCAAAAATAAATTTTTAAAATCCAGGTCTAACGTTAAGTAATATGTCACTTCCCTTAAATAATGAAACCTGAGCAAGGACAATATATATAAACTTAAAAGGGCACATCCTACAAAAGTGGTATTGTCAACTTTATTCTGTGCTGTTTGAATTCATGCTACACTTCAAGAGAAGAAATGAGTTCAGATATGTTTAATATACATTCAAAATAAAGTAGGTCTTGAGAGATGACATTCAATTTTAACACAGGGTAGAAACATCATGAGGAGCCTACCTATCATTAGCAAGACATCCTGCAAACATTAAGAACTCATTAGTTCCTGTTGTATTCTTGAAACAAAACTTCATATGGTCCTCACTATACTACTTAAGAATCTATTGGACAAGTTTAACCATAAGTAAAAAGAAACAGAAGGTTAATAATTTCATATAAGCTAGATAATACCTTTTTAACAGGAAATTTAATCAACATTCAGCTAACATGGTTAAAAGCCATAAAAGAAACAATTTAAACTTTGCTGAAGTTTGTATACATTTCACCAAATACAATTATCACATATACACAAGTGAAATCAATTCAATTCGAATAAAATCTCAAACAGTGGGCACAAGGTCTGTGCAAACCACTTGGCTGCTGAAGCCACTAAACTAACAATCTGCAGCAAAGAGCATCTGTGTATGCATTTATCAAAATCCCAATATGGCTCAGTGTTTTCCACTTCTCCCTCCAACCGAAGGAGTAATTGGCAGGTCTAAACAAGAATCTGAATTGAGTTTGATGCGTAGCTCGCTGCTTGAAACATCTGTCTGCAAATTCTCATCGTAATAATCCAGTAAAACTATGAAGAGGCATTTCTGTGCTCGTCAAGGTGAGGGATGTCAGTGCCAGTGGAATATTTCACTACGGTTTTGCACCCCGTTTTTAACATGACGCCTTCCCACCACATGGGCAAGATGCAGAGTCGTGCTTCCCTTCCACTGTCGCTATGATATCCTTAACCGTGTTCTCATCTTGTACATCACCATCGCTGAGTGTGATTTGCAATTTAATGTTAATTATTGCTGAAAAGGCTGAAACGGACTCAGAACGCCCGACGTCGTTTCGCTTTAAACCCAAAGAGGTGTGGGAAGGAAATTTTCGTTCTAACAGGCTGGACAAGACACCAAGGACAATCTGGTCTCACCATCCACCACCCAGTCCCTTCTAACGTTTACTGACCACTTTACTGCAGGTGGAAAAACACAATTTATAAGCAAAAGCACTTTGTACGTTTTCTGTTTCTAACAGAAAAATGTTTTTCTACCCCCTCCCCAACCATCTCCTATCTGTCACCCACCAGCAAGTTCCCTTCTTGGTCTGGGAGGATCGACCAGATCAGAGTAAACCTCTCATGTTGCAAGCTGCCCTTCGCTGAGGAGTGTTGATAGGCTATAACGTTCCTCCCCCCAGTGGTTCAGTTGACCAGCAGGAAAATACAATGTCTGAGTATGACAACATTCAAATAAGAGCAACGAAATGATAGTGAAAACTGTGATTTAAACTTGGGCTATTGATGCATCTCCAGCGCTCTATACCCCAGGAGATACTGGCTGCCTTTTTTCTCCAATGTTTCAATTGGCCTTGAGGAATAGAATAGCAAATGTTCGTGAGACTGATATTACGGTGGCACAGTGGATAGCACGGCTGCCTCATAGCGTCAGGGACCCAGGTTCAATTCCAGCCTCGGGTCACTGTCTGTGCAAAATTTGCATATTCTCCCCGTGTCTGCATGGGTTTCCCTCCCACAGTCCAAAGATGTGCGTGTTAGGTTGATTGGCCATGCTAAATTGCGCCGTAGTGTCAGGGGAATTAGCAGGGTAAATGAGGGTTATGGGAATAGGGCCTGGGTGGGATTGTGGTCGGTACAGGCTCGATGGGCCGAATGGCCGCCTCCTGTACTGTAGGAATTCTACAGTCCCAATGAGGTGATAATGTTGGATCATTTATGTAACCTTCTGGGACTCATGAGCATTTTGTTAATGATGTGTTGGCAGTGCCAGGGCAAAAACCTAGGGCCTCAGCAGTCAGTGAAAGGCTGTGCTGCATGGATGATAATGTGGTATGAATGAAGAGGGCTTAGGGGCACCGAAAGTAACAGAGTTGAGGGGCATGAGGAAGCCGATTCAGGCGTGGAAAGGCACCTAGTCAGCACATCAAGGATCTTAAAAAGAAAGGTGATTTCCTTCAGTGCTCTTCTCAGATGGGGTGGTTTCCAATTTGGATGCTCTCTGGAGTCTAATGAAGCTTGTATACTGCTTGTGTTCAGACACACGGCACCTCTTCCTAGGCTCTCTGCATTGAGGTCCACTGAGTACATCAGTAGGGTTGCAGGTCTCATACCTTCATACCCAATAATAAAGGGAATGGGGAAAAATTTTCGACCCCTACATCTTCAGCTAGTTATATACAATGGTTATCTGGTTAAATACTAACTTGGTTAAACTCAACTGATTGAAACAATTGTCAATGTCAACTGAAACACTTGAGCTTAGATGTAATTTCAATTCTATCCATTTTGTAGCCCTCTAAGAGGTTTCCTGTTACCACACACTACTTTCTGGTGCTGTTGCGTTCAGTGACACCACCTCATGCTATAAGAAGAACATAATCTGTATATGAATACAGGGCACAGGTGAGTAAAGAACAGTTGAGGTGAGTGCTGAGCATTTTCTGGAGGCAAACAACAGTTTTATTATCAATAATTAATGTAGAACTTAGCTATGTGCAGTACTTGTTGGTTAACTCATCTGGTGGTGCTAATGACATGTAGGTAGTGTCTGAATGTAAGATGCTAAATGTACACTTTGGAGGCAACGTCCCACATATCACGGTAGCTGGCACTGAGATTGGGACAAGAGGTGGTGCTAACGGATTTCAGATATCGCAGCTGTACAATGTTCCATACGAACAGCAGCAATCACCTCCACACCCGTGCCATATGTACACACTCTGGTCTTAAATTAATTAAAATGTGTACATGTTTCTGGCAAAGGTAAGAAGTAGGAGACAGAACAGTGGACCCTTTCGTAGGTCTGAGTATCAACAAGCTCTCTGAAGTGAGAAGTGACTCAAGCCATCTGGTTTTGTCCTGGTTATGGAGATATCTCTGCCCAATTTGAACTTGGTAAACAAGTGGCCATAGCCATTTAGGACATTACAGGCAAGTTGGAGGATCGTTTTTTTCTCCCCTCTAGGGCATAAATCTATGATGATAAGCGGGTACAGCGAGTTAAATTTGGTTCTAAAAAATATCCTATGTTGGAATGGTTTGATATGTATGTTCCTTGCACGACTATCTTCCACCCTGTGGAGAAGTCATTCAATCATGACATCAGACTCCTTAGCGTCTGTAATACACAGCTCTAGAAATTGATCTGGCCATGTAACAACCTTTTTTTCTACAGTGCAGCTCTGTCATTTTTTTGTTCTTCTTACATTTTATACTACAAATTACATAGATTCAGCTATACATCTACACAAACACTCATCTTCACTTCTGTACATAGGAAATGTCAATAAATGGGAAGATCTACCAGATATGGCACAATGGATAATAATAGGAATGGATGATCAACGCTTGGTAGAGGCAAGATAAGCATGGAATAAGGAAGCAGATACATTAAAAAAAAACAGGCAAATACCATTAATGCAATATTTTCAGCATCTTTAACTTAGCAACCATCTACTTCATTAGTCCATTACAGTGACCAATATTCAACTTCACATTCCAAGTTTATTATGCAAGGTCAGAAAATGCTGGAGAAACTCAGCGGGCAGCACTTTACGGCCGTGCTCACCCCCAAGACCTGAAAATCCCGCCCGAGGTCAACGGATCTTTTCATGGCCCGTGTCACGCCCGCTCTGATTCCCGTGGCGGGCGGGAAGGGAAAATACTGCCCAGCAGGTCTGACGGCATCCATGGAGAAAGAATAGAGCCAATGTTTTGAGTCTGGATGGCCCTTCGTCAGGGTACGGTTATCCAGACTCAAAACGTTGGCTCTATTCTCTCTCCACTGATGCTGTCAGACCTGCTGAGTTTCTCCAGCATTTTCTATTCTCGTTTCAGATTCCAGCATCCACAGTATTTTGCCTTTGCTATACAAGGTGTTTGATTCCACTTCATATTCGCTTGTTCAGTAACAAAGTAATGAAATTTGGTTTATTCTTTTAAAATTATATGTCTAATAACAATCTTCATTAAGACAGGTACAGGTACCGTCACACTATGTCGATTTAAATGACAGCATCGCTGAAGTGAAAAAAGTCGTTGTTAATATGCTGCTTTTCATTACAGAACACAAATTAATAAAATGAGTAGATAAAATAATTATGATTTACACTGATTTGCAAAGAGAAATCACAGATGCAACAAGAAAATAATACATGGTTGGTTTAACCTGCCTTTTGCCTGTTTTGTACTCACGCATGACTAAAGACAGGTTACGCCACTTTGTATTCTTAAAATAATAGGTCACCAAAGACTTGTAACTAACATCAACTTTGCAATTTACCTTCGTATTGATGGTGCCTTCGATGAACATTCATTTGTTAGAACCTTTCAATCTTTAGAACTAAATAAACTGAATGGGAAATTACTAGTTCTGTGGCTTGAAGAGCAAGTCCAATCCTAGTGCAGACCAGTTCATTGCAGCCCATTCCTACTTCACCGAGCAACTCTGATTTGGCCGTCTTGTCCGAAAGTGACTTGGCAAATTGTTATATGTAAGACAATAATGCAAAACTTCCCTAAACACAACTCCTTGCACCCGAGTGCAACTCCCGCAAACCTCCCAGCGGGAAGCAAACAGGATAAATGTCAATTTCCCAAAGCCTGCTGCTTCTGCATGAAGGTTCTGTTTAAAGTACAGGTGACGGAAAGTCATCTTTGCACCTAAATTGCATTGGAATTTTTCATTGACTCTAGACTTGTCTCCAGTTCTGTGACCTGCAAAATAAAAGGTATAAATTGGAAAATGTGCACAGAACAGGAATACTGACAATATGCAAATAAATATGCACAGAGAGGCAGTAACGTAATGGTATTGTCACTGGAGTAGTAGTGCAGAGAGCCAGTACAAGATCTGGGACCTGGGTTCAAATCCTGCCACGGCAGATGGTGGAATTTGAATTCAATAAAAAATCTGGAATAAGAAGTCTAACGAAGACCATGAAACCATTATCAATTGTTGGAAAAAACTATCTGGTGAACTAACAAGGTGGCACAGTGGTTAGCACTGCTGCCTCATAGTGCCAGGGAGCCGAGTTCGATTCTCAACTTGGGTCACTGTCTGTGTGGAGTTTGCACATTCTCCCCGTGTCTGCGTGGGTTTCCTCCGGGTGCTCCGGTTTCCATCCACAGTCCAAAGTCGTGCTGGTTAGGTGCATTGGCCATGCTAAATTCTCCCTCAGTGTACCCGAACAGGCGCCGGAGTGTGGTGACGAGGGGATTTTCACAGTAACTTCATTGCAGTGTGAATGTAAGCCTACTTGTGACTAATAAATAAACTTTAACGTCCTTTAGGGAAGGAAATCTCCCGTCCTTTCCTGGTCTGGCCTACATGTGACTCCAGACCCACAGCAATGTGGTTGACTCTCAAATGCCCTCTGAAATAGAGGGCAGTTAAGGATGGACAATAAATGCTGGCCTTTCCAGCGATGCCCACATCCCGTAAATGAATAAAAAAAATATACACAGTAATGCTTTTAAATATATGGGTGTCCTAATCCCATAGATCTTAACTGGCTGTTATAGGGAGAAGGTTTGGGAAGTTTACATGCGCAGGATCATTTGCTCTACTAATGTTGACAGAAATTGGTACTGAGATATGCCGTTCAGTCCCTCAAGTTGCCTCCACCATTAAATTAGCTCATGGTTGGCATTTGTAACCTAACTCTATTAACTTGCTTTGGTTTCATATCCTTTACTACTATTAACAGATGTCCACTGCACTTTGTGAATAAATGCCCCCGACTTCATCCCTGAACAGTCTGGATCTAATTTTGAAGTTATGCCCACTTATTCGGCATGGTAGCACAATGGTTAGCACTGCTGCCTCATAGCGCCAGAGACCTGGGTTCAATTTGAGTCAATGTCTATGTTGACTCTGCACGTTCTCCCCATGTCTGCGTGGGTTTCCTCCGGTAGGGATTCTATGATTCTGGACTTCCCAACACATAATATAATTTAATTGCATCAGGCCTATGAAAGGGAGGTCTTGTGGTGCAGTGGTGGTGCCCCTACCTCTAGCCCAAATGGTCACGGAAGGTGCATTCACAGTGTGACCAATCCTTCCAACAGGTCTGATGGCAAGCAGTAAAGAGTGGGAGAGCTTCCCGGTCAGCTACACTGCACAAGGCAATGGCAAACCACTGCAGTGGCATAAACAAGGACCAATCCAATGGAAGTCCATGGTCTCTGACACCCTCTTAAGGCATGGCATCTGAAGAAGGAGGAGCCTATGAAATTTTAGACACCTCAATTAGCTTACCCGCTTGTTATATATTTATGTGGTTGCTGTAAGAGCTGGTCACATGATTTGATGGTAATGTCATTGGGGTGTTTCACAGGTTCCTGTTCAGCTTCATTTGCTATTCTGGACAGCCAACATCTCCTACAATAAACCTGTTGTTGTTATTGTGAATCTACGTGTGCACACATCTTTTTCTTTTTGTTTAAAACCCACAATCCCTAACCCAGCTCGACCTGCTAATTCTTCCATGCTTAAGAATACAAGTCTCAATAGGCAACCTGTCCTTTTCACCCTGGAAGCATTCTGATAAAGCTGTTCTGTATCCATCGGCAGTCAACACACCTTTCCAGAGGTCCAATTCCGAGAACTGATCTCAATACTTCGGGTTTGGCCCTGATTTGACTTTGACACAACACTCGCATACGTTACAGCCTTTTGTATTTAACATTTCCTCAGCTTTTCTTTGACTACTAGAACCATAGAACCATAGAAAATTACAGCTCAGAAACAGGCCTTTTGGCCCCTCTTGTCTGTGCCAAACCATTTTATGCCTAGTCCCACTGACCTGCACTTGGACCATATCCCTCCACACCCCTCTCATCCATGAACCTGTCCAAGTTTTTCTTAAATGTTAAAAGTGACCCCGCATTTACCACTTTATCCGGCAGCTCATTCCACACTCCCACCACTCTCTGCGTGAAGAAGCCCTCCCTAATATTCCCTTTAAACTTTTCTCCTTTCACCCTTAACCCATGCCCTCTGGTTTTTTTTTCCCCTAGCCTCAGCGGAAAAAGCCTGCTTGCATTCACTCTATCTATACCCATCAAAATCTTATACACCTCTATCAAATCTCCCCTCAATCTTCTACGCTCCAGGGAATAAAGTCCCAACCTATTCAATCTCTCTCTGTAACTCAGCTTCTCAAGTCCCAGCAACATCCTTGTGAACCTTCCCTGCACTCTTTCAATCTTATTTACATCCTTCCTGCAACTAGGTGACCAAAACTGTACACAATACTCCAAATTCGGCCTCACCAATGCCTTATATAACCTTACCATAACACTCCAACTTTTATACTCGATACTCCGATTTATAAAGGCCAATGTACCAAAGGCACTCTTTACTGTTTGTGAAATAAGAGACAAAATGATTTGAATTTCCCCAGGGATCAAAGAAACAGGCTCTGTGGTGATGTTGATCCAACTACTGTAGTTCCAGGTACAAAGGAGGTGTTCTTTCCAAAGAACTTCCAATTAGAAAAAAAAACTTGCATTCATTTACAGCTTTGCACGGCCTCAGGATGTTCACAGCCAGTGGAGTCCTCCTAAAGTATAGTTACTGTTTTACCATGAATTCTGCAAGAATTGTTCCAGTTTTACACTTTGCCTGAATCAGACCATATGCAGGCCAGTAGGCTGCCTGATTTATCTGTGCCACTTGTTACTGGTGGCTCTTGCTATCATTCAGTTTGAGTGCATTACTCAGTGGATTGCATCAGATTGACATATCAGCAGCACGGTGGCACAGTGGGTTAGCACTGCTGCCTCACAGCACCAGGAACCCTGGTTCGAATCTGGCCTTGGGTGAGTTGTAACCTGTCCGGAACTGTACAGGCCCCATCTCCTTTAGAATCTGTCCCAAAGCTCCAAGGATCTACATCCCTCCCTCCTACACTAACTTCCCAGCCATAGATTAATCTGCTTTATCTTCCTATTTCTATACTCACATGTGCATAATACAGGGAGTAATCTGGAGATTACTGCTTCTGAGGTCCTGCTTGTTAATTTTCCTCCGAGCTCCCTAAATTCTGACTGCATTCGTCTTTCTACCTATGTTGTTGGTATCAATGTGGACCACGACTGCTGGATGTTCCCCCCCCCTCTACCACCACCCCCACCCACCTCCCCTCAGGGTGCTTTGCTGCTGCTCAGTGACATCCTTGACCCTTGACCCTGGCGCCAGGGGAAGCAACGTAACATCCTGGATTCACGTCTGCGGCCCCAGAAATGCCGATCGATTCACCTAATCATCGAATCACTTTGTCCCCCTCTGTACAGCTGAGCCACCCCTGGCTCTGGCTACACTCCTCAATGAGTCATCACTCTCATCAGTATTCAGAACTCAATACTGATTAGAGAGTGGGATGGACTCAGGGAACTCATGCACTACTTTCTTGTTGCTTTTTGACTATCTAGTGGTCACCCATTTCCACTCGGAAGTCCAGAGGACCATCGATCTCTGAAGGCAGCGGGACAAGTAGATAAAGGTGGTTAAAAAGGTAGGTGGGTACTTGCCTTTATTAGCTAAGGCACAGAATGTAAGAGCAGGGTGGTTATGATTGAGATGTGTAATACACTCATTAGGTCACAGCTGGAGTACTGTGTGCAGTTCTGGTCGCCTCACTATAGGAAGGATGTGATTGCACTGGAGTGGGTGCAGAGGAGATTCACCAGGATGTTGCCTGGACTGGAGCATTTATTTTAGCTATGAAGAGAGGCTGGATAGGCTGGGGTTGTTCTCCTGAGAGCAGAGAAGGCTGAGGGGGGACCTGGATGAGGTGTACAGAATTATGAAGGGCAATAATAGGATGGATAGGAAGAAACTTTCCCTCTTAGTACAGGGGTCAATAACAAGGGGGCATAGATTTAAGGCAAGGGGAAGGATATTTAGAGGGGATTTGATGAAAAATCTTTTCACCCAGAGGGTGATGGGAATCTGGAACTCGCTGCCTGAAGGGGTGTTAGAGGCAGGAATCCTCACAACAATTGAGAAGCATTTAGATAAGCACTTAAAATCCCTTAGCATACAAGGCTATGAACCAAGTGCTGGAAAATGGGATTAGAATGGATAGTTGCTTGATGGCTGGTGCAGACACAATGGGCCGAAGGGCCTCTTTCTGTGCTGTAAAACTCTATGGGCCCGATTCTCCCATTCCGACGCGTATGTTGTTTTTTGCTGCGTCGGGTTGGGAGATGCGTGTGTTGGCCATTTTGCGGGGTTCGCGTATGCGTTCCAGACGCATGCGCGTCTCCCACAGCCGGAGAGCAGGCGCAGTCGAGACCACGCTGGAAACCGGCGGGAAAACAAAGTAAGTCATTTTAATCTATTTTTCATGTAATGTAAATGTCATTATCGGGCTCGGGACTGAATTCTCCAGGCCCGATAGCGTCTCCCACCCCGCCAGGAGTGTTTCACTCCGCCGGGGTTTGCAGTAGCTCCCAACATTCAGGGAACTAGCGGGAGACCCCGCTGGAGTGAAGAGGGGCAATCAGGGCCCCCCAGGGGATAGGGAGGCGGGAGGTGGTGTCCCATGGGTATGGGCACCCTGGTAGTGCCAGCCTGTGCCCCCTGGCACTGCCCAAGAGGCACCTTGGCACTGCCTGCCGGGCATTGGGCAGTGTCAAGAGGGTGGGGTCTATTGTGGGCGGGGCTTAGGGCGATCGGTGGGGGTGGCGGGGGGGGGGTTCGCTGCCACTCTGCATGGAGATCGCTCGGGTCTGGAGGGAGGCCAGCGATTGGGGTGGGCTGGAGGGGGGCGTTCTGCCTGCTGGGGAGGTCTGCCTGCCCTGGAAGAGGGGGGGGGGGTGTCTGCTGGGGGGGGGAGGCGTTTGCCGGGGGCAGGGGGGGGATTGTCACTGCTGGTGGGGGAGGGGGGTTGGCTGGATATCAGGGCGCTCCGTGGGAGTGTGGGGGGACTCGGGGCTGGCCCGGGAATGGTCGTTGGGCCGCGATGGAGCTGTGGGGTGGGGAGTGTAGGGGCAGCACAGCGGGGGTCCCGGGCTGGCCAGTGATCGAGCCGGCCAGCAAACTGCAGGCTGACCGTTTGGGACCACTGCGCATGCGCAGAGGCCCGGAACTGTCGGACTCTGGCATGAATAAGCTACGCCCCCGAGCTTTTAATGATATTCACAATTGTGACCTCTGCATTGCACAGAGTGTGGGAGATTCCCACTGACAAAACAATCGTGATCTACACCAGTTTTCCCGCCAATTCAGCGCTTAGAATTCTGTGGGAAAAATCAGACCTTCTGACTCTCTCCCTGCATGCTCTAAAACTGCAGGGTGACCATATTTATAAAACAGGCTATCCACGAAGCTCTCAAACTCCAGAATGTGCAGCAGTGATGCCAGCTGCTGCTCAAGTTCCGGAGCTCAAGTTGCTACAGCTTCCTGCACAAATGGTTAACTCGGACATGGGGAGCAACCTGGAGTTTCCACATAGAGAATCTCGCACTTTTCAGAGAATTAAGCCCTCATGGGGCTTGACTCCGTTAGAGAGGCAGGCAGTGGGTCACCTGGATCTCTCTGTATCAATCTAATTCCCAGCACACACCTATGTAAGATCCACTGACCTCAATGACAGGGCTGGCCCAACCTGAAGAGTGCACATCCTGTGCTCTGTGGAAACACAGTATGGGTATACCAGGGTGCCCCGAGCCTCCCCACACTCCCCCAGAGCGCCCTGATGTCCAGCCAACCCCCCCTCCCCCACCAGCACCTTTAAGACTTTAGATTAGCTGTAAAGACTCGCATTCCAATCATTATTCATTATTCTGTAAATTGAGTTTGTGTCTTTATATGCCCTGTTTGCTGTTTATGAGCAGATCTCCCACTCACCTGACGAAGGAGCAGCGCCCCGAAAGCTAGTGGCGTTTGCTACCAAATAAACCTGTTGGACTTTAACCCGGTGTTGTTAGACTCCTTACTGTGTTTCCACAGAGCACAGGATGTGCACTCTTCAGGTTGGGCCAGCCCTGTCATTGAGGTCAGTGGATCTTACATAGGTGTGTGCTGGGAATTAGATTGATACAGAGAGATCCAGGTGACCCACTGCCTGCCTCTCTAACGGAGTCAAGCCCCATGAGGGCTTAAATCTCTGAAAAGTGCGAGATTCTATTTCCATTTTGGGACGGTACGTAAAAGGAAAGAATAACTCAAAAATTCCATTTACATTTCAAATGCTGGCTTGGTTGAGTGGATCGCTTACCATTCAGATACATCTTACAACACGCAAAGGTTGTGATCAGATAGCCCAAACTGTTGAAGGGTAAGTCTGAAAGATAATCTACTGGTTGCAAACACATTACTGAGGCGACAACTCTGAGGAGATCAACTGTGAAAAGTGAAACAGAAATCGAGAGGCTCTGAGGAATTAATTCAGTGTGTTGATTCCAAGACTGAAGCAATAATAAAAGATGCATCGAGTCTGGCAATTCAAATGAACTTACACGCAAAGGAGTCACAGACCGCCTAACTAGTTGTGGGGCGGCACGGTGGCACAGTGGTTAGCGCTGCTGCCTCACAGCGCCAGGGACCCGGGTTCAATTCCGGCCTCGGGTCACTGTCTGTGTGGAGTTTGCACATTCTCCTCGTGTCTGCATGGGCTTCCACCGGGTGCTCCGGTTTCCTCTCACACGCCAAAGATGTGCAGGTTAGGTTGATTGGCCATGCTAAATTGTCCCTCGGTGTCAGGGGGATTAGCAGGGTAATTATGTGGGGTTACGGGAATACGGTCTGGGTGGGATTGTGGTTGGTGCAGACTCGATGGGTCGAATGGGACTGTCGGGATTCTTGTCAGTTCAGGAAAGCAGGGCACTGAAAGGAGATGCCAAATAAATATTGCTGTAACGTAATGTAAATCTTAGAGTTTGGTGCCTAATAAACACCAGATAAGCCAAAGAGAAAGTTGGGAAAGGGACTATTCCTGTAAGCATGAAAAGAGACTGGGCAGGTTTTCCCAGGATCAAGAGATTTCTGGTTTTTGGAAACCAGGCTGTGGCATACCGGATGAATAATTATTCGAGGCCCTCACAGTGGACCATTACATGAGGCAGATTCTAGAGGGCAGAACTCTCAAGTGAGAGTTCTTCTGATTGTCTGCCATATCTCAGCAGCCACTCTCCCAATGGATTACCAGCGATGAGGAAATCCAGCGTTGGGTCAACTGTGCGGCAATGCCTTCTTTAATCTACGTCAATGTGTCTTTGACAATAGGGATATTTGGAAGTCAACAAGGGTCCTAGTTTATAAGACCATTGTGTTGACCACCCTCCTCTACTGCAGAGAATCCTGGACTGTCTATTGACGCCACATTAAGATCCTTGAGAGCTTCCACCAGGGGTGCTTGCATCGAATCCTGGGGATCAAATGGGAGGACGCCGGGCTAATGCTGGTGTCCTCCATGAAGCTGAGCTGACCAGCATCAAAGGCCTGCTCCTGCAGAACCAACTCCGATGGATGGGCCATTGTGTTTAGATGCCTGGAAACCACCTCCCTTGGCACGTTCTCTTCTCCCAGCTCTCTGCTGGCCGACACTTTAAGGGTGGTTGGAGGGAAAGCTTTAAGGATGGGCTCAAGGCCGCTCTAAAGCACAGGGTCATTATCACCACTGACTGGGAGGAGAAGGCTGTGGATCGCTCGGCATGGCTCCACCTGGTCCGTCAAGGCGCAATCCGCTTCCAGGCTCAGCAACGTGACAGCGAGGCAGAATGACAGCGACCGGGGAAGGAGAGGGAAGCCAACCCGGTTTTGTGAATCCCACCTCCCCTATGCAACAAGATGCCTCCAATGTGGAAGAACTTGTGGATCTAGAATTGGGCTCCTCGATCATCTGAAGACTCACCAAGCCTGGTGGACGTCATCCTCGATTTTGAGGATCTGCCGACATCTGCCATAACTTCATCCCAAATACTGAAGAAACTGTCCAATTAGCTGTTTCCCCAGGATCTCTGCAGATCTTCCACTGGAATGATGGTGGATAATTCAAAGGACAGCTTTCGCTAACCATGGAAATTCCAGGTGCAAACATCTTCGTCAATATACACCCATGAACCATATCATAAAGAATTCATTCTGATCAAGTATCTCTCATATTTTGCATTTCCTCTTCCCTTCGATTGGTACTCATGCCACTCCACACTAATGGCGAGGATGGATATCTTCTGAATCTGTTCTGGGGAGTACAGTACATACAGTATTGCAGAGGGTAGATGATCATCATACTCTGGAGTTAACTGGATGATATTGCAGGCAGTTTGCCATTCTCAGATATAGAATCATTACACCACTTGAGGATTCGGCCCATCGAATTTGTTCTGGCTCCAGATCAGGCCAGCCAGTCAGTCCCATTCCCCTGCACCATACCATGGCCTTGCAAACTTACACTGTTGCCCTGCAAGTTTATTTCCTTCAAGTGCCCATCTAATTTCCTTTGAAACCATTGGTCGTCTCTCCTTCTGCACCCTTTGTCGGCAGGAAGTTCCAGGTCATTGCCATTCGCTGTGTAGCAAAACTCTTCCTCACATTTCACCTGCATCTCTCGCTCAAAATCTTAAATCTGTGTCCATTTTTACAGATGCGCCATAGAAAGTATTCTTTCCCAATATATCACAGCTTGGTATGGCTCCTGCTCTGACCAAGGCTGCAAGAAACTACAAAGGGTTGTGAACGTAGCCCAGTCCATCACACAAACGAGCCTCTCATCCATTGACACTGTCTACACTCCCTGCTGCCTTGGAAAAGCAGCCAGCATAATCCAGGATCCCACGCACCCCGGACATTCTCTCTTCCACCTTTTTCCATCGGGAAAAAGATACAAAAGTCTGAGGTCAAGTACCAACCGACTCAAGAACAGCTTCTTCCCTGCTGCTGTCAGACTTTTGAATGGACTTATCATATAATAAGCTTATCTTTCCCATCACCCTATCTGTAACTGCAACATTATATTCTGCACCCTCTCCTTTCCTTCTCCCTTATGTACTCTATGAACAGTGTGCTTTGTCTGTATAGCGCGCAAGAAACAACACTTTTCACTGTATGTTAATACATATGACAATAATAAATCAAATCAAAAAAATCAAAGAATTTTCAGAGTCCCTGGAAATGAAACCCTTTTATAATATCAGAAAACTTACTCTCCACCCACACAGGCTCCAGAACGAGTTGATCCTGCTGCAGAATCAAATTTCTTCAGTGGTGTTTCTTTTAAACAAATTAAAAAGCTGCAGAACAACTGGAAACATTATCCTGGTGTTCAGCAACTGCATGAGGGATTGGGTTTGACTTGCGGTATTTATGTTAATAATAAAGGCATTAACTTAGAAATAGAGAGGACGACTGAGTCCGTGAGGGACAGATTTGAGGAGTTATTTTGTGAGGTTCCAGGACTGGGATGTATATTGTCAGATATAACATACAGCATGCATGTAACATACTGGGATGCATATTGTCAGATATAACATACAGCATGTATGTAACCTTGTTGATGGTGCATGAGGATTGGAGGATTGGGGCTGTAGGGGGGGAACTTTCTGTTCCAGGACTAAGTCCTGTAGCGGGGGCCGGTACGGGGAGTGCTTCCTGCCACGGAGGCTGGTGAAAATTCGCTCCGTATCACGCGACCCCAGCTTCATTAAATATGTATTGGGGAGGGGGGGTTTCGTATGGCTGGACAGGTTGGGTGGCTCACTCTCCGCCATCATATCTGAGTGTCACTTTCAAAAGGTGTCCGGATATAACTGACCCACAGTTGAAGAGAGAAGATGGGCCTCCAGGAAGGCTCTGAAGTTGGAAGATCCACCTGATAGATGCTTTGCTCATCCTGCCCCTACCCCACCCCCACACTTCCAGGTTCCACAATCGCTGGAGGCAGCCCCATGCTTTCTTCAGGGAAGTGCCGATATGTACATGCCACATGGTCCAAATGTGTTCTAGTCCGATGTGATTTCTTGTTGGTGTCTCAGGGATGATCGGGCGTAGGGCTGCAGTTCCACTCGGGCCTTCATCAGTATCCGATTAGAGGGAAGCAAAATGGCCTGTTGTGGAATTGTGACCCACGGTGGTGGGCAGGAGCAGAAGACCCCACTGTCATCTTACGCCAGCGTGAAACTAATCTTTGAAGCTCCAAATGCACTGTTTCCTCCCATTCCTTCTCGATCGCCATTAAATTCACCACAGGCAGCAAGGGGGAAATTCTGCCCATAATGCTGGAGCCTCAGCAATCACTCCACCTCTATAAGTAAGTTTATTTATTAGTAAGGCTTACGTTAACACTGCAATGAAGCTACTGTGAAATTCCCCTAGTTGCCACAGTCCGGCACCTGTTCGGGACAATGCACCTAACCAACACGTCTTTCAGAATGTGGGAGGAAACCAGAGCACCTGGAGCGAATGCACGCAGACACAGGGAGAATGTGCAGACTCCGCACAGAGAGTGACCCAAGCCGGGAATTGAACCCGGGACCCTGGCGCTGTGAGGCAGCAGTGCTAACCACTGTGCCGCCCCTGAAATATGAAAATAGTTTGGTTTTGTACGCTTCATCATTTGAAGCTTAAAAAGGACACTCATTTTGCTAAAGCATCCAGTTAGTTAAAGTTTAAAAGTTAAAGTTTTTTAAAGTTTATTTATTAGTGCCACAAGTGGGCTTCCATTAACACTGCAATGAAGTTACTGTGAAAATCCCCGAGTCGCCACACTCTGGCACCTGTTCAGGTACACTGAGGGAGAATTTAGCATGGCCAATGCACCTTAACCAGCATGTCTTTCATAGTTGCATAGGATGGACAACTTACATCCTTGTTAACTTAGCACAATTAGCACATTAAACATTACAGTAAATTTATCTCAAGACAGACTTTCTTGATCCTGTTCTAATTAGTTACTGCTTTGTTAACCAGCGGAACCAACCTTTCACTGTTTATCACGCTCAATAAAACATCCACAATTTTGAAGTCTCCGTTCATTCCTACTTAGCCTTCTCTGAATTATAAACATTCACCCCTGGGCAGGAGTTTTTGGAAGGCCGGGTTTCCTGATCCTTCACCAAGAACATGACTGGGGAGCTCACTCTGCAGTTATTTCACACTGTAGGCAGCATTAAGTCACTGGAGGTGGGAGTATCACTCCTATCAGGGGAAGGGGTCCCGCTTCAGAGAGGTGCCGGCCAATCTCTCTAGCCGGGAATGGCGGCCATTGCTGGGACTTCACCGAGTCCGGGAGAATAAGATGGCAGAAGCCCAGGATAGAAGTAAGACCGGGAGGAGAGGGGGGTGGGGGGGGGGGGGGGGGGGCGGCTCTCAGCAAGACCAGGAGGGGAGGCCTCATGAGGAAGGGGTTCAAGGTCTTGGGACCAGATCACAAAGTGGGGGAGAGAACTGAACACCTGGCCAGTGAAGAGACCTGAGGCAACACCTCTCACCACCCCCCCCCCCGATTGCCCCCCCGGGGGCCCCCACCTGAGGCCGAGCAGGCTAACCATCGGTTATTGTGCCCCCGCCCCCCCCAATGAACTGACCTCCTCCCGCCGGCCTAAACATTGTGGCCAGGAGGCAAGCAGACAGCCGTGTCAGGGCTTCAACTTGGGTGAGGGCAGTTCCTGGCCTTGCCTGCCCAGGGTAAGATCGTCTTCGGATAGGGGGCCGTTGGGTAACAGCAGGAAGGACACTCACAAAATTTTACAGGCCCCCCCTCTCAGCACAAAAAACTGCTGGCGGGAGATGGGAAAAAACTCTGCCTCTGCGAAAAATCTTTAATATCTCCCTTCCCTGGTAACTGTACCTTTCCGATGATGATAAAAACAGTGGGTTCACAACCAGCAGCTGATCTATTCCCCAGCTTGGACAGTAAGGAGGCCCTGTCTGGTTTAGCTGAAGCCTGCAAGTTGTATTCGCATCACCGGTTATGCATGTCAACTTTACGGTGAACAGAGTGAAAGGTGGAGAACAGGCCTTGCTGTCTGTTCAGGGCCTTTCCAATAAATCCTGGCTCAGAAATCACGACTGTCAAGGTCAGTGGATGAATGCTTACTTAGTCCCGTTCATGTGACATCCCTCCGTTAGTTTATGCAACTTTTGAACTATTTATTTCAAATGGTTTGCTCTTTCTGCCAAAATGGAATGTCATTCAAATGAATTAAGTCCTCATCTGCAAATATCACCAGCCGTAGGTTGCAGACGCGTAATCACTGGGGCACAATTGCCTTGCTCCTTCTAAAGGTTCTGTTCACTGATGTGTGTAAAATAATCACTGAGTGATATTACAGACACTGCCGAGTAGAATCATAGAATAGAATCCCGACAGAAGGCCATTCGGCCCATCAGGTCTGCAATGAATCAGCGACGGAGCATCTCACCCAGGCCCACCCCCACCTTACCCCGTAACTCCACACACTTAAGCCCCCCTAGCCTACGCACATTTTAGCATGTCCAACCTGCATGTCTTTGGACTGTGGGAGGGAACTGGGGCGCCCGGGGGAAACTCATGCAGACATGGGGAGGACGTGCAAACTCCACACCGACAATCACACAAGGCTGGAATTGAACTCTGCACTATCTCATTTCCTTCGCTATGAACAGTATGCTTCATCTGTATAGAGTGCAAGAAACAATACTTTTCACTGTCTGCTAATACATGTGACAATAATAAATCAAATCAAAGGATTTCAATTCTTCTGGGTCATTCCCATGATATTGAGTTAAATGTTTATTTTTTTTATTATTTATTCATTTATAGGATATGGGCATCGCTGGCTGGATCAGCATTTATTGCCCATCCCTAATTGCCCTTGGCGGGCACTTGAGAGTCAACCACATTGCTGTGGCTCTGGAGTCACATGTAGGCCAGACCAGGTAAGGATGGCGGATTTCCTTCCCTGAAGGACATCAGTGAACCTGATGGGTTTTTCCGACAATCGACCATAGTTTCATGGTCATCAGTAGATTCTTAATTCCAGATTTTTAAAATTGAATTCAAAATCAACCATCTGCCGTGGCGGGATTCGAACTCAGGTCCCCAGAATATTAGCTGAGTCTCTGCATTAATAATCTAGCGATAGTACCACTAGGCCATCGCCTCCCGCTCCTGTGTACTGCTCCAGCTGAAGTTGTGGATGCAGCGAGCCATTGGCTGCCGACAGGAACTTCCAGTCCCACCAGGGTCTACAGCTTTTTGTATGGTTCGCCCTGCCCTGTTCCGCCCTTGGGGTCGACTTCGGCAGGCCCGGAAGATTCCGGCATACGGGAAGGGCTGGAAAATCCCACCCAAAGTGCTGTACAGCCGAGGCAACATTACACAAGTGAGCACTTTGCACATTTCACTTCATCTATTTGCGTTGTCTGTTTACAATATCTCCTGTGCTTTCTGTGGGTATCAAGGGAAGCACTTTTGAATTATAATGAAAGATTTTACTGTTGTCAATCAGAGATGAATAGAATATCTAGGGGCCCAATCGAAGCATACAGCTGCTGAAACACTGATTGTATCCCAGAGGTAAGTGTGCCCTCCAGTGGCCATCCTTTCCCTAAATCTTCCAATTCCTTTATGAGTTGAAGAGTGAGCTTCACTGCCAACATCCTATTTATAATGAGTATCGAAACAGGTAAGATGGATTAAAGTTTATTTGTTAGTGCCACAAGTAGGCCTACCCTTAACACTACAATGAAGTTACTATGAAAGTCCCCCAGTCGCCACACTCGGGCACCTGTTCAGGTACACTGAGGGAGAATTTAGCATTGCCAATGCACCTAACCAGCACGTCTTTTGGACTGTGGGAGGAAATCGAAGGAAATCCACGCAGACACGGGGGAGAACGTGCAGACTCCACACAGACAGTGACCCAAGCTGGGAATCGAACCCGGGTCCCTGGCGCTGAGAGGCAGCAGTGCTAACCTAATTAGCACTTCTTAAAAGGGATTTTTGAGGTGTACTATGTTGAGATATGCAATATTGGAACGTATGATAATACTTAAGATATACAAATGAGATTTTCGCAAAGAGAGTTTTCTATGACTGCATTACAAAGGTCACTTTGTAATCTTCTACTATTAGCAGTCTGGAGCCATACCTTACTCTGAAGTTTCTCAATCTCCTCTTTATGTGAATTTTCAGTTTCTTCTAATGTTCTCCTTTGAGCTGTTTCTTTCTTCAGAAATTCTATTTCCCTAAAAGGAGACAGAAATGAAAAAAGAATATTGAGATTCCCAACATCCAAACGGCTTTTATTCAAATTACAGGCTGAGATCTCCAATGGACAAAGCTCTAATGTGTCTAAATTACATTCCTGCATGTACTATTGTTAAGTGGGTAGTAATCTAATCCCTGCGTACAAATGCTGCACCCAGGGTCATGGGCTGAGTGCATTAAATGCCCATCTACACACTGCAGATTGAAAGCTCTTTCTGAGCAGCTGTTGATACTGTATCCTTTTGATATTCTCCAACAGGAATGACGATAATAAATGCCCAATATTATTCATGATTAAATAACTGCTTGAATGGGAATATATTTTGCAAATTGTGTGCAATTACATATTCGGTAAAGATTCTGCAGCAAAAAAAATCCATCCATGTTTGCAGATGACAGGGGTTGGCAGGTTTCCAGTACAACTCAAGCCTAAAATCGACAAACAGATTGAACCCATCGAAAGGAACACCCTGGTGTTCATCTGTAGCTTTTCTCAGCATTTTCAGAGATTTATTAACAGTTATTGTATATAGCCGATAACAAGAAAAATGAGAAATACTTGCATTCCTATAATGCCAATCGCAACTCCAGGAATCCAAAAGGGCTTTACATTTGCAGTTTAGTCGCTGTTGCAATGTTGCACAGTGAGGGGCATCATCTGAATTAAGTCTGTGGCAGGGAGAGCCGTGGGCCGCTTTCCCCATCCCCTGTCAACGGAGGCATTTGAATGGCATTTCATGCCCACATTGGGGCCTCATGCTGCCATCGCTGGTATTAACCCAGCACCAGGCGGGAACACACACACACACCCCATGTGGGGATAGGACAGCAAGCCCATGCAGGGTTACATGAGGGCTCCTGGTAGGGGGACGGAAGTGGGGGGCCGGGGGGTGGGTTGGGGGTTGTTCAAAGGCACTCCGTGCCTGGTCAAGGCTCCTGGCATGAGGAAGGCGGTATTTGTTGCTGCAAGTCACCTACCCCCTCCACCCCCCCCTACCCCCTCCACCCCCTCCACCCCCCCCAGCCCCTCCACCCTCCCTCACCCCCCTCACCCCGCCCCACCCCCCCCCCCCAACCCCGCCCCACCCCCCCGCCACCCTTTCTGCTGTTCATTGAATCCCTACAGTGCAAAAGGAGGCCACTTGGTTCTTCAAGCCTGCACCGATAATAATCCCACCCAGGCCATATCCCCATAACCCTACGTGCTTACCCTCCTAATCCCCCTGACACTAAAGGGCAATTTCAGCATGGCCAATCCACCTAACCCGCACATCTTTGGACTGTGGGAGGAAACCAGAGACCCAGAGAAAACCCACGCAGACACGGGGAGAACGTGCAAACTCCACACGTACTGTGATCCGAGGCTAGAATTGAACCTGGGTCCCTGGCATTGTGAGGCAGCAGTGCTAACCACGGTCCCACCACCACCCACCCACCCACACACACACACACACACCACCCCCCCATCCTCCCTGCTTCCTTACAATTTCTATGCCACAATCTCCCTCCTAGCATCTCTCATTGGTGGCCTGGGATACAGTGATGATCCTCAGCCTTAGGGTCATTGCACTAGCAGCAGCCAATGCCTCGCCGGTGGCATTGCTAGTCAATAGAACTGCCGGCTTCTAATTGGCTGGCAGCACTTGGTAAGCGGGCCTCTGTGTCTTTGGTCTTGGGGAAGGCCGGTTGGTGTCCAATAAAATGCCTTCAGACATTAGGTCTACCCTAAAAGAGGCAACACAGGCTCTTCAATGGCTACTTATCCAGTGTGCAAAACCTCCGTTGGCTGAATTAAATATCACCCTATATGTAGATAAATTGGGTCAATGCTTAAGAGATTAGACACAATTATATTTGAACTGGATATCCTATCTAACAACATGGGAAAGAATGAAGATGGTATTCTAGAAATTTGTGCTTAGATTAGTCATAGGCGCTGACAAAGAATTGCCAGGGACCCCGGTTCAATTCCAGCCTCAGGTCACTGTCCATGTGGAGTTTGCACATTCTCCCCGAGTCTGCGTGGGTTTCCTCCGGATGCTCCGGTTTCCTCCCACAGGTTAGGTTGACTGGCCATGGTAAATTGACCCTAGTGTCAGGGATTAGCAGGGTAAATATGTGGGGTTACAGGAATAGGGCCTGGGTGAGATTGTGGTCATTGCAGACTCGATGGGCTGAATGGCCTTCTTCTGCACTGTAGGGATTCTATGATGCTGAACTTAGCCGGACTCCTTATCTGCAGGACCATATAAAACACTTCATCACCCACTGCTGAGTCACTGCTTCACTTTGGTTATTTGCCACAACAAAGAAATATTAACCCTTAGGATTGATTGCTGTAGGAAATAGAATTGTTAAGATCTATTCCTCATAGCTTAGGTCTCTAAACAACTGCACAGTGAAATCATTATTCAACTACTGGCTTAGGTAGTGACAGATAGAGGAATAAAACAGCTTCCTGGATTCAAATAAGACTTGGAAATGACATTAAATAACACCCAAAGATGATTTCTAAAGGCCACCCATTCAGAATGTGATATCAATTATAGCTGACCATTGAAACTAATGTAAAAACAAAAAGGGTGTCCGTAGATCAGCCATGATCGTATTGAATGGTGGGGCAGGCTTGAAGGGCCTGGTGGCCTACTTCTGTTTCTATTAGATTGTGTTTTTTTAAAATTCATTCATGGGACATGGGCGTTGCTGCTGGCCAGCCTTTATTGCCCATCCCTAGTTGCCCTTGGAGGGCAGTTGAGAGTCAACTGCCCTCATTGCTGTGGCTCTGGATTCACATGTAGGCCAGACCAGGTAAGGACGGCAGATTTCCTTCCATGAGGGACATAAGTGAACCTAATGGGTTTTTCCAACAATTAACAATGGTTTCATGGTCATCAGTAGATTCATAATTCCAGATATTTTTTATTGAATTCAAATTTCACCATCTGCCATGGTGGGATTCGAGCCCGGGTGCCCAGAACATTAGCTCAGTTTCTGGATTAATAGTCCAGCGAAAGTACCACAGGCCATCTCCCCCTCCTCGTGCGTAAGGAATTTAAACCTCATGTCAGAGATTAAATGTTGGTGCTTCAGCTTGCCAATGACTAAGTGAAGATCCCAATTTGGGAACCAAATGAGAATTTGTGCCCAAATGCCTAATAGTTGACTCCTCCTGGTCCAGCTTGATTTTTATAGACCAGCACTAGTTGAATTGGCTAGTTGTACCCTTAGAGACTTCTCTGCCTCCCTTAATGTCTTTATCCAAATTTCTACGAGCCACATGTGGTTCTTTTACAAAGAAAGCACGGCTCCTGATGCTATGGATTCAGTGGCAGCAGCAAAAGATTTCTCTGTCTGAAACTGCTGATAATTGTAGAATTTTTTTAAAGTTTCAGAGCTGAAGTACGTTGTACCAATCACTTCAAAGAAAGAACAAAAGAACAAAGAACAATACAGCACAGGAACAGGCCCTTCGGCCCTCCAAGCCTGCGCCACTCATGTGCCCAACTAGACCATTTGTTTGTATCCCTCTATTCCCAGTCTGTTCATGTGGCTATCTAGATAAGTCTTAAACGATCCCAGCGTGTCCGCCTCAATCACCTTGTTTGGCAGTGCATTCCAGGCCCCCACCACCCTCTGTAAAATACGTCCCCCTGACATCTGTGTTGAACCTTGCCCCCCTCACCTTGAACCCGTGACCCCTTATGTTCATCACCTTCGACCTGGGAGAAAGCTTCCCACTGTTCACCCTATCTATGCCCTTCATAATTTTATACACCTCTATTAGGTCGCCCCTCATCCTCCAGTTTACCCAATCTCTCCTCATAGCTAAGACTCTCCATACCAGGCAACATCCTAGTAAACCTTTTCTGTACTCTCTCCAAAGCCTCCACATCCTTCTGGTAGTGTGGCGACCAGAACTGGACGCAGTATTCCAAATGTGGCCTAACCAACGTTCTATACAGCTGCAACATCATATGCCAACTTTTATATTCTATGCCCCGTCCAATAAAGGCAAGCATGCCATATGCCTTCTTGACCACCCTCTCCACCTGTGCTGCCACCTTTAAGGATCTGTGGACTTGTACACCCAGGTCCCTCTGTGTGTCTATACTCCTGATGGTTCTGCCATTTATTGTATAGCTCCCCCTTACATTAGATCTACTGAAATGCATCACTTCGCATTTATCTGGATTAAATTCCATCTGCCATTTCTCCGCCCAATGTTCCAGCCTATCTATATCCTGCTGTATTCTCTGACAATGTTCATCACTATCCGCAACTCCAGCAATCTTTGTGTCGTCCGCAAACTTACTGATCACACCAGCTACATCGTCCTCCAAATCATTGATATATATCATCAGTCAAACCTGATGCTTCAGGCAATCTTTATGAACATTCAACGCTCCACAAACTCAATCATTCGCTAAGTCATGCAATTAACTCACACTTTCTGCTGGAATTCTCCCAGCCTAGTGGAGGTGGGGTTTGAGTCTGGAAAATCAGCCTAAAATGCCGTTGGGTCGACTATTCTGAAATCTTCTGGCTACCTGTCATCTTTCCAGGTGTGGGGTGTGAGTGAAGTTAGAAAGCCCCTGGTTGAGATGGGTCGCCACTGAGGCGGTCAAAATTACATTCAGGGGTCTTCTTACATTTCAATGCCTCTTTGGCAATGGCTCACTGCTCGGAAACTTGGCCAGTTAGAATAGTGATATTTGAATTCGGTAAAGAAAATCTGGAATTATAAGTCTAATGATGATTATGAAACCATTGTCAGTTGTTGGAAAAACCCATCTGGTTCACTAATGACCTTTTAGGGAAGGAAATCTGCCATCCTTACCTGGTCTGGTCTACATGTGATTCCAGAGCACAGCAATGTGGTTGACTCTCAACTGCCCTCTGAGATGGAGGGCAGTTAGGAAAGGGCAATAAATGCTGGGCCCAGCCAGTGATACCCACGTCCCGTAAATGAATAAAAAAGTACTTTCAATTTAGTTTTATAAGGGGGAGTTTAAGCAAGTAGTCATTCTGAATGCATATCCAAGTCGTCCATGTCTTGCAGCTCATGAATGTCTGAAGATGAGAAGTGGCTTTAAGGTTCAGAAGGTTTGGGCATCTCAGTATGAAGGAATTCCAATGTATTAGGTATTATTGTCATTATGTTTTGAGATAAGGCCAGCATCTGGCAATGCTGTGGAAGTGAGTCTCTCTGAGAGACAGAGAGGAAATGCAGCATGGCATCAAATAGGAAGTCATGAACAGCTTGCCTCTGTCTAAAACAGTGACTGAGCGGGTGGTGGAAAGGAGGCAGGAGTAGAAAGCTTGTTGCGTAGACCAAAAAAATGATTTAATTTCTCTTAAAAGCTATATTCTGTGCACTGGTATGCTGTTTATAAAGCAATCCACTTTATTGGCTTATAACTGGCCTCTCACTAGGCTGTTGATTAGTCCAGTTCAGAATGTAAGAGAAGTGTAAACAAGCATCAGGATCACCTGACTTGAGAGAATACCAAGTGTTCAAACTAATGTTGAAAAGCTCTTGGAATATCTTTGGAATATGTGGATCAGGTCAGACAGCACTAAATGGCACAACTGACAGAAGTTTTTGATATATATGCTGTCTGTAATAACTTCAATCAGGCCATTGAGGTTGGCCAATTGGAGTATGAACTCCCTGATTAAGGATCCAATTGATGGGCCAATCAGGGAGTCTTTGCCTTGTACTTAACCGTGAGTGTCGGTTCCTCTGACACCTCCGGAGATAGACGGCAAACTGCTAGCACTCTGTGTACTGCTGTTAGAGTTTGTAAATAAAGGGATTTTGGTGAAGGAACCTCTGCCTCCAAAGACTTATTACACTGTCTTAGTGAATCTTCTGTGTGAATCACTCAAGGTGGCTAACATTGGCAATAGGGGCAACTTAAGTGGTGGCATAGTGATATTGTCACTGGACTAGTAATCCAGAGACCCAGGGTAATACACCGGGGATCCGGGTTCAAATCCCACCATGGAAGATGATGGAATTTAAATCAAATAGAAATCTGAAATTTGGAGTCCAATAATGATTGTTGTAAAAACCCATCTGGTTCGCCAATCTCTTTTAGGGAATGGAAATCTGCTAGCCGCAGACGAAGAAAGAACGACTACAACAATGATTTTAGCTACAATAATGGCAATATTAGCTTTAAAAAGCAATGGCGTGACTGAGGGTTGAGCATGCTGGGAAGTTGTTCACTTTGAGTTCGTCATGATGGCACCAAGTTTTATGGGTTTAATGTGGGCCACATGCTATCTGAACCAATCATCTTGGAGTTGTTTACAAGTAATTTCATTGGCTGTTCGAGCAATGCGATCAGTTTCCAGTTATACCATTGGCTGGGAGCCAAAGAATCTTCCGGAAAGTTGAAACAATTTGTAGGTAAAAGACATGTGCAGTCTTTTTTCTGCAGCGATAACTCTAGCGATCAACTGTCACAAGAAGAATGCCCTGAAGAACATTGTCAGAGATCACAAAGACAGATTCTACATTGGGGAACGGTAGTGTTTGCTTTTGGTTAAAGATTTAGAGCTAATATTCAGGTAAAGAGCTAACGTTCAGGTAAAGAGCTAATATTCTGGTAAAAAGCTAATGTTCATATAGAAATATTTGGTTCCAATGGTTCTCTGCCCAAACTGTAGAAGGCTTCCCTCCCACAAATCAATGAGATACAGCCTCTACTTATTTGCTATTGTTCCAGTTGGATAATACCTCCTGACCCTCTCATGGGATCAGAGGAAATTTCTGTGTTCCACACTAACGTGGCCTCGCCCTCGAGGAGAAACCCAAGAGTCACTGGTTTTCTGGTAAGGTCCATTTCTGGAACCGCCCATTCCCAAATATCCATCTCCACCAATGAGAAAGAATATGGCTCATGTCAGGATGTTGTTAATGTGTCTTCAGCCTCATCCAACAGGAAACTAATGGATTCTTAATGGCCAGGATTTGATGGCCCCTCCTGCCTGGTGGGATATTACATTCCCGCCAAAGTAAATGGGAATTTAAATGGCCCACCGCATCCACCAGTGGGAGACACACAGTGGGGGCCGTAAAATTCTGAAGCATGGGCACATCTGTTCTGCTTGAGTATATTTTGCAGAAGTGAAGCAAGTTTCACCAGCTATCTTATTTAGGTCACGTTCTACTCAACAATCAAGTAGTTCAGCAACTGTGAACAGATAATTACATTTTGAATCCTTTGATAAGGGAAGGTAATTAGCCTTAGCTCAAAAAGGACCATGGACATCTCTCACTGACAGACAGAGAGAGATAGGGCGGAATTTTACCACTTCACCCCATCCATCAATGACCAAGAACCGGAAAATCAGGATCACAGCTGATTTCTCAGCTCTCGCAATCGTCTGAGAGCCGGATTTCCAGCGCAGTCAGTCCCTCGCCAGAAATGGGCGAGAGGTTGAATAGTTTATTCAAATATATTTTAATGAGGATTTACGTGGCATTAGCAAGCCCGGCGCTGAATCGTTTGAGCTCGCTTACCTTTATGGCCTCGCTGGGAGAGGTTCTCTCCAGCAACTAAAACACCTGCTCCAGGAACAGTCGTGTTTCCCTTGCCTGGAGAACCAGAGGCCATTGAGGCCCTCAGGGATGCCGAGGGCAAGATGGGTGCGCCGGTTGGGCGGTACCAGCCTGGCAGTGCCAGCCTGACACCTTGGCGCTGCCAGTCTGGCACCTCGGTAATGCCCACCAGGCAGTGGCAGGGTCTATGGGCGTCAGGGCTTATAGAGGCAGAGCTTATAGGGTTGGGGCCTATGTGGGTGGGGTCCAAAGCGGCAGCCTGATTGGGGAAGGAGGGGGGCCGCTGCGCACTCTGCCTGCGATTAGATTGGGGGGGAGGGGCCCCACTCTCCATCACTATCATTGCTGGGGGGGTGGGGGAGGACGCGATCAGTCCAGCGGTAGTGGGGGGGGGGGGGCGCCGGGGATTGCATTTCGGGTGGTGTGGAGCTCGCAATGAGCGAGGTGTGGGGGGCGGTGGAGTTTGTTCAGGCTGCCTACAACAGCAGGGGCCTGACAGCTCTCTCTGCGTCTGTCAGACCTCTGCTGCTGCTATTGCGCAGGTGCAGAATCAGAGATTTGCACATGTGCAATAGCTCGCTCTGCAGTTGCTATTGCACGTGCAGACACAGATGTCTGCGCATGCGCAATAGCTCCCTCTGCAGGCTGGCTGGCGAATTAAGCCCAGCCCACTGCCTGCAGTAGCTAGAAATGGTCTATATTATTTGTTCATGGTGTACACAAGATTGGCGTGAAAATGCACTCAAAAAACGGATCTGCAACTCTCCCATTTTTACATTCGCTGGACACACATAATGTTTTTGAAGAGCACCAATCTGCAAGCGTGTGGCAACACAAGGTGCCAGGCCTCTATGAACTATCTCAGCCAGCACAGGAATCGAACCCTCACCATTGTCATCAGTCTGCATCGCACTCTAGCCATCCAGCCAACTAAGTGACCCCCACAGCCCTTCGTAGATCATGAAATGATACAATCCCTACAGTGCAGAAGGAGGGAGGCCATTGGGCCCATCAAGTTCGCACTGACTCTCCAACAGAGCATCCCAGCCAAACCCAATCCTGTAACCCCACATCTTCACCCCACTAATCCCCCCAGCCCACACACCCTGGGACACTAAGTGGCAATTTAGCATGGCAAATCTACCGGACCTGCACATCTTTCTTTGGATTGTGAGAGGAAACCGGAACACCCGGAAGAAACCCACGTGGACACGGGAAAACGTGCAGACTCCACACAGATGGTCACCTGAGGCCCTGAGAATTGAACCGGGTCTGTGGCGCTGTGAGGCAGCAGTGCTAACCACTGTGCCACCGTGCCGCCCGATGTTGATGCAGAAAGGCCATCTAACTATGAAGGCACTTTTTTTGATGACTGGTGGAGTTAATACATGAGTCAGTGCAGAAGGCTGTACCATATTAGCAAAACCTGTGGTCAATGTAAAATTCCAATTAGCACCTCAGCCTCCTGAATGTTAATTCTCCACATGTTTTGCTGACTTTATTGGCTTCCTGTCAGGGAAAATTTCCCCTGTGTGCCATATGCAGAAAAATCATAAATGAGTTTGCAAGAAGAAAAACATTCCCCCATATACAATGAACGAATAAAAAGAAATGGAGTAGATTTTCCACTTCACCACCTGGCCAGTAACGTGGAGTAGGTCAGAGTCTCGTTGAAGAATTCGTACGATTTTCACTCAATTTATTCGAATGATAATCAACCCAATTTTACAATAAGCCGAATCCACTCCGTCAGATCACCAGCTAGCTGGTGAAGATGGAAAAAACAAACGCCCCTCACACGATAATACAGCATCGGGCATTCTTACTTCTGCTGGTATTCTTTAATCAAGCGTTTTGCTTTGCTGTATTTTCTCTCTAAGGCCTGGTATTGAGCCTGCGTCTCTTTCAGATGCTCGTCCACTGCTTGACAAAGAGTTTGGGCCTCGATCCAGTAGCTCTCCAGTTTCTCCATCCGGTCCTTGTTTTCCTCCACGCTCTGCTCGAGTTGGGCCTTCTCCATTCGCCAACGCATTTTCTCCTGTTCCGTCGAGTGAAGCTGAAAAAAAAAAACCAGGGAGAAACTGAACATCAGTTTCGGCAGAAGGGACACAAAGAATGGTAACTACAGCACAAAGCAACTCCTTCCATTCCAGATCAAACATCTGAAAAGCAGAGTCAATGGATGATATATTTTAATCAGGTTAACGCATTGAGAAATCAATACAGAATTTACTCCCTCCTGTACCTTTGCGTTAAAACACTGGTTAAAATGTTTGGGAGCAAATTCTCTACTGACTCTTCTGCCAAAGCCATCAATTGTTGAAAGTGAGCAGGCTACAGATTCTGCTGGAAATCAAATTTGGCATTTAGCAGCAAGACTAAAAAACAGCAGCTGGAGGATCAAGCCATCTCATCGGACTCCGTGGCAAAGGCAGTTTGAACTGATATTAAAATCCAGAGTCTGTGAAATAAACTCAGGCCAAGAGAGTGCTGTTTGTGTTTTCCTGACTGCTAATAGTCAGACTGAATATGCAAGGTGTTTTAATGCCTGAATGTGGACAACGAGCTAATCAAAACATGAGATGCAGCTCAGCCCTTTAATGAGCTCCCTGTACACAGTGTAAGACATCATTCGATACTCCGTCTACACTTCCCGCTGCCTCGGAAAAGCAGCCAGCATAATCAAGGACCCCACGCACCCCGGGTATACTCTCCTCCACCTTCTTCCATTGGGAAAAAAACACAAAAGTCTTGAGGTCACGTACCAACCGACTCAAGAACAGTTTCTACCCCGCTTGCATCAGACTTTTGAATGGACCTACCTCACATTAAGTTATGATGTGGAGATGCTTGCGTTGGACTGGGGTGGGCACAGTAAGAAGTCTCACAACACCAGGTTAAAGTCCAACAGGTTTATTTGGAATTACGAGCTTCTGGAGCGCTCGTGATTCCAAATAAACCTGTTGCACATTAAGTTGATCTTACTCTCCAACCTACCTGTAACTACAACACTAGATTCTGCACCCTCTCCTTTCCTTCTCCTCTATGTACTCTATGAACTGTATGCTTTATCTGTTTAGCACGTAAGAAACAATACTCATCACTGTATCTCAATACATGTGACAATGATAGATCAATTCAAATCAAATCAAACCATATGATTCCAGGCAAGTATCCTAACCACTGATGCTTCAATTGCTTTGTACGTTCACTGATCTTTTGAGGTACCTTCCAGTCTGTTCTATCATCGCCCAGACCTGCCCACCAGCAGTTGCAAGTGACAAGTACTGCAGTTTTCAGGATTGATGTAACTTCCTTCTCACTGGACTGCAGTTTCTAAGCATTGAAATGTGAATATTAGCTTGTGGAAAGCGTAACAAATTCATAACTGAAGTGTTAAGCCATCATTTGCTGCAAATATTTATGCTTTGGGATCAGAGAACCTAGCGATCAGATTGGATTTCTTGCATTGTCAGGGAGTGCTGCAATGGTTCATCACCGGCCCGTGAGTTGGGAAACCGCACTGGGGCCACTCCGTCTGCAGAAGTTGGTTTACAATAATAACCTAGTAAAACTAATTTGCACACAGGATGACATTTTCTGTGACCTGGAGGTCACAGGTGGGCTCCATCCACGCATCAAGGAACTTGTTAGAAAATTGCAGAAACCTGTGATTTACTATCTATTGATTTAATTCATGGGCCAATAGACACGTTTATGCTGTAACGCTAAGAGTAACAGAATATACTGTACAGAATGTTCAGCTCCACACTAAATAGTTCTTATCTCTTAATTGTACCAATTGAAGTCAGGTGGAACATAGAGGTGAAGGGTGTCGATCGGATGGTTACTTGAGCATATAAAGGGCAGCACAGTGGTGGCACAGTGGTTAGCACTGCTGCCTCACAGTGCCAGGGACCCGGGTTTGATTCCCAGCTTGGGTCACTCTTTGTGTGGAGTTTGCACATTCTCCCCCGTCTGTGTGGGTTTCCTCCGGGTGCTCCAGTCTCTTTCCACAGTCTGAAAGACGTGCTGGTTAGGGGCATTGCCATGCTAAATTCTCCCTCAGTGTACCCGAACAGGCGCTGGAGTGTGGCAACTGGGGGATTTTCACAGTAACTTCATTACAGTGTTAATGTAAGCCTACTTGTGACTAATAAACTTTAACTTTAAATAGTTTTTCTCTCTTAATTGTATGAATTGAAGTTAGGTGGTACACACAGGGGAAGGTTGTTGAGTGGATGTTTACTTGAGCACATATAAAGAGACACTTATTGACACAACTACACTGAACTTCATAGAATCCCTCGAGTGCAGAAGGAGGCCATTTGGCCCATCGACCTGCACTGCCAACAATCCCACGCAGGCCAATCCCCTAGACACTAAGGGGCAATTTTAGCATGGCCAATCAACCAACCCGCACATCTTTGGTATGTGGGAGGAAACCGGAGCCCCCGGAGGAAACCCACACAGACAGTCGTCTGTGGCCGGAATTGAACCCGGCTCCCTGGTGCTGTGAGGCAGAAGTGCTAACCACTGTGCCACCGTGCCATTCAACAAGCGTTGAGTGAAGTCAGAAGGTAGAAGCCTGGGTGAATAAATGTATCCCAGATAAAGACTAGCTTTGGATTCTCCCTTCACCGGGAATATAAGATCTCTCCCTCCAAGCCTGTCTTTGAAAGGGGAAAATGTACAAATTGTGGAGTTCCCCTGACTCCTGCCGGTACTTCTTGACTCATTCTGAGGCACAAACAGGAACGGATGTTCAGTGCCACTTTTCATTTATATATAAACAGATTAGAAACACAAGTTTTGTTGTTTCTGATCTCTTCAGTTGAATGCGAGTGGGATTTGATCACACAAACCCAAGTATAATAGCAAACGGATGAACAGGTGCAGATTGGATCATCATGTAAATTGCAGTTAACAGGTTATATCAGATCTGTATTTAAATGGGTTTCACTGTACTTGGACATGAATAACAAATCTGGAAAAACTCTCAACTAATTCATGCAGTTTAGCAAGATACACAGCTGCACACCAAATTGTCCACTGAAGGTTTCTGACATTTTAGCACACAGAAATAATGAAATCGGTAATTCACCCCACACTAATTTATACACAGGCTTATGACTGTGCTGGGAGAGCTGTAGTAGGAGAGGGGGAATTTATTATCAATGAAACAGATTATGTATCAAGGCGACAAGGGACTGAGGAGATGTTGCAAGTCAAACTTAGAATCATAGAATTCTTACAGCCATTCAGCCTGCAATGACAACAGTCCCACCCAGGTCCTATCCCTGTGACCCCATGTATTTACCCTGCTAATCCCCCTGACACTAGGGTCAATTTAGCATGGCCAATCAACCAAACCGTACATCTTTGGAATGTGGGAGGAAGCTGGAGCATCCGGAGGAAACGCACGCAGAACACGGGGAGAACGTGCGACTCCACACAGACAATGACCTGAGGCTGGAATTGAACCTGGGTCCCTGGCACTGTCAGGCAGCAGTGCTAACCACTGTGCCAAAAATAGTTAAACAAAAAAATACAGACTATAGGTTGGACGTTTACTGGGCTCAATCTTTGCCAGCGTAAGTGCAGTGGAGCAGAATTCCTTCTCATCTTCATCAACGACAGCCACCCTGTCTCAGACTCCAGGGACAATGTTTATTTGCATAACTATGATGGGTCTCTGATCCACGCAACGGTGCATCAGCAGCAAGGTGCAATTAAAGGTGGAGCTGAATCCTCTGGAGGTCTAAATGGGCCACAGTGAAAGTTTTAAAATTAATTCGCAATTTGAGACTGCCCTGTGCAACTGTGTGCATAATGACCTAGAAATTCTACAGCTCTGGAAATGAGCATGGAGTTCTGTGCATCTTCCCCTCTTTTCTTCCCCTTTTTCCTTCTTCCGCAGGCGACACACTCTGTATGACAAATTGCAACTTCTCTTCTCCCTGTGTTCCCCCTTCAAATAAAAACTAACCTCGAGAAACAGAAGATAGGAGGAGGAGGAGGCCATTCGGCCCTTCGAGCCTGCTCCGCCATTCATCACGATCATGGCTGATCATCCAACTCAATAGCCTGATCCTGCTTTCTCCCCATAACCTTTGATCCCTTTCGCCCCAAGTGCTATAGCCAGCCGCCTCTCGAATACATTCAATGTTTTGGCATTTCATTTCAGGTGTTGATGATGAGAATGGTGCCCCTCTGACAGAGGAAGCAGAGGAGGCTAGCTTTCCTGAAGATGCGGTATTAAGAATCCACCTTTACAAGCACTAGCTCAAACGCAATGTCACACGAATTTTAGAGGCTGGACTCGGAGAGGGATGTTCATGCGACGGGTCACTCAGACACATGTGGAGGAAGATACAAGCCAAAATTCTCCAACCCCATTTGGGCGGCACGGTAGCACAGTGGTTAGCACTGCTGCTTCACAGCTCCAGGGACCTGGGTTCGATTCCCGGCTTGGGTCACTGTCTGTGTGGAGTTTGCACATTCTCCTCATGTCTGCGTGGGTTTCCTCCGGGTGCTCCGGTTTCCTCCCACAGTCCAAAGATGTGCGGGTTAGGTTGATTGGCCATGCTAAAATTGCCCCTTAGTGTCCTGAGATGCGTAGATTAGAGGGATTAGAGGGTAAAATATGTAGGGATATGGGGGTAGGGCCTGGGAGGGATTGTGGTCGGTGCAGACTCGATGGGCCGAATGGCCTCTTTCTGTACTGTAGGGATTCTATGGTTCTATGATGATGATCACTGCTGCCAGCGAGAACAGAGAATTTGGCACTCAGCCTAAACCCCATTCACTGCAGCGGGACCGGAGAATCCAGCCTTGGATGAGGTTGGAGAATTCCCGCCATATGGTTAGATGGAACCTCACAGGAAGGATATGGGACAAGTGCAGGACAATGGGATTAGCATGCCTTTAGTGGTAGTTTTGTTGGTGCAGACATGATGGCCTGAAGGGTCTTTTCTGCGTTGTATGCCTCCATGACTCTATAACTCTCGGTGCCAACTCATTAGAGGGTGAGATTGCACATGAGCTCTGCAACAAAGGGTTGAGATGCTCACTTTGATGACCCAACATAACAAAAGAGGGCTCATGGGCCTAATACAGGGGCATAATCCTAAAGGACATTACTGCTGGATGAGGTCTCCAGCAGGAGCTGAAGGAGGTGTTGTGGGCTCTCAGCAGCAACAGAGTTGTACTCAACCACAATCTGTCACCTTATGACCTGGCATATCCCTCATTCTACTTGCTGCGCCCCTAGCCAAGCTGTTCTGGTATAGCTGCAACACTGGCATCAACCCGGCAACGTGGAAAACTGCCCAGGCATCTCCTGTCCACAAAAAGCAGAACAAATCTAACCCGGTCAGTTAACGCCCCATCAGTCTACTCTTGATCATCAGCAGAGTAATGGAAGCATTAGTCGTGCCATCAAGCCGCACTTGTTCAGCAATTAACTGCTCACAGACATTCAGTTTGGGTTCCGCCAGGGCCACTCAGCTCCTGACCTCATCACAGCCTTGCTGGAGAAAAGAGTTGAACTCAAGACGTGAGGCAAGAGTGACTGCCCTTGACATCAAAGCAGCATTTGACAGAAAGTGGCATCAAGCAAAACTGGAGTCAATGGGGATAAGGAGGAGAATTCTCTGCTGGTTGGAGTTAGACCTAGCACAAAGGAAGATGGTTGTGGTTGTTGCAGTCAATCATCTCAGTCCCAGGACATAACTGCAGGAGTTCCTCAGGGTAGTGCCCTCGGACAAACGATCTTCATCAGCTTCATCAATGACCTTCCCTCCACCATAACGTCAAAATTGGGGATGTTTGCTGATGACTGCGCAATAGTTAGAATAATTTGTGATTACTCAAATATTGAAGCAGTCCATGTTCAAATGCAGCAAAAACTGGACAACATTCAAGTTTGAGTTGATGACTGGCTAATAACATCCGCACCATGCAAGTGCCAGCAATGACCATCTCCAACAAGACAGAATCTGACCATTACTCCTTGACATTCAATTGCTGAATCCCCATGATCAACATTCCAGGTGTTACCATTGACCAGAAACTGAATTGGACCAGCCATATTAATACTTCAGCTATAGGCACAGATCAGTTACTGGGAATCTTGTGGTGAGTAACTCACTTCATGGTTCCCCAAGGCCTTTCCACCCACCATCCGCAAGGCAGATGTCAGGAGTGTGATGGAATGCTCTCCACTTGCTTGGATGAGTGCAGCTCCAACAACACTCAAGAATCTCAACATCATCCAGGGAAAAATAGCCCACTTGATTAGCACCCCATCCGCAGACATCCACTCTCTCCACCAACGACACACAGTGGCAGCAATGTGTACCAACTACAAGATGCACTGCGGCAACTCACCAAGTTTCTTCAACAGTACCTTTGAAACCTGCGACTTCCATCACCTCAAAGGACAGGTGGATGGGAACACCTGTAGGTTCCCTCCAAGTCACACACCATCCAGACTTGGAATTGTATTGCTTCCATTCCTTCACCATTGCTGGGTCAAAATCCCGGAACTCCCTTCCTAACAGCACTGGGGGTGTACCTACATCACATGGACAGCAGTGGTTCAAGAAGGCAGCTCACCACCACCTTCTCAAGGGCAGTCAGAGATGAGCAATAAATGCTGGCCCAGCCAGCAACACCCACGCCCCATGGAAAAGTAAAAAAAACATAACAGCTGCACTGGGCAGTGTGCTAGTGAGCTTGCCGCTAAAGTTCATCTTCAACTTGTGTTTAGTCTTTGTGGAAATATGGAGATCATTCTGCCAAGATGGATCGTGTGGGCAGCTCCACAAACACAAAAATCGCACCCACCAAATCCTCCCCTGGCAGCTCTCACAGCTGGCAAGGAGGGTCAGACATTATATCGGCATGGGGGCGCATTGTAGACAGTCCCTTGAAATAGGGGAACTGCCTGAATTTTGAGACTGTTTATATTGGGACTTTGGGGCGGCACGGTGGCACAATGGTGCTGCCTCACAGCGCCAGGGACCCAGGTTCAATTCCGGCCTCGGGTGACTTGTCTGCGTAGAGTTTGCACGTTTTCCCCGTGTCTGCGTAGGTTTCCTCTGGGTGTTCCGGTTTCCTCATACACACGAGGATTGGCCATGCTAAATTGTCCCTTCATGTCAGGGGGACTAGCAGGGTAAATACATGGGATTGCGGAGATAGGGATTGTTGTTGGTGTCGGCTCGATGGGCCGGATGGCCTCCTTCTGCACTGTAGGGATTCTATGATTCGATTCGATGATATAATGCCATCAGGGTAACAGATAATCAAAGAAGTCAGATTTCCCATAAATCAATGTCTGTTCAGTAGCAATGTTACTGTATTGATTAAAACACTGGGTAATTTGAACTATTCTTTTACATTGTGGCAATAAAGTTAGGCCTGAGGTCGATATTTGTTTCGAATGGATATGTAGTCGTTGTACATTTGACATTCTAGTACATTTAAAATATATTACAGCTTGAAAATGCCAAACTCATTAAATTAATGACGACAACATTCGCCAATGCTGACCTCTTCCACCTTAATGCAGTTTGTGAAATGGAACACTTTCAAATGACCTCCCAGATAATTGCAATGCATATATAAGCCCATAAGAAAGTATTGTATAGATGTCTGGAAAGCTCAATGAGACTCATCAAGCGCAGAGCATGGTTTGAAAGCAAATTACTGCGGATGCTGGAATCTGAAACCAAAAGAGAAAATGCTGGAAAATCTCAGCAGGTCTGGCTGCATCTGTAAGGAGAGAAAAGAGCTGACGTTTCGAGTCCTTTGAAAGGGTCATCTGGACTCGAAACGCCAGCTCTTTTCTCTCCTTACAGATGCTGCCAGATCTGCTGAGAGTTTCCAGCATTTTCTCTTCTGGCTGCAGAATGTGGTTTTCTGTGTGAGCCGCCTCCTCAAATGCAATAAGGTTACAAACAAATGAGCTAACATCTGATGGCAGCCAGAAACCTCACTGAAAAAACAGAAAACATACCTTTCGTTTCAGTTGCTGGATCTCTGCTTCAGTTACAGCGTGTTTTATCTGAAGCTGGCAATCAAAAACAAACAAACGTTATCATTAATATCACGCATCATGATTTTCTTCTCAATTTCAGATAATACAATTTGCCAAGGCACTCGACGCCCAGCACTCTTTCAAGACTGGAAGACGGTGCGATTTTTCCTGGACCAATCAATATGAGGGATTGCCAGCATTGAGGAATCGGTACAGGGCGGCACGGTAGCGCAGTGGTTAGCACTGCTGCTTCACAGCTCCAGGGACCTGGGTTCGATTCCCGGCTTGGGTCACTGTCTGTGTGGAGTTTGCACATTCTCCTCGTGTCTGCGTGGGTTTCCTCCGGGTGCTCCGGTTTCCTCCCACAGTCCAAAGATGTGCGGGTTAGGTTGATTGGCCATGCTAAAATTGCCCTTAGTGTCCTGAGATGTGTAGGTTAGAGGGATTAGTGGGTAAATATGTAGGGATATGGGGGTAGGGCCTGGGTGGGATTGTGGTCGGTGCAGACTCGATGGGCCGAATGGCCTCTTTCTGCACTGTAGGGTTTCTATGAATCATAATGTCCCATTTCAGGCCCCAGGGGTTAGGGGCGGGGGGGGGGGGAGTGAAATTGGACAGTGGGCTGGAGTAAACTGGGTGCAAGGAATGATCTCTGCAGTGACTGCGTCATCAGGCACCCTACTTGTGAATGCATATACTTCATAATTTACCATTATGGTAAATTATTCTTCATTTCCAGACTGGAAGGTGGGCATGCCAGAATTTAAATCTACAGGACTAAATTAGATTTGACTACACTATAATTCAGCCATTGTCTAACAATTTTGGTTGAATGAATTGATTGATTTGATTTATTACTGTCACATGTATTGGGATACAGTGAAAAGTATTGTTTCTTGTGCGCTATACAAAGCATACCGTGCATAGAGTACATAGGAGAGAAGGAAAGGAGAGGGTGTAGAATATAGTGTTACAGACAGAGTGAAGAGAGAGTGATCAGCTTAATATGTGATAGGGCCATTCGGAAGTTTGATGGCAGCAGGGAAGAAGCTGCTCTTGAGTCGGTTGGTAGTTCCAGGTATCAGAGCAGCTTTGGGTTAGCTGGACTATTAATCCAGAAACTCAGCTCATGTTCTGGAGACCCAGGTTCCAATCCCACCACGGCAGATGGTGGAATTTAAATTCAGTAAAAAATATCTGGAACTAAGAATCTACTGATGACCATGAAACCATTGTCGATTATTGGAAAAACCCATCCGGTTCACTAATGTCCTTCAGGGAAGGAAATCCACCGTCCTTATCTGGTCTGGCCGACATGTGACTCCAGAACCACAACAATGTGATTGACTCTCAACTGCCCTCCGAAATGGCCCAACAAGCCACTCAGTTCAAGGGCAACTAGGGATGGGCAGTAAATGCTGGCCAGCCAGTGATGCCCATGGCCCACGAATGCCAATTTGACAAGGTTCCTTTGGCAGCACCTCACAAACCATGACTTCCATCGTCTAGAAAATCAAGGGCAATAGGTGTATGGAAACACCATGGTATCCAAATAGCCCTCCAAGTCACACACCATTCCAACTTGAACAAGCATGATTGTTCCTCAATCAGCATGGTCAAAGTCCTGAAATTCCACCAATTGGAATTGAGGGAGTTCAGTCACATAGAATCATTGAATCCCTACAGTGCAGAAGGAGGCCATTCGGTCCATTGAGTCTGCACCGACCACAATCCCACCCAGGCCCTATTCCCATAACCCCTCATATTTACCCTGCAAATCCCCCTGACACTAAGGAGCAATTTAGCATGGCCAATCAACCGAAACCTGCACATCTTGTGGGAGGAAACCGGAGCACCTGGAGGAAACCCACGCAGACACGGGGAGAGTGTGCAAACGCCACACAGATAGTGACCCAAGGCCGGAATTGAACCCAGGTTCCTGGCACTGTGAGGCAGCAGTGCTAACCACTGTGCCACCGTGCTGCCCTTGATGCAATCTTGGTGTTATACATATACAGACACTTCAAGTATCACCTCAGCAGGGCAATAATGGTGCCCTTGCCAGCGACACATCCCAAAGATGCAGAATTAAACAAAAAGGAAAATTTAAGAACTGGGTTCTGAGGTCTGGTTGAGATGATCTATTTGCTGGACAACTCTTTGAACTATTACCAAATATCATTCCCCACACAGTGTCTAACAATTGTCACAATGTACATCTTTTTTTATTTTTTCACGGGATGTGGGCACCGCTGGCAAGGCCAACATTTGTTGCTCGTTCCTAAATTACTTTTAAAAAGGTGGTGGTGAGCTGCCTTCTTGAAGCGCTGCAGTCCATGTGATGTGGGTACACTCACGGTGAGTTAGGAAAGGAGTTCTGGTATTTTGACCCAGAGACAGTGAAGGAATTGCAATATCGTTCCAAGTCAGGATGGTGCATGGCTTCTATGGGCACTTGCAATGCATTTGCTGTCCTTAGGTAGAGGTCATGGGTTTGGAAGATGCTGTTGAAGGAGGCTTGGTGAGTTGCTGCAGTACATCTTGTAGGTAGTTTACACTGCCGCTACTCTGCATTGGCGATGGAGGGAGTGAACGATTAAGCTGGTGGGTGTGATGTTGATAAAGTGGGCTGCTTTGTCCTGGATGGTGCCGAGTTTTTTGAGTATTGTTGAAGCTGCACTAATCCAAGCAATTGCAAAGCATTCCATCGCACTCCTGACTTGTGCCTTGCAGATGGTGGACAGGCTTTGTGGAGTCAGGAGGTGAGTTACTCACTGCAAGATCAGCTAGTCTCTGAACTGCTCTTGTAGCCACAGTATTTATACGGCTGATCTAGTTCAGTTTCTGGTCAATTGTAACCTCCCAGGATTTTGATAATAGGGGATTCAGTGACGGTAATGCATTGAATGTGACAACCAAGATACAGTTAACTTAAGTCATCTAACAGTTCACAAATAGCTTATTATACCTGTGGTACTTTGCGACTGCAACTCTAACATGCTGCAGCGAGATGGAAAAAAACATTATCTCCTCAATCACATCCAACAACCTGTTCCCCTCCCATGGCACCTTTCCATGCAAGTGCAGGAGATATAACACCTGCCCCTTTATCTCCTCTCTCCTCACTGTGCAAGGCCCCAAACATTCCTTCCAGCTTAGCAATAGTATATTGTGTTTAGTGTACAATCTAGTATACCGTATTTAATATACAATTTAGTATACTGTATTTAGTGAATAATTTAGAATACTGCATTTAGTGAAATCATCCATTTTGCTAAGAATAACAGCAAAATGGACTATTATTTAAATGGTAAAAAATTGCAGCATGCTGCTGTGCAGAGGGACCTGGGTGTCCTTGTGCCTGAATCACAAAAAGTTGGTTTGCAGGTGCAGCGGGTAATTAAGAAGGCAAATGGATTTTTGTCTTTTATTGCGAGAGGGATGAAGTTTAAAAACAGGGAGGTTATGTTGCAGCTGTATAAGGTGCGAGTGAGGCCACACCTGGAGTACTGTGTACAGTTACTTGAGAAAGGATATACTGGCACTGGAGGGGGTGCAGAGGAGATTCACTGGGTTGATTCCGGAGTTTAGAGGGTTGGCTTATGAGGAGAGACCGAGTAGACTGGGACTATACTCATTGGAATTTAGAAGAATGAGGGGAGATCTTATAGAAACGTCTAAAATTATGAAGAGAATAGATAAGATAAAAGCAGGGAGGTTGTTTCCACTGGTGGGTGAAACCAGAACTAGGGGACATAACCTCTAAATAAAGGGAAGCAGATTTAGGACTGAGTTGAGGAGGAACTTCTACACACAAAGGGTTGTGAATCTGTGGATTTCCCTGCCTAGTGAAGCTGTTGAGGCTACCTCATTGAATGTTTTTAAGGCAAGGATAGATAGATTTTTGAACAGTAAAGGAATTAGGGGTTTTGGTGAGCAGGCGGATATGTGGAGCTGAGTCCACGAAAAGATCAGCCATGATCTTACTGAACGGCGGAGCAGGCTCGAGGGGCCAGATGGCCTACTCCTACTTCTAGTTCTTATGTTCTTAGTGTAAAATGTAGCGTCCTGTATTTAGTATACTGTATTTGCTGCTCACAATGCAGTCTCCGCTACATTGGCGAAACCAAATACTGATTAGGTGACCGCTTTACAGAACACCTCTGTTCAGTCTGCAAGCATGACTTCCAGTAGCCTGTGAATTTAATTCTCTGACGCTGATATCTGTAGCCTCGGCCTGCCGCAATGTTCCAGTGAAGCTCAACACAAGATTGAGGAACACCTCAGCTTTCCATTAGGCATTCTTCAGCCTTCTGAGCTCAACCTGCAGTTGAACAATTTCAAATCGCAACGCCATTTTGCTTCCATTGCTTCACACCTTTCAGTTTTTTCTCTTACTCGTGCTTTCTGGCGGCAGCACGCCTGCTCGAGGCATGTCTTTGGTTTTTCTTGCCCCATCACCACTCCCTTTGGCTCTGTAAGACTAACTTCTGCCCGATCAGAGGTCTGCCTTTCTGGCCAGGTCCCAGCCATCCCGTGCTCAAAACCTGTCACATCTCTAACTTTTCCCGGTTTGAATCAGAGGCCGTCAACCCGAAACACGAACTGTGTTTCTCTCTCCACAAATGCTGAGTATTTCTGGCATTTTCTGCTTTTACTTTGGATTTATATCTAGAATGGGTGGCACAGTGGTTAGCACTGCTGCCTCACAGTGCCAGAGACCCGGGTTCGATTCCCGGCTTGGGTCAGTCTGTCCAGAGTCTGCACGTTCTCCCCGTGTCTGCGTGGGTTTTCTCTGGGTGCTCTGGTTTCCTCCTACAGTCTGAAAGACGTGCTGGTTAGGTGCATTGGGCCATGCTAAACTTTCCCTCGGTGTACCTGAACAGTCTCCAGAGTGTGACGACTAGGGGATTTTCACAGTAACTTGATTGCAGTAAGCCTACTTGTGACACTAATAAATAAACTTAAGGATTGGGCTCCTCCACTCAACTGTACCACCCTAAGGTGGCACCTTGTGGAGGCCAAGCAATTCTCCAAAAGGAGAACAAAATGTTCAGGCAGTAATCTTAGACTGCTCTTTGACACCAACTGGGGGCTGGCTACAGAATGGCATCAGCAGAGGGCACAGGAAAACAATAGACCACGAGACCATAAGACATAGGAGCAGAATTAGGCCACTCGGCCCATCGAGTCTGCTCTGCCATTCAAAAATGGCTGATATTTTTCTCATCCCCATTCTCCTGCCTTTTTCCCATAACCCCATATCCCCTTATTAATCAAGAATCTATCTATTTCTGTCTTAAAGACACTCAATGACCTGGCCTCCACAGCCTTCTGCAGCAAAGAGTTCCACGGATTCACCACTCTCTGACTGAAGAAATCCTCGTCATCTCTGTTTTAAAGGATCGTCTCTAGCCTGAGGTTGTGCCCTCTGGTTTTCCTATGAGTGGAAACATCCTCTCCACGTCCACTCTATCCAGGCCTCGCAGTATCCTGTAAGTTTTAATAAGACCCTCCCTCATCCTTCTAAACTCCAATGAGTACAGACCCAGAGTCCTCAACCGTTCCTCATACGACAAGCTCTTCATTCCAGGGATCATTCTTGTGAACCTCCTCTGGACCCTTTCCAAGGCCAGCACATCCTTCCTTAGGGGCCCAAAACTGCTCACAATACTCCAAATGGGGTCTGACCAGAGCTTACAACAACCTCAGGAAGTACATCCCTGCTCTTGTTTTCTAGCCCTCTCGACATGAATGCTAACATTGAATTTGCCTTCCTAACTGCCGAATGAACCTGCACATTAACCTTAAGAGAGTCTTGAACAAGGACTCCCAAGTCCCTTTGTGCGGAGAGACACAAAGAAATGGCAGGAAGGAAAAGGATAATAAAAATGAGTATAATAACGCCGAATGATGAGGGAATGGATAAATCTCTTACCTCCTTGAACTTATGGACCAGCTTTTCAGGATCCATTTCAACAGGCGAAAGCATATCTTCATTCTCTGCTAGATCAAAAACTTCAATTGCCATGTCATTGTTAACGAACATAGGGCTCATCTCTTCCTCCTCTTCATCTGTCGCGTATTCTCCTGTCTGGTGGTGACATTAGGCAGTGTATGAGCAATGTATTTCCTCCCCCACCCCCCTCCACAAAATCAGTCAAAAGAAAACCGGGGGAAGGTTACTGGGAAAAGGATATTACTGAGAGATGGCAGATATTAGACCTGTTAAGCTCCGTCTCAAGCACACATTAGCTCCGACCCGAAGCCTATTCAAGATAAATGAATTTGATAATGGGAAGGCTAAACAACACAGGAGAACAAAGCATACAATGGAATAGGATATGATTCGAATCTTTCTGTCTACTGCACATATTTTGTGGACTTCTTCACTCAGTTCTCTCTGCCTTCCCTCCACACCCATGGATATTTGTGAGAAATATTGTAACTGAAAGGAAATATATTCGTTAAAATTGCTCGAATCAGCCGTTGTCGCTTAACTTGGACTGGAAGACGGAGGTTCAGTGAAGCTTGGTCGCTAGTCCAGCAGAGATGGGCAGTTCTTGCCCAATTCCATTCCACAAGCCACATCCAGTGCTGGTTTCAGAATTGCCGCCACCATAAAGTTTCACACACGTGTTTTTCATGCAGAAAAGGGAAGAGGCAGGCGAGACACACTTTGAAGGACACCAGCACATCTGCTAAGGATCACATCTGTTAAGGACCACACCGCAGGAAGCCTCACAACACCAGGTTAAAGTCTAACAGGTCTGTTTGGTATCACGAGCTTTCGGAGCGCGGCTCCTTCATCAGGTGAGTCACCACCAGGACCACACCTCGATTATCTTTTCTGCACCTCTGGACTAATTACAATTTCAATCTGTGAAACATCTGGACCGGAATTCTCCGGCCGTTCATGCCATGGGGCGGGGGGTGGGGTGGAATTGTCCGGTCCCACCGGAAACGCACCCCCGCCCGCACGTTTCCCACCGAGGTGGGGTGACGTAAATGGGAATTCCCATTGACAGCGGCGGGACCAGAGAATCCCGCCGCTAGCAAACAACACGCCACCTCCCGCCGGCAGGAAACACATGGCCGGGAGGCTGCAGAATCGTATCCGTGATTTCCTTTTACTAGTTGACATCTCAGCTGTGTGTAGCTCATCCTATTCTTGCAAAAATATGTAGCGCGAGGAAACTTCTATATATATATATCTATATAACCCCGGCAATTTATCAAAACTGAATGTAGATCTCAAAGTGAACTGTTTTACCCTACCATGCTAAATCAGAGGTGCCTGAAGCAGCAACCTTACAGGCATGAGTCATTCAATATTAATGAAAGACTTCCCCAGGTAGAAATTTCATTACATTGTCAGCATCAACGCAGGGCAGAATTTCATTTTCTTAAGTGCTCTGCTGTTTTACGACCGCATAACCATTTGTTTTTTTTTAGTGCTTTCAAGTAGGCAATATCCTGTTTCTCCTAAAGCTGTTTAGTCATTTTGACACAATGCGATTGCCGCAAATTAAACAAGGCAACCACGGCAACGATAAGTGCTTGCATCGGAATGGTGCCTTTACCTGTCACGGCCCCCCCCTGCTGTTGCAAAAGCTACCCAATAGATTGCTTCATCCCTGCCAAATGTCTAGAAAAATATCAATTACAAACATTTCCCCATCAGGGAGCTGAATCCATAACAGCTGGTGAATTAATGAAGACATCCTTGAGTTACTATTTTTGGCACAGATAACCAGAAAGAACGACCATTATGGCTCGCATTCTCAGACAGGGAAAGACACAAATGACCAAAGATTGTTCAGTCTATAATCGTACAAAATCACCTTTATAAAGTACCTTTAACATAACACAAACATCCTATGGTGCTTCACAACCATTATCAGATAAACTTTCAGACTGAACCACATGAAGAGATACCAGGACAGAGATCAAAATCTTGCTCACAAGAGGTAGGTTTACAGTGAGCATCTGAAAGGAGAGGTTTATGGAGGGGATTCCAGAGCTTAGGATCCGGACAGCTGAAAACTCAGACAACGAATCTGGATGGGGAAGGAAATCTTTGATGGGCAAGAGGCCTGGATTGGAGGAATGCAGAGTTCCCCCTGGAGCTGGAGGGTAGGGCAGGGCGAGGCCACAACGGAATCTGAACGGGAGGTTAGGGCTGGAATTTTACCGGCACGCCCACCCGAGGCTCGTACGATTGCGCCCAAGGCAACGGAGAATGCCGTTCTGCGTGCCTCGCTCACCCTGAAATCGGGGCAGGCGTGCCAGTAAAATCAGGGCCTAGGTGTTTTAAACTGGAGGCATTTAGAGTCATCGAGTCATAGAGGTTTACAGCATGGAAACAGGCCCTTCAGCCCAACTTGTCCATGCCGCCCTTTTTTTTAAACCCCTCAGCTAGTCCCAATTGCCCACATTTGGCCCATATCCCTCTATATCCATCGTACCCATGTAATTGTCTAAATGCTTTTTAAAAGACAAAATTGTACCCGCCTCTCCTACTACCTCTGGTAGCTTGTTCCAGACACTCACCACCCTCCGCATGAAAATAACCGCCCCTCTGGACTCTTTTGTATCTCTCCCCTCTCACCTTAAATCTATGCCCTTTAGTTTTAGACTCCCCTACCTTTGGGAAAAGATATTGACTATCTAGCTGATCTATGCCCCTCATTATTTTAAAGACCTCTATAGGATCACCCCTCAGCCTTCTATGCTCCAGAGAAAAAAGTCCCAGTCTATCCAGCCTCTCCTTATAACTCAAACCACCAAGTCTCGATAGCATCCTAGTAAAGCTCTTCTGCACTCTTTCTAGTTTAACAATATCCTTTCTATAATAGGGTGACCAGAACTGTACACAGTTTCTGGACCAAGAGCCAGGGATGATGGGTGGGCGGAACTTGGCATGAGTTAGGATACAAGCGGCAGAGTATCGGATGAATTCAAGTGTACGGAGGGTGTAAGATGAGAGACCGGCAGGGGGAACATTGAAATAGTTGGATCTGGAAGTAATAAAAGCATGATTTGATTTGATTTGATTTGATTTATTATTGTCCAATACTCATCGATTGCTGGTTAATAAACATCTTTAACCCGGACACTGGCTTTTGTGAACCTTTGTATTGGCTTTGACGATACCTAGCCTCCAGAGAACCCCGCAACACATGTAGAGAAAGATCAACTTAATACGAGGTAGGTCCATTAAAAGTCTGATGATAGCAGGGAAGAAGCTGTTTTTGAGTCGGTTGGTACGTGACCTCAGACTTTTGTATCTTTTTCCTGGCGGAAGAAGGTGGAAGAGAGAATGTCCGGGGTGCGCGGGGTCCTTAATTATGCTGGCTGCTTTTCTGAGGCAGGGGGAAGTATAGACAGAGTGAATGGGTGAGAGGCTGGTTTGCGTGATAGACTGGGCTACGTTCACAACCCTTTGTAGTTTTTTGCGGTCTTGGACAGAGCCGGAGCCATACCAAGCTGTGATGCACCCAAAAAGGGTGCTTTCCATGGTGCACCTGTAAAAGTTGGTGAAAATTGTAGTGGACATGCCGAATTTCCTTAGCCTCCTGAGAAAATAGGTGAGTTGGTGAATGAGCGTTTAAGCAGCAACTGGGCTGACAGAGGGATGGAGATGGGCAGTATTACAGAAGTGGAAGACAGTCTTACTGATGGGAAAGCTGAGATGAGGAAAATATAGATTATAAACACCTCTGGTTGAGCCTCAGATAGTTGTCAGTATAGGGGTAGTAATCGGTGACCAGAGAAAGAGGTCTGTGCCATGGAACCCAACAAAAAGGTTTCTAGTCTTCCCAATAGTCAACTGGAGGGAATTTATGCTCCAAAGGGTGGATAACAACCAGATAATTTGAGAAGTTTCAATAGCTTTAGTCAAACTTGAAATATTGGATTGGATTTTTGTTTTCAAAGTGGGAATTGGGAGCCGGGAATTTTCCTGACTCCGTAATCCCGCCTCAATTCAGGCAGTGCCCACCTCATCCAGAGGAGGTGAGAACAGGCCCACCACCTCTCGAAGTAGGCCTGAAGTTGCTGTGAAGGTCTCGCTGGGAAAATTAGAAGGCCCATCTCTGTCCACTGGCACATCGGCCCAGTTATATGCATAGCTGGCCCTCACTCTCTCACCCACATTCATGACCCTGCATTCACCCCATTATCTCTCTATACCACCCTTGCCCCTCCATATCACCCATATATCTAACAAAGCACCCATGCCCCCTTCATAGAATCCATGCCCCTTCCAGATCACAGAATCATAGAATCACTACAGTGCAGAAGGAGGCCATTTGGCCCATCGAGTCTGCACCTACTCTCCAAAAGAGCATCCCACCCAGGCCCTATCCCCATAACCACACAAATTTACCCTGCTAATTCCCCCGAACCATAGGACAATTTAGCATGGCCAATCCACCTAATCTGCACATCTTTGGGGAGTGGGAGGAAACCAGAGCACCCGGAGGAAACCCACGCAGACACGAAGAGAACATGCAAACTCCACACAGTCACCCAAGACCGGAATTGAAATCGGGTCCCTGGCGCTGAGCAGCAGCAGTGCTAACCACTGTGTCACCGTACCATTCTTTAATCGACAGTTCAGCCATCTGTTCAACATCTTCAAAAATTTCATTCAGTCAGCTTTAGAGCCTTTGTTAACACAGCTGTGGGGGGATCCATTATGAATGCTTGACTGATCTTCAAACCCATGAATGCAAGAGCTCTGCAGAAGGCTGGTTACAAGGCTCTGGAGGGGAATTTTAGCTTTGTATAATTGAAAGATTTATGTACTTGTAAATATTATCTGGCCTTCAGTGGTTTTCAATGCCTGTTAGTTTATTTGGAATAGCTTGAGGTGTAAAGAGGATTTTTTTTGCATGGGAATATGAATGGTTGTATTTGACTGACATGTTTGTGAGCTTGTAAGGTGGTGATATTTTATTCAATTGAATTTTGTATGTTTGCTGTTTACTTAGAAAGTTTCATGAGCATTTCAAAGACTTGCCAGGGTTATTTTAAAGCTTACTGGTGCTGTACCAAATTAATACTAAAAGAGTGTTTCAAAGCTTCAGCAGATGTTAGGACAAAAATCAATATGAAAATCAAGCCACAGCGTCCCGTTTACATATTCATACTAGATTCACTATTCTGTGGAATGCAGAGGAGCATTTTCTCCACTTGAGAAAGCAATCTAATGCATCTAAACACTTTCACAATGCCAGTCAATTTAACAACCATTTACATTTTAATCAAAAACAGGCGTTAGCTTCTTCCTTCTGGTATTTTTTACACTCCCTGAGTTCTCCTTGTTATAGAAAGTGTTCCATTTTAAGGAACAAATGGACAATAAGTACTCAAGAATGCAAGAAATAGAAGCAGGAGTAGGCCACCAGGTCCTTCAAGGCTGCCCCGCCATTCAATAGGGTCATGGCTGATCTATACTCCTTTTCTGTGCCCTTTCCCCATCGCCCTCTATTCCTCGATCTGTCAAATATTTATCCACCTCCACTTTAAATACTTCTAATGATCCAGCCTCAAATACCCTTTGGTGCAGAGAATTCCAGAGATTCACCACCCTCTGCGGGAAGAAATTTCTATGCACCCCAGTTTTAAATGACTGGCCCTTTATCTTGTAGCTGTGTCCCCTTGTTCCACACTCTTCAACTAGTGAAAACAACTCACCATCTACCCTGTCAAGCCCCCTCAGGATCTTATGTTTGAATAAGGTCACCCCTCATTCTTCTAAATTCCCAAGGAATACAAACCCAGACTATTTCATCTTTCTTGATAGAACAACCCTCGCACCCCAGGAATTAGCCTGGTGAATCTCCTTTGGACTGCTTCCAATGTTACTATATCCTTTTTATTAGGTAAGGAGACCAAATCTGTATACAGTATTCCAGTTGAGGCCTCACCAACACTGCACAATTGCAACAAATCCTCCCTACTTTTAAACTCCAAACCTTTTGCAATGAAGTCCAAAATGCCATTTTCCTTCTTAACTACTTGTTGGACCTGTTTACTAGTTTTTTGTAATTCATGCACTCGAACACCTAGATCCCTCTGTACTTCACTCACCTGCAATCTCTCTCCATTTAGATAATATTCTGCCTTTTGATTCCTCCAACCACAGTGCATGACCTCGTGCTTCCCCACGTTAAACTCTATTTGCCTGGTTTTCGCCCAGTCACCCAATCTGTCTATATCCTGTTGCAAAGTCACAATATCCTCATCACAACATGCCCTGCCAACCTCACGATCCTCACGTCAACTGAATGCATAAGTTCACAACTGAAGCATTAATTCTGTTTCTCTCACTGCTGATGTCGCTCAATCTGTGGTTTGGAACATTTTCCCTTTTTAGTTCAGCCAATATAACTTTTGCAGCTCCCTACTGTCATTCCAGGCCTTGTATTATCATTATATTATTACTGAAAGTACACAGTTTAACTTGGCTTTTCAGTGCCAAGTCTCTTTTGTTTACACGATGGTGTGAATTCAGCGACAGATTTGCTTTGAAGTCACTGACAGAAATGTTGAGGATACGCAGCCGGAACATGGTGTACGTCTGTTGCCTACAGTTGTGGTGGGAGTGTTAGTGCGCTGTACTTGATACTTGCGTCTTTGTGTCGATGTGCAGATTCTTCTTCTACTCATCGAGCTTTGCTAATTGAAACAATAAAATGCCCCCAGCTGAATCACATTGGGCATGACGAATGTTGAAGAACCATCGTTACTTTACCACTAGGTGCCAGCAAAAGATCCCCATTGACACAACATAAGGCTCGTTTGTCACAAGCATGTGCAGTGGCCTGGGGGGCGCGGGGAAAAGAATTAAATCCAAGTGTACTCGACAACCAAATTGAGGCATTTAATTCACATGAGAATACATTTGGGTATAATGCTTTAGTGTTAGCAAACATGTCCCAAAGGTTGGTAGGGAGTACACAAAAGATTTACCAGGATGTTGTCTGGTATGGAGGGTATTAGCTACGAGGAGAGATTGAATAAACTGGGATTCTTCTCCCTGGAGAGACGGAGGCTGAAGGGTGATCTGATAGAAGTTTATAAAATTATGAGGGGCGTAGATAAGGTGAAGAGTTGGAAGCTTTTTCCCAGGGCAGAAATGACAATTACAGGTTCAAGATAAGGGGGGAAATGTTCAGTGGAGATGTGGGGGGGAAGTTTTTTACACAGAGGGTGGTGGGGGCCTGGAATGCACTCCCAAGGGAGGTGGTTGAGGCAGATACGTTAGTGACATTTAAGACATATCTGGATAGACACATGAACAGGTCAGCTATAGAGGGATACAGGCGGTTGGTCAAGGTAGGACAATGTGATCGGCACAGGTTTGGTGGGCCGAAGGGTCTGTTCCTGTGCAGTACTGTTTTTGTTCTTTGAAGTATGTCTCCAATATACAGAATAATGGGAAAATTCATCATGGATCAATCTACCAGATAGCATCACAAATTCCTGCCTGGCTTTCCGTATTTTGGCTACTTTAAGTACTTAAGTTTGCCACCTGCTTTTTTTTCATTATTTTTTGTTAAAATATATATTTCTGTCATGTACAAATGGTGCTGCGTATTCCCTTAGATTTTGCTTTACTATTCCTGGTTGCTGGAAGAGAGAATGGGGATTGCAGCAAACCTGGGCAGTGACAGGATTGTGCCATTTGGAGGCTGGTTTTGCTGCCCTTTTGGAGTGACTGAAAAACTGTGGCTGCGATCTTACTGGCTCGACCCGCCAGTATGTCCAGGGGGGTGGGGTGGGGGGGGAGATGACAGGAGATCTCCCAGTACACTGGGTGATTGCGGCACCTGCGCAATGGCGCCCCAAGAACTCAGCAACCGCCTTTAAGGTGAGATTAGGCTCCGCCCCTCCCCCTGTTGGCGAGAATTGCATCTGGGTTTTTTTTTCACTTAGGTGTTTTACGATTGCAACTGGGAGCTCGCCCAGAAAATCGGTGCGATTCTCTCCCATTTTGACACTAAGAATTTTTACATAATATTCTGCCCAATGCACACATAAGTCATCACATGACAAGTAATCAGGAAAGCAAATGGTATTATGGTCTTTATTACAAATGAATGGGAGCCTAAGAGTAAAGGGGTCTTGCTGCAATTATATGGAGCCCTGGTGAAGCCTCGCCAGGAATAATGTGTACAATTCTGGTCTCCTTACCAAACGAAGGATATAGCTGCCTTAAAGAGAATGTAATGGAGGTTCACTAGGTTGAACCCTAGGCTGAGGGGATTTTCCATGAGGAGAGGTTGAGTAAACTAGGCCCAGAGTTTAGAAGGTGAGCTAATCCTAAAGGACTTTCAAAGGGTAGATGCTGAAAGGGTGGCTGGAGTTCTCCAATGTTGCACTCCCCGTCACTGCTGCCAGTGAGAACGGAGAATTTGGCGCACAACTACACATTCTTTTGACTCAATGTGAAAACTCTCCCTTCCCCCCCCCCCATTCCCACACCGGCCCATCTGTCTCTTGTTCTTAAGTTTGCTACGTCTTTGTTGCAATCTCTCTCAGCTACGGTAGAATAGCCAACACATTTTCCCTCTCTTTGTGTTCTGATGAAGAGCTAAACAGACTCTGTTTACTCTCCCTACGGGTGCTGTCAGACCTGTTGCGTTTTTTCCAGCATTCTCTGTTTTTATCACAATTAAACTACAAGATGCATGTACATAGTCGGTCAGAGGAAGCTCCATGCAGGTCCACACTTATGCATGCTCACAGCTGTAGTGGGTTCGAACACATTTTAAATGTCTCGAAAGGATGTGCGGAAATGTTCGCAACTTCTGAAGATTCAGATCACTGTTTAATTAATTGACATGTGCCCAATAAATCACCTGAACACATTTTACAAGCGGTTTTGCACAGGAATTGAGTTATAACACCAGATGCGAAGACTGAAGGGTGTGAAACCACCTACTGAGGAGATTTCAGTGCTCGGACCAAGTTATACTGACAATTTTCACAGGACAACCCCGTTTGCATCAGTGCAGAGATGATAGGGAACAGCAGTCAAAGTGAGAGAGAAAAAAAACTCATCAAGATGATCTGACATATCAGGGAGGAAGACCAGTTTTTGGATGTAGAGGGCGGCACGGTGGCACAGTGGTTAGCACTGTTTCCTGAGGCGATTTTCCCCACCCTCCCCACCCCACCTCCACCCTGCCAGGGAGCCGGGTTCAATACTGCCTTGGGTGACTGTGTGGAGTTTGCACGTTCTCCCCGTGTCTGGGTTTCCTTATAAAGGCAGAAGAATGGGGATGAAAAAAATATCAGCCATGATTGAATGGCAGAGCAGACTTGATGGGCCCACTAGCCTAATTCTGCTCCTATGTCTTATGGTTCTCCAGATGCTCCGGTTTCCTCCCAAAGTCCAAAGATGTGCAGGTTAGTGGATTGGCCATGATAAATTGCCCCTTAAGTGTCCAAAGATGTGCAACTCAGAGGGATTAGTGGGGTAAATAAGTGGGGTTACGGGGAGAGGGCCGAGGTGGATACTCTGTTGTGGAATCATTGCAGACTCGATGAGCCTAATGGCCTCCTTCTGCACTGTAGGGATTCTATGCAAATTTCCAGTTGTTAAATGAATAAAGAAGGGAAACAAATAAATATATGTATGTACATATAGATATTAGAGAATCAGCAACAGACTTGAATGCCTCATTATAACATCCAACCTCAGCCATCTGTAAAGAGAGAATATCTAAAGTGCAGTGAGAATGACCACTAATATGTCACAATTGTATGGTGTTCATCCACATACATTTTTTAAAAAGGCATTCTTTATATCTTCCCCAAATCATGCAGCCATCCCAGCTCAGAGGCCTGAGGCTGGCCATTCTGAATCAGCTTGAGAAAACAGTCTGGAGATGACTCTCTCACTGACACACCCCACAATTCCTTCCTGTGTCAGGGGACAGTCTGACCTCCATTCTGTGTTCCTATTAAAGCGGGAAGTCAGTGTGATTCCAGGCAGAGATTCAGCTGCGTCACTCTGTGGCACCAGCTGTTAGGGATGGAGTTTCACTGAGCAGGGATGACTCGGGGAACCCTTTAAGAACTCTGGGCCTGTCCCGATTCTGGGATTCCTGACCACATTCCCTGGCTGGCTGATTTTCGGGAAGTGTTTCTTCAGGGTGCGGGCAGGTTCAGTTCAAAAGACCACACCCGGCGCAGCCGACCTGACTGTCTCCATTGAAGAGAGGCATGTCCTACTCCTCTGCAAGTTTCATGGTGGCAGGCCTGGCTTTTCAAGAGCCATGGTTCACGCTTCCTCAGAGCACTCTATAATGAAACATAGTGTGCAAGAAGGGCACACTCAAAAGGTGATTCAAAAGATACTGCTCATGCCCCCTATGCTGAAGTATGCCCCCCCCCTCACCCCCAACACCCTGGTTACTCATGCCCCTTATGCCAGCTAAGCCTCATCTACTCCCATGGTCCTTCCATGCCTAGCAATGCCCCTCCAGTTGGCATGGATGAGTGGAAGGGGAGTTTGTGTGTAGGTGAGTGTGTGTGTGTGTGGGTGTGCGTGTGTGTGTGAGCGTGTGTGTGTGTGAGCGGGTGTGCGTGTAAGCATGTGTGTGTGTGAGCGTGTGTGTGTGCATGTGTGTGTATGCGTGTGTGTACGCGTGCTTACGTGTGTGTGTGAGCATGTGTGTGTGTGAGCGTGTGTGTGTTGTGTGTGTGTGCGTGTGTGTGTGTGTGCGTGCCTGCATGTGTGTGTGTGTGCGTGTGAGCGTGCGTGCGTTTGTGTGTGTGTACGTGCGTGTGTGTACGTGTGTGTGTGTGCGTGCGTGTCTGCATGTGTGCGTGTGAGCATGTGTGTTTGTGTGTGTGTGTGGTGGTGAGGGTTGGTGGGAATTTCTTTTCCTCATTTTATCTGGGACACAGTCCTACAGCGCCGAGACAGGCCTTTTAAACAGGCCGCTTGGACACCCAGCAGCCTCTGTAGCTGCCCTCTGACCCCTTCCCCGATTCGGTTGGCCCTACTCCAGCCCGCAAATGGCACTGCGGCTACTTTCTTCCGAGGCATGTGGGCTGAGCGGGGAAGTTTTCTGACCATTGGTGTCCAGCCTGGGAATGAAAGTCCAGCCCTTGACGGTCAAATGGACTGCATCGTCACACTGCACGGAACAATAAAATTTAATCCCAACAACAACAGCTTCTGAGTTTAAAGCTTCCATTATTTTAGGGAAAGGGCGATATTTTGAAGCCTTGCAGCTCTGTTTTGCTTCAGAAAAAGTTTCTGTGACTGCGATCGAGTAAATCAATTTTGTCAGAAATGCGTTCGGTGGACAAAGGAGGTATTGTGGTTCACACTTTAGTGTTGATAGGATATATTCATCAAGTGACCAGTTGTTATTTAAAACTCTTCATCCATTGGCATTGTAAACAGCGCTTCAGTATCACCCAAGGCTTATCCTTTCTTTGCGATTCAGCAGGCCTTTGTTGTAACGCTAATGATATTCTCAACGTTGAAGAGAATGTCCTTCAGGACAACTCGAGTCAGGTTGGGTCTCTCCTGTACACTGAGCAGCCTGTGATATTTCCTGTCCATTACAGTGGGTGGGATTTTCCTCACCCTCCCCACCCCACCTCCACTCTGCAGCGCAATTTGAGGCAGCGGAGGCAACCCACCATTGGCCAGTGGCAACATCTTCCAGTCCCGCTGCTGACAATGGGTCTCCCCATTGTTCACACCCTCGGCCACCAGGGAATCTGTGGCGGGAGCTCGCAGTCGACAGGACTGGGAGATCCCACCGGCAGGATCAGCTGGACAATGAATGGGAGATATTATTAGGATAGGATCCCTACAGTGTAGAGGGAGGCCATTCAGCCCATCAAGACTGCACTGACAACAATCCTACCCAGGCCCTATCCCCTATTTACCCTGCTAATCCCCCTGACACTAAGGGGCAATTTAGCATGGCCAATCAACCTAACCTTCACATCTTTGGACTATGGGAGGAAACCAGAGCACCCGGCGGAAACACACGCAGACCCGGGGAGAATGTGCAAACTCCACACAGTGACCCAAGGCCAGAATTGAACCCGGGTCCCTGGCGCTGTGAGGCAGCAGTGCTAACTACTGTGCCACCCCATTGGGGTGGCAAGCACACAAGCAGAAAATTTGGGCCACTCCAGGAGGGCAATTTAAACCTACCCCCCAACCCCAAGATGGGGAAGGTAAAAATTCTGAAATTCTCAAATCCAACCCCTGCCCTCCAATATAATGGTGTGGAGATGCCGGCATTGGACTGGGGTGGGCACAGTAAGAAGTCTCTCAACATCAGGTTAAAGTCCAACAGGTTTATTTGGAATCACGAGCTTTCGGAGCGCTGCTCCTTCATCACCCGCCCTTTGCCAATCAGGCTGACCGCTGGGAAAACCGTTGAAAAATTAAAAAAGACATCCTCCCTTTAAACTTGGGAGGGTGCGCAGGGAAACTTTACTTCCAGGTATCCCATCTGTAAATTCCTCCACCATATAACCATTTGAAAAAGGAGCAGAAGGAGGCCATTCAGCCCCTCAGGTCTGCCCCGCCATTTGATAAGATCATGGCTTATCTGTTTGTTTTTCAAGTTCAACATTCCCATCTACCCCCAATAACCACTGATCACCTGAGGAAGGGGCAGCGCTCCGAAAGCTTGTGATTCCAAATAAACCTGGTGTTGTGAGACTTCCTACTCCTATTTTAAAACAGAGAAGGGTCAGGCAACCTCCACCTGCTCTCCGTGGGTGGCAGAATTGTTAATAGCTTTTAAAGTGGCCTCTGCTTTAACACAATTTTTACATTTAAAGCATGGAGATTAGAATGCCTAGATTCGTGAGGTAGGCATCTTTACTGCACTGCTTCAGAGGCAGCAGGGGCTATAGTGCCACCCCCAGTGCCAACAAGCTTACCCATATGCATCAGATTTCCTGCAAACATCTGACCCACACCCCCACTCTGACCCCCCACTCCAACTCTCACTAACTTCAAACCCATGCCGCCCCCGCCACGATGCATGAACTAACAGAGGTCTGAATCCCTCCCCCACAACTCCATCCATGATGTCAGATCTGCCCCATAGCCGCCCCTTGCCAATCCGGCTGACCCCTGGGTAGGAAAACTGTTGAAAAATTTAAAAAAGACATTCTCCCTTTAAACTTGGCAGGGTGCGCAGGGAAACTTTACTTCCAGGTATCCCGTCCACAAATTCTTCCACCATATAACCAAATGAAACAGGAGCAGAAGCAGGCCATTCGGCCCCGCATGTCCGCTCCGCCATTCGATAAGACTATGGCTTATTTGTCTGTGTTTCAAGTTCAACATTCCCATCTACCCCCAATAACCTTTGATTTCCTTGCCGAACAAGAATCTATCCATCTCCGCCTTAAATATATTCAAGGGGCAGCACAGTGGTTAGCACTGCTGCCTCACAGCACCAGGGACCCGGGTTCAATTCCGGCCTCAGGTCACTGTCTGTGTGGAGTTTGCACATTCTCCCTGTGTCTGCGTGGGTTTCCTCCGGGTGCTCCGGTTTCCTCCCACAGTCCAAAGATGTGCGGGTCAGTTTGACTGGCCATGATAAATTGACCCTAGTTTCGGGGGGATTAGCAGGGTAAATATGTGGGGTTACGGAGGTAGGGCCTGGGTGGGATTGTTGTCGGTGCAGACCGATGGGCCAAATGACCTCCTTCTGTATTGTAGGGATTCTATGGATCTATGACCCTGCCTCCACCGCCTTCTCCTCATCGCCAAAAGGGCAAATCTTCATTTTAAAACAGCCGCTTCTAGTTGTTGACTCACCCACAAGAGGAAACATCGTTTCCACATCCACCTTGTCAAAGCCATTCAGGATCTTGTACACTTAAATCAAATCTCCCTCTCACTCTTCTAACCTCCAGTGGAAACAAGCCCAGCCTGTCCAACCTTTCCTCAAAAGGCAATCCGTCCATTCCAGGTATCAATCTCGTAAACCTCCTCTGAACCACCTCCAACACATTTACATCCTTCCTTAAATAAGGAAACCAAAACTGCACATAGTATTCAGGATGTAACCTCAACAAGGTCCTGCATAACTGAAGCAACTTTACTTACGTGTTCAATTCCTCTCGTAATGAAGGACAGCATTCCGTTAGCCTTCTTAGTTATTTGCTGTACTTGCATATTTACACTTTGTGACTCATGCACTAGGACACCCAGATCCCTCCACACCTCAGAATTCTGAAGTCCTTCTCCAATGAAATAATAGTCTTTTAAAAAAAATTCCTCCTGCCAAAGCGAATAACTTCAAATTTTCCCACATTATACTCCATCTGCCAGATTTTTGCACACTCACCCAATCTATCTATATCCCACCCTCTTCCCGACTCCCTGCAAATATTGGGGCTTATGTGTAAGGGAGCTGTATTAGCATTTATATATTAAATTATTAAGCCTGTGTAACCTGAACTGTACAAATGAATTCACCTCCCACAGGGGTAGATCACAACTTTGTGCAATAGTGTAAAAGGGGAGTTGGTAGCCCCTTTTTACACCTCTATAGATTTTTACTTCTATGAAATTTAGTATCACAGTAGTTGTATAGTATCAGAGTATCCCTACAGTACAGAAAGAGGCCATTCGGCCCATCAGGTCTGCAACGACAACAATCCCACCCAAGCCTTATCCCAAAGTATTTAGTCTGCTAATCTCCCAGACACTAAAGGACAAGTTAGCACGGCCAATCCACCTAATCCGCACATCTTTGGAGTGTGGGAGGAAACAGGAGCACCCAGAAGAAACCCACATAGACACAGGGAGAACATGCAAACTCCACACAGATAGTGACCGGAATTGAACTTGGGTCCCTGGTGCTATGAGGCAGCAGTGCTAACCACTGTGCCAGCATGCCGCCCAGTATATTTATATAATATTTATATGTATTTATACAACCAGGCTTTCACTATTGTAAAAGTCATAATCTACTCCACCCACTTGGAGTCTCTTTGCTGTGTCTATGGAGGACTGAGTTCCCAGCAAAGAACATTTATTCTCCATCACTTCACTCACTAACACTTCATTGCCTCAGGAACTCCTGGTGACCCCAAAAGGATTGCCACAGGTCTTGGACAGCACTCTAAAGGAGAAAGTTGGCTGAAGGTGAAGTCTTTCCTCTTCCTTCTCCAGAAGTACCTTCTGCCACTAAGACCAATGGCCGAGTAGCCAGCAGCTGTTTCTCCTGCAGCCTCTGCCTGGAAATCTGGTTACAGATCCCATAATAGTCATGGTGCACCTCAGGTATGGCACACCTGTCTGGCAATTGGCAGGGGGATTGCAGGGAATAATAATCCTTATTACTTCCTGTAAGGGAAGAAATGGCGTGATCATATGGAGAGGTGATCCTTCAGTTGTTGGGCTCATGTGAAGCCTGCCCGCACTGGATTACTCTCTCCCTTCGCCAGTTGCCACTAAAACAAGTTTGAGCCATTCTTATCTGGTCCGTAATAAAGTTGAAATGTCCACAATAGACATTAAACCTGGGGACCCGGGTTCGAATCCCGCCACAACAGACGGTGGAATTTGAATTCAGTATTAAAAATATCTGGAATTAGGTATCTACTGACGACCATGAAACCATTGTCAATTGTTGTAAAAACCCATCTGCTTCACGAATGTCCCTTAGGGAAGGAAATCTACCTGGTCTGGCCTACACGTGTCTCCAGAACCACAGCAATGTGTTTGACTCTCAACCGCCCTCTGGGCAAGTAGGGATGGGCAATAAATGCCGGCCACCCAACGACCCACATGTGCATCGAATTAATAAAAAAAAATTAACAATTGATATCTGGAGTAGGAAATGGTAAATTGTGCTTAAAGTTGCTAAGTATAGAGGGAATCTACTGAGAGTTTTACTCTGTGCATGACCTACATTATACATGACCTGCTGTGTTTGATTTATGATCTTGACACTACTTTTCAAAAGAGGAATTGTGTTCCATTCCACAGAACTGATATTTATCACCCAAAAATATATAAGTCTGAAGAATTCCCCCCACAGAGTTTTCCTGGCAAAGACATTAGCTCTTTTGATTTACTTCCAAATAGCCAAAAAAAAAATTATATTATAACTGACCCGACAGCGATTAACTGCTCTAATTTAAAAAGGTTTCCTGATTCTTCGCAGAGGTTTCTACTGCTACTGAAAAGCCTATTCACAGATGGGCACGAAAAAGGCTGGATTTCCCCTGTCCTTGCCACCCGATTTCAGGCAGTTCCGAGATGGTGACTGGAGAGAATCCCTGGGATTCCTGTCGTTGGGGTTTTCCTTGTGTACACGTCTTCACAGACGCAGGTTCCCACATTCAAAAAGAATAACTAGAATGCATAAATAAACAGCGGCATTGGCTCTGAGCAATGGCAGCACCTTCCTGGAGGCCAATGCTCTGTAAACGGTGGCCATGACGTGGAGATGCTGGTGTTGAAATGGGGTGGGCACAGTAAGAAGTCTCACAACGCCAGGTTAAAGTCCACCAGGGTTTATGTGGAACCACGAGCTTTCGAATCGCTGCTCCTTCACCAGATGAGTGGAGTCCACTCACCTGATGAAGGAGCAGCGCTCTGAAAGCTTGTGCTTCCAAATAAACCTGTTGGATTTTAACCTGGTGTTGTGAGACTTCTTACTGTAAAAGGTGGACCAATCATTTATGGGAGAAATAGTTTGCCCTGCTCAATCTGGTGCTCCTCATCACCTGCCCTGGAGGTGGCGCTGTTCTGCTACGACAGATGTCGAAGGCCTCAGGCAGCAATTTTCCTCCCTCTCCCAGGGGTCACTTTCCCAGGGCAGGTAGGCAGTCAGCCAGAACCACATCAAAACAATCTTAGCTGGGCCAATCCTGGGAAATTTGGTGGTGCCACTGATATGGAAATTGGGCTGTTCCATTGTCGGCCGTGCTAACCTACCACAGCCCTTCCGCCAAGGTGGAAAATCTGGCCTTTCGTGTCTACCGGAAAGGAAACACAAGAGAGAGAAAGAGCAATCCAAAGCAAAGTGGAGATCACACACCATGCAGAGTTTTCCAATCCAACAGCACTCCCAACACCACAAACCTTCACAAATAGCCAGCCGTTGTTATTATTGTTACTGTTGTTGAGAAGGCCACTGTCTGTGACGTCCATCTCGTATGAAAATAATTCTAAATCCTCCAATGCAGTTCAGAACAGAAAATGGAATGATCAGTTGTGAGGTTTCAAATGGTGAATGGAATGAAACATAGAAGCAGCGGAACATGGCATTGCGTCAAGGAGGATTTCGACTACATTTGATAATGAAGGCATTTTCTTTCAGCCTTATTGTGCTCCATGAATTTGAGCTTCTGGGGTTGTCCTTTTGCCACTGCTTAATAATCTGACTCCTCAATGACTTTAGCAACTCCATACACCACGATATGCGCACACACTCAATGCATTAGGTAGAAATTACTACTCGGCAACAGGGTATTCAGCCCAACCGTTTTGATGGTTCTGCTCTATAGTGTTCAGCCCCAATCACATGTACTGCAGTGATCACATGGCCCTTTATCTCTTTAACTTCAACCACCTATCTAATTTATTCTTCAATGTTGAGGGTCTCTTCTTTGGTCACTAATTGGTACAGTTTACAGCCTCACAAAACCAAGTAGCAAAGTTTCTACCATCCTGTCCTAACTCTTACATTCAAAGTTACAATCTCTCATTCTTGACCCCCTCAATTGCTGAAGACAGCCCGTCTCGATTTACCCAATCTCACCATAATTCTCAACGCCTGCACCAAATATGGTGACCCTGCTGCATCACAGCACCAGGGACCTGGGTTCGATTCCCGGCTTGGGTCACTGTCTGGACTTTACACATTCTCCCCGTGTCTGTGTGGATTTCCTCCGGGTGCTCCGGTTTCCTCCCATAGTCCAAAAGACATGCTGGTTCGGTACATTGGCCAGGTTAAACTCTCTCTCAGTGCACCCGAACAGATGCCAGAATGTGGCGACAAGGGGATTTTCACAGTAACTTCATTGCAGTGTTAATGTAAGCCTACTTATGACACTAATAAATAAACTTTTAAAAAGTAATCCAATAATCTCTCTGCTCTAAGGAGAGTCCCAATGGTTTGGTTTTGTATTTTAAGCTTTGGAATACTCTCATCTCTCCCCATCTCTGCCACACTTTTCTCTTTTAAGACACTCCATATAAAAGCCAACTTTAGGGTGGCATGGTGGTACAGTGGTTAGCACTGCTGCCACACAGCGCCAGGGACCTGGGTTCAATTCTGGCCTTGGGTAACTGTGTGGAGTTTACACGTTCTCCCCATGTCTGCATGGGTTTCCTCCCACAGTCCAAAGATGTGTGCGTTAGGTGGATTGGCCATTGTAAATTGCCCCTTAGTGTCCCAAGATATGTAGGTTAAGGGAAGTGGCGGGGGGTAAATACAGGGAGTTACGGGAATAGGGCCTGGATGGGATGCACTGTCAGAGAATTGGTGCAGACCCAATAGGCCGAATGGCCTCCTTCTGCACTCGAGGGATTCTCTGATTCTTTGGACAAACATTTGGTCATCTAATCACTAACCCCTTACACAGCTCAGCATCATGCTTTGTTTGATAACGCTCATATGTAGTGTTTGGGGTTTTTTAATACGTTTAATATAAGTTGCTGTTTTATTTCCCCATGACAGGTAGCATTCTAATGAATCTATACTGTGGGTTTCTCGATCGCCTGAACATTCTTCCTGTATTGTGGAGTCCAAAACTATACACGGTACTTCTGCTGAGATCTTACTGTTATTTTACATTGATTCACCATTTAACTTCATCGTTTACATTCAATACCTATCGGTTTAAAAGACAGTTCCACTGGAGATGCTATTTTCAAGATCTTGGGTGGGATTTTCCAGCAGCGCACGCCCCAAAACTGGAAAATCCTGCCCGAGGTCAACGGACCGTTGCATGGTCCCGTCCCTCGCCCGCTACCATTTCCATGGCGGGCGGGAGGGGAAAACTTCCCCCCCCTCCTTGTGAACCTGAAACCTCAAACACATCAGCTCTTTCTGATCACCCGGTTTTCCCCAGTCAAGATCTGTTCTTTAAATGTGCTGTGTTACACTTGATTTCTATCAGCTTTTGTATTGTGTGCTGCTGCCCATCGTTCTGTACAGAAAGATCCCCGCTGACGGTAAACCTGTCATGATCAGGTTGCTTTTCAAATGATATTTCTTATCCAACGTGACACAATATAAATGCCATCTTCAAACATACACAGTCTCAGGGAACTCACACGTTTGTTGGCATTTCAGTAACAGCAAAGACCCCAGAAATATCATTTCACCTGCTCCCCAGACCCATGTAATATTTTCTCCCACTAGTTTTTGTTAATATTGTTGCGAAGTTGAGTCGAGTAATTGTAGATTGGTATTTGTAAAATTGTCTGTTAAATGGTGGCACTTTTTCTGGGCTAAAAAAAAAACTGCAAGTACATAGAGAACCCAAAATGAAACATTTGCATCGAAAGGCCAAGCAGCAGGGTTACCAAGGCAACAGGCTGTCAGGCATTTGAATTTTTTTGAATTCAGCCAATCAATTTGAATTAGGCACTTAGATCCCAAGGATCTATTAAATTTAAATCTGACAGTTTTGGCAACCTAGGACCAATCATATTGTGGGGGATATTGATACATCATCACAGGTATAAAAGGAAGGGGGCAGTGCGACAGAGGAGGAGAGCAACTGCCACAGCTCACAGCTACTAGCTCAAAACCTCATCTCGATAGAAAAGGTACCAAAGAAGAAAAATGTCCCATACAGAAGAATCAGCAGAAAAGGCCCAGAATATTCCGGAAGACGCCGAACCTGGTTATAATTTAGAGAGTGGCCAACATTCTGTTTTTTTGTTAACGGGTGGGAACTGTGTTTATCTAAACAGCATTCCACTCGAATCATGTTTTATTCGGTCTGTTAATAGTTTAGTTAACTTGTTCACTGTTAGTTGGATAAATAAAGTGTTACTTGTTGACTTTAGAGAGAGTGTCAGGGAGTTATTTTTATTTAACCACTAAAAGCTTCTGAAGAGCAGATCGCACCACTGCAAACTGACTTTCACAGATTATAGGGCGAGTACTACTCTTTGAGTGGTTAGGTGTTAGTTCTCGGAGAGGGGGGTCAACCTCCGCTTCATAACAATATATACTTTGTTCATGCTGAGGTGCTGGTCAGTTCATTTGGCTAGATTTCAAAGGGTCGTCTGGACTCGAAACGTCAGCTCTTTTCTCTCCTTACAGATGCTGCCAGACCTGCTGAGATTTTCCAGCGTTTTCTCTTTAGATTTTAAAAGGGGGTGCGGGAGCAGAGGAATCTTTGTATACAAGTCATTGAAGGTGGCAAGACAGCTTGAGAGAGTGGTAATTAAAGCATCCTAGGCTTCCTTCAAAGGGGCACAGAATGTAAGAGAAAGGAGCTTACATTAAACTTGTAGAAAACACTGGTTCAGCCTCATAGAACCATAGAAAATTACAGCTCAGAAACAGGCCTTTTGGCCCTTCTTGTCTGTGCCGAACCATTTTTTGCCTAGTCCCACTGACCTGCACTTGGACCATATCCCTCCACACCCTTCTCATCCATGAACCCGTCCAAGTTTTTCTTAAATTTATCCGGCAGCTCATTCCACACTCCCACCACTCTCTGCGTGAAGAAGCCCCCCCTAATATTCCCTTTAAACTTTTCTCCTTTCACCCTTAACCCATGCCCTCTGGTTTTTTTCTCCCCTCGCCTCAGCGGCAAAAGTCTGCTTGCATTCACTCTATCTATACCTATCAAAATCTTATACACCTCTATCAAATCTCCCCTCAATCTTCTACGATCCAGGGAATAAAGTCCCAACCTATTCAATCTCTCATCTGGAATTTTGCATCCAGTTCCAGGTGCCACACTTCAGAAAAGATGTGACAGCCTGCGAAAGAGTGCAGAAAAGATTCACGAGAATGGTTCCAAGGATGAGGAATTTCAGTCTGGCAGCTAGATTGGAGAAGGTGGGACTCCTCTGATTGGGGGACAAAAAAAAAAGGTTGAGAGGTCTTCAAAATCTTCAGGGGTCCAGAGAAAGTGGATAAGGAAAAAGCGTTCACGCTGGTGGAAGGATTGGGAATGAGGGCTGGGCACGGGTTCAAGATATTTGGCAACAGAAGCGATGGAGACACGAGGAGAAACTTTTTCACACACTGAGTGCGTAAGATCTGGAACATGCTGCCTGAGGGTGTAGTGGAGGAATCGAGGTGTTCGAGGGGGAATTGGACTCTTATCTGAAAAGGAAGAATGTGGAGGGTGACGGGGAGCAGGGTGAGGAGTGGCACTCATTTGGAGAGTCAGCACCAACACAATGGCCAAGTGCTGTAAAAATTATTTGATTCTGTGAATACTTGATTATGAGGTTAGAAATGAATGTGTTCTCCAAACTTGCCCGTCATGCCAAGCCCAAGGACCACCAGCAGTCCCCAATTTACTCTGATCCGCAGCTAAGCATATGCATTTCGTGCCAACCCCTGTTCTCTATAACTAATCTCCTGCGGGATCTGCAAATGGATGGGACTACATAATGTGCATAGATATTGTGCACATATACAATATATGCACAATATCTCTTTTCTTTATATTGCATCCAAAGTTCAGGCACATGTAGGAGGTAGAGTTGAACAGAAGCTGTGACATCAGCTGTCGCGACTGATGTTGTTTTTGGCTGTAAAAAAAATCTCAAAAGTAATGTTTAAAAAATGGATTTCTCCACAAGACCTTGGATACGGCATCAATTGAAATAACACCAAGATTCCCAGAAAGCAATCATGGAATTGGGGAACTGTCCCCTGGGTTTCCTTACGGCACGATGGCGCAGTGGTTAGCACTGCTGCCTCGCAACGCCAGGGACCTGGGTTCAATTCCGGCCTCGGGTGACTGTCTGCGCGGGTTTCCTCCGGGTGCTCCGTTTTCCTCCCACACTCCAAAGATGTGCGGGATAGGTTGATCGGCTATAGTAACTTGCTGCTTAGTGTCAGGGGGACAAGTGAGGGTAAATAAGTGGGGTTATGGGGATAAGGCCTGGGTGGGATTGTGGTCAGATGGGCCAAATTGATGGTTAGGTACATTGACCCAACAGGCGCCGGAGTGTGGCGACTAGGGGAATTTCACAGTAACTTAATTGCAGTGTTAATGTAAGCCTTACTTTGTGACTAAAAGATAAATTTTAAATGGCCTCCTTTTGCACAGTAGGGATTCTATGATTCTATAGTAAGATAGTAAGAACATAAGAACACAAGAAATAGGAGCAGGAGTAGGCCATCTAGCCCCTCGAGCCTGCCCCGCCATTCAATAAGATCATGGCTGATCTGAAGTGGATCAGTTCCACTTACCTGCCTGATCCCCATAACCCCTAATTCCCTTACCGATCAGGAATCCATCTATCCGTGATTTAAACATATTCAACGAGGTAGCCTCCACCACTTCAGTGGGCAGAGAATTCCAGAGATTCACCACCCTCTGAGAGAAGAAGTAGCAATATATGATGCAATTGGTCATCCATCTTATGTCACCCATTTGCCCCGGGGTCTTTGTTCCACAGGAAACAAAACATTGTTAAGTTGCTCTGCGCAGGAGACCTACATCAGCCCCGACACAGCAAGGACAAAGTTCGAGCTCTGACCTTGGTGACGCTGGATAGAACAATGGGGAAACAGTTTCCTCATCCACGTGAAACTGGGGAGTGACCTCAGACTCAATTCTCAATATTGGAGTGACGCCAGCGTTTGCTCAGCATTGACTGGGGTGCTCAGCAAAGCAAAACTGAATGTAATCATTCCTTAGGTCATTTTGTTTATTCCGCTTATTTGTAACATTGCAGCAGATGTTTAAGGATGCATTTTGTAATCCCCAAGGCATGTTTTTGTGAATTGTGAGCTTCAGCGGCTGTGAGCTGTTCTGCAGGGTACTTACAACCACTGGAAGACATTGATGTCGCAATGCAGACTCAATTATAGTGAATTTCAATATATGTGGGTCAGTGCACACCCCTGAGGACCAAAGCTAAGCTGGAATGTATGGAGTATTAAATTCCAATTGTTCCTGAGGTTCCTGTATCTTAATATTCTGGACTGTGAGCTTCCCTTCCATCTTGGTCCTCCCCTGTTTTTGTTTGTCAGTTCCCTGGGCTTGCCCTAACACATGCTAACCCTCCTCCACAAGGCCACCTGCTGGTCAGTTTTGCTCCCATTGAGGACTAACCTTTTAGCTTTTGCCATATTAGCACCTTCTTCAGTCCTTAATCCCGCCATGAACACTCCCTTTGTCTTGTGGCCGTGACATCTTTATCAATCTCTCCTTAGCTCCGACCTATCCCTGACCTATTCTATTCTGCCCCACCTCCTCCACCCCCCTTCTCCAACCCCAACTATATAATTATCACATTTCTATCCCTCTTCAGTTCGATGGAAGAGTCATACGGACTCGAAACGCTGTTGCATCCTCCACAGAGGTTGCCAGACTTGCTGAGTTTATCCAGCATTTTCTGTTTTTATTTCAGCCTCTGCAGTATTTTGTTTTCATTAATGTAAGAACTTAAGAACTAGGAGCAGAAGTAGGTCATCTGGCTCCTCAAGCCTGCTCCACCATTCAATAAGATCATGGCTGATCTTTTAGTGGACTCAGCTCCACTTACCTGCCCGCTCACCGTAGCCCTTAATTTCTTTACTGTTCAAAAATGTATCTATCCTTGCCTTAAAAACATTCAATGAGGTAGCCTCAACTGCTTCACTGGGCAGGGAATTCCACAGATTCACAACCCTTTGTGTGATGAAGTTCCTCCTCAACTCAGTCCTAAATCTGCTCCCCCTTATTTTGAGGCCATGCCCCCTAGTTCTAGTTTCACCCGCCAGTGGAAACAACTTTCCTCCTTCTATCTTATCTATTCCCTTCATAATCTTATATGTTTCTATAAGATCGATTTTCGTTTATACTTGACTGCTTCCAAGTAAGCAAATCATGAACAGTAGCTGAGCGATGGTAGTCCCCATGCATCCCAAAGAAAACAGCTTTTCCTTCTTTAGTTTGTTCTTCCTTCAGCTCCATTATGCAAAAACAAAATTCTAGGCTGCAGGGAAACTTCAAAACAGGAAAGATAATCCTGAACAGGCTGCACCAATCGACAGATTGATGAATAATCTGTCTGCTTAATCTAAGCAACTACTGGGAAGATTAGAGTTTGCGATAAATCTCTACGGCGGGGGTTAAGTGGGTTGGGGGAGGCAGGGTTCATAAGATATAGGAGCAAAATTAGGCCATTCGGCCCATTGGGTCCACTCTGACATTCAATCATGACTGATATGCTCCTCATCCCCATTTTCCTGCCTTGTGGGACTGGGTCTCCTGATTGTTCGTCATACCTTCAGTGGGAGTTTTGTGGAAAGCTGCAGAAACGGTGGAAACCATTGACGCTGTTTCCCTAGAGTTTCTGCAAAGCTTCCAAAGTAGCGGCGGTCAAGCAGGCCACCCACTCCTAATGTCCCAAACCTGTTGGTGACAGGAACTCTCATGAAATAAGCCATTTTCCTGGGAGAAGTGAATTGGAGATACAGGGACTTTTTACATCTTGGGTGGGATTTTCCGGCCGCGCTCACCCCAAGACCACCAGAGGTCAACAAGACTTTTACATGGTCCGTGTCCCACCTGCTACGATTCCTGTGGCGGGCGCGGCAGGAAGATTTTGCCCCTTGCGACTGATCGGCAACATCAATTCCATGTGCACACTGCACTCATTGGTTGCCTAGAACCTACCGTGCTAGACGGCATGGTGGCACAGTGGTTAGCACTGCTGCCTCACAGCGCCAGGGACCCGGGTTCAATTCCAGCCTGGGATCACTGTCTGTGCGGAGTTTGCACTTTCTCCCCATGTCTGCGTGGGTTTCCTCCAGTTTCCTCCCATATTCCAAAATTGTGCGGGTTAGGTTGATTGGCCATGCTAAATTGACCCTAGTGTCAGGGGGAGTAGCAGGGTAAATGTGTGGGGTTACAGGAATAGGGCCTGAGTGGGATTGTGGTCGATACAGACTCGATGGGCCAAATGGCCTCCTTCTGTGTTATAGGGATTCTATGATCCTATGGCTAAACCTCTGGGGGCTGAATTCTCCAGCACTTTCCACTGGCGTGACCTTCCAGTCCTGCTTATGATGGCCCGCCCCAACCTCAGCAGGGAGCCCTGTGGTGCAGCCAGTGAACAACGCAATACACCTTTGACATCGGCGGGACTGGGAGATCCCGCCACTGGCCACTGGCGTGCTCCGCCGCCACCGGAACGCATGCCGCGGAGAGGGGCAGAGAATCCCTCGTGAGTGAAGGTCACAGAATGAAGAATGTTATTTCTTCCACATCGTATGCAGTGGAAGTTCTATTTTATTTATTAGAATCATATTAATGCTGCAATGAAGTTACTGTGAAAATCCACCTGTCGCCACACTGCGGCGCCTGTTCGGGTTCACTGAGGGAGAATTTAGCGTGGCCAATGCACCTAACCAGCACGTCTTTAGGACTGTGGAAGGAAGCCGGAGCATCCAGAGGAAACCCACACAGACACAGGGATAACGTGGAGACTCCGCACAGATAGTGAACCAAGCCGGGAATCGAACCCGGGTCCCTGGCGCTGTGAGGCAGCAGTGCTAGCTACTGTGCCACCGTGCCATCCATTAGTTTGGGTGTCAATGAAATGAGAGCTGAAGCTGAAGTATGTTTATGATATTTCGGAGATTTCCTACCTCTTCGTCATCATCGACATATTGGCCGTAATGTTGCTCCATCATTTCCCTCTGCCGTCGCTCCTGCTCCAGGGTCTGACGAATCAGCTGAGCCACTTCACTGGTTTCTCCAGGTTTCTCCCGTCCAATCAGAAATCTACAATCAATGCCATTTTCTGGTAAATATTTTTCATTTGCAATTCTTTCACTAATATTACACTAATATTTTCACTAATATTACACTAATATTTTCACTCATATTTCACTAATATTTTCACTAATATTACAGAGCAGTTATTTAGGAACCATTTTCACACCATTAAAAACAGCTTCCCGTGATTAACTCTTCTCAAAAAGACAAATGGGACATCGAAAGGTTTAGCACGGACATAAAACCAAAATGATGTTGATGTCTGAAATCTGGGATAAAAACAGAAAGCACTGGAATTACTCAGCAGGCCGGGCTGGTGGAGAGAGAAACGCAGTTAATGTTTCAGGTGCATAATCTTTCATCAGATGATCATGAGGATGAATGGTCATTGAGCTGAAACATTAACCCTACTTCTCCCTGTACAGATAAGACCATACGACCATAAGACATAGGAGCAGAATTAGGACACTTGGTCCATCGAGTCTGCTCCGCCATTCAATCATGGCTGATTTTTTTTTCTCATCCCCATTCTCCTGCCCTTTCCCCATAACCCCTGACCCCCTTATCAATCAAGAAGCTATCTATCTCTGTCTTAAAGACACTCATTGACCTGGCCTCCACAGCCTTCTGTGGCAAAGAGTTCCACAGATTCATCACTCTCTGGCTGAAGAAATTCTTCCTCATCTCTGTTTTAAAGGATCGTCCCTTTAGCCTGAGGTTGTGCCCTCTGGTTCTAGTTTAGTGGAAACATCCTTTCCACGCCCATTCTATCCAGGCCTTGCAATATCCTGTAAGCTTCAATAAGATCCCCCCTCATCCTTCTAAACTCCAATGAGTTTATTGGATTTAGAAGGTTTATTCCAGCAGCGTTTAGACTAAATACTGAGAGAAAGCACAGAGCTTCCAATATAGGTTTTAACTTGATTCTTGTTCCTCTGATATTGCAAACAGACAGACTAACACGGAAACCTTAGAGCTTGCTCCCCTCAAATTGAAATATTTCTCAACAGATTGCTGAGATCTAATTAGATACAATGACAAAACACAGTTGTCCATAAGTTCCAATGTTTCGATTGGATTTCTTTTTAAAAAATATATTTTATATCATTTGGGCATCGTTGGTTGGGCCAGCATTTATTGCCCTTGAGAAGGTGGTGGGGAGCTGCCTTCTTGAGCAGCTGCAATCCATGGGGAGATGATGGCCTAGTGGTATTATTGCTTGACCATTAATCCAGAAACTCAGCTAATGCTCTGGGGACCCAGGTTTGAATCCCACCACAGCAGATGGTGGAATTTGGATTCAATAAAAAAAATCTGGAATTAAGAATCTGCTGATGACCATGAAATCATTGTCGACTGTCAGAAAAAACCCATCTGGTTCACTAATGTCCTTTAGGGAAAGAAATCTGCCATCCTTACCTGGTCTGGCCTAAATGTGACTCCAGAGCCTCAGCAATGTCATTGTCTCTCAACTGTCCTTGGGCAACTAGGATGGGCAATAAATGCTGGCTATCCAGCGACACCCATGTCCCACGAATGAATAACAAAAAAATCTATGTGGTGAAGGTACCATCTGGAAGGACAAGAGCAGCAGATGCATGGGAACACCACCACGTGCAAGTTCCCCTCCAAGCCACTCAGCACCCTAACTGGAAACCATATCGCCACCATCCCTGCAGAGGTTCAAGAAGGTAACACACCTTGACACTCTCAAAGGCAAGACAATTAGAGATGGGCAATAAATGTGGGTCTCGCCCACATCATGTGAGCAAATAAATAAAATAAACAAAAAAAAGTAGCTTTTGGAAGTCCAAGTACATAACACCTTCAACTAAAATGATGACAAAACATCTTCCTCCAAGATATTTGATTTAATTTTTTGCTGAATACTTTAAATTTTAAAGTTATAAATATGCTTCCTGGTTTGGGATGTGATTGGGTCCTAACTGGGGCAGCATGGTGGCACAATGGTTAGCACTGCTGCCTCACAGCACCAGGAACCTGGGTTCACTGTCTTGGGTCACTGTCTGTGTGGAGTCTGCATATTCTCCCCGTGTCTGTGTGGGTTTCCTCCGGGTGCTCCGGTTTCCTCCCACACTCCAAAGATGTGCAGGTTGGGTTGATTGGTCATGCTAAATTGCCCCTAAGTGTCAGGGGGATTAGCAGAGTAAATATGTGAGGTTACGGGGATAGGGCCTGGGTGAGATTGTGGTCGGTGCAGACTTGATTGGCCAAATGGCCTCCTTCTGCACTGTAGGGGTTCTATGATTCTATGAAATCAGGTTAAGCTCAATCATTCTATGTGGTGAGCAGGGTATCAACTGTATGCACCATTGTCCAAGTTATTAGCAAGTATCTGATCAGCACTGTAACTTCCTTCATGCATGGAGTCATACAACAGTCAGGTATCACAATTGCCACCTGTGAATCTAACTGCTTGGATGTGACCAATTTGCATTGGGCTGATTGAAAGGGATAACTTTATTCTATTCACATACCCTTCTAATCTCTTCCAGCCAACAATCCCCATCCTTGTAATGACATGGTGGGTGGCAACATCTCCCTAATGTTGGCTTGGATTTTCAAACATTGCAGATTTCTGTCGGATGCAGTTCCTGCTATGAAGTATCACCTGCCAAGAGGTAGCACTGCTGTGTTGACACCAAGTGACCAGCTATTCGTTTACACCCTTAATTTGATATGCAAACTTGTCTCCTTTCCCAAACACTGAACATAAACAAGGCACTTTCAATTTTCTGCACGATTACTTCATCAGGCAGACAAGTCCCTGGCAGAAATGGAGGAGGCTGAATTTCCATGACTCAACCAAAGCCACAGCCTCTGAAGTGTGCTCTGTGCTCTCCTCCTTTGTACGCAGCTTGCCCTGCGTGACTGCTTAATAATTGGCTCCTTGTTGGCCTAGCTAACAATTCCAAATGACAAAAAGATTTACACCTATTCGGGTTTAAACACAGTCATGCAGACATTGCTTTAACATAACAAGTATCGCAATTCTCGAAGGCTGTGTTGACACTCGGAGCCTGAAAATGACTGAGTTATTAATTATGGGTTAATGCACAATTTTATAAAATGATCTTTCTGTTTTAACATTAAAAATTTACCAACATTAAAACTGCAAGGAGATTTCATGCAAACACACATCAATATTATGTGCAGTAATTTCTGAGCTACATTTCTGGTGCCAACACCTGGGGAGGCAATGGCCTAGTGGTATTATGGGCTAGACTATTAATCCAGAAATTCAGCTAATGTTCCGGGGACCCGGGTTCGAATCCCGCCACGGCAGCTTGTGGAATTTGAATTCAGTGAGTAATAAATCTGGAATTAAGAATCTACTGATGACCATGAAACCATTGCCAATTGTCGGAAAACCCCATCTGGTTCACTAATATCCTTCAGCGACACCTGAGTGTAGGGTAACAAAGTTTGCAGACGACATAAAGATAAGTGGTAAAGTGAATCGTGTGGCGGGCGTAGAAGGTCTGCAGAGAGATTTGGACAGGCTGAGTGAGTGGGCGAGGATCTGTCAGATGGAGTATAACGTTGACAAATGCGAGGTTATTCACTTTGGAGGAAATAATAGCAAACTGGATTATTATCTAAATGGAAAAAAATTACAACATGCTGCTGTGCAAAGGGACCTGGGGGTCCTTGTGCATGAGACGCAAAAACCCAGTCTGCAGGTGCAACAGGTGATCAAGAAGGCAAATGGGATGTTGACCTATATCGCAAGGGGGATAGAATATAAAAGCAGAGATGCCTTGCTGCATCTGTACAGGGCATTGGTGAGGCCGCAGCTGGAATACTGTGTGCAGTATTGGTCCCCTTATTTGCGGAAGGATATATTGGCCTTGGAGGGAGTGCAGAGAAGGTTCACCAGGTTGATACCAGAGATGAGGGGTGTTGATTATGAGGAGAGACTGAGCAGATTGGGTTTGTACTCGTTGGAATTTAGAAGGCTGAGGGGGGATCTTATAGAGACCTATAAGATAATGAAGGGGCTGGATAGGGTAGAGGTGGAGAGATTCTTTCCACTTAAAAAGGAAGCTAGAACTAGGGGGCACAGCTTCGAAATAAAGGGGGGTCAGTTTAGGACAGAGTTGAGGAGGAACTTCTTCTCTCAGAGGGTGGTGAATCTCTGGAATTCTCTGCCCACTGAAGTGGTGGAGGCTACCTCGTTGAATATGTTTAAATCATGGATAGATGGATTCCTGATCGGTAAGGGAATTAGGGGTTATGGGGATCAGGCGGGTAAGTGGAACTGATCCACTTCAGATCAGTCATGATCTTATTGAATGGCGGGGCAGGCTCGAGGGGCTAGATGGCCTACTCCTGCTCCTATTTCTTATGTTCTTATTTTTTATGTTCTTATATCCCACGATTGAATTAAAAAAAGGTTCACTAATGTCCTTTAAGGAAGGAAATCTGCCGTCCTTACTTGGTCTGGCCCATAAGTAACTCCAGAGCCACAGTGATTGACTCTCAACTGCCCTCAGGCAACTAGGATGGCAGTAAATGGTGGCCAGCCAGCAACGCCCATGTCCCACAAATGAATTACAAAAACGTTCACTAATGTCCTTTAGAGATCATAGAATCCTACAGTGCAGCAAGAGGCCATTCAACCCATCAGGTCTGCACTGACCACAATCCCACTGGGCCCTATCCCCATAACCCCATGCATTTACCCTACCCCGTCTCCCTGACACTAAGGGACAATTTAGCATGGCCAATTCACCTAACCTGAGAGAAGGAAATCTGCCATCCTTACCTGGTCTGGCCTACATGTGACTCCAGAGCCACAGCAATGTTCTCGAAGGACAACTAAGGACGGGCTATGAATGCTGCCCAGTCAACGACGCCCATATGCCACAAATGATTTTTTAAAAACAACTTCTTCAGAAGGTACAAGCATCTCTTGTTCACCGCGATCTTCTTGGCTTCCGTACACAGCATGTTGGAGGTTTAGCATGTGATGACCGATGCCATTCTACACTATCCTGATCCCCATTCTCTCCCTGCACCCACCCCCCCTCCCCCCCCCCCCCCCCCTCCCCCGAAGGTTTAGCAGTTCTGAGCTGGGCCACCTTGCAGCAACATGGCGTTCCTTCTCGGGAAGAGAGTCCAACTGTTGGGAGCGTGTAAATGACTTGGCGGGGAGCCTGAGATCTGCCAGCTAACTGGGAGAAACACTGACTGGAGCCTGTATCTCACACTTGACCACCTGCCCGGACAGCAGGAAGTGGCAGTGAACTGATGATCATCTCCAATGGGGCTGAAATGAAGAGGAAAACAAACTCATTCCAAAGGCCCAAATCAGACACGGATAGACGTTTCTTAAGGGCGGGGGGATCAGTGCAGTGAGCAACGCTTCTTTTATCCAATCAATACCCTACAAAGCAAAATGTTCAGGGAATGAACTCATGGTCCAGCAGATGCCTTGCCTTAAGCAGACATTTCAGTAACAGAGCGGCCATTATCTCGTCACATTTTTCTGTTTATTTTATTGCTTCACTTTATAAATACAGGGATTATTCAGGCAAATGGCTCAGCGGTTTTGCTACTGTCAGAATTTGCTTTCACACAAACATTGGATTTTTAAACATAAAAAACAAACAGGTGCAGTAGCATCAGCACCGGGTGCAAGAAAACCTTGTGTAAATCTTACAAGGGTCTGTTCTCAGTCACTGCAAATAGTCTGCCCAAGGAACAACTGACCTACTTGCAGAAATATCTGTAGATCTGGGCAACAAGGCGTAATTAAAAAATTCAAAGCGATATTTGAAGTAACGTGATGTAAGAATATAATACAACATGATCATAGAATCCCTACAGTGCAGAAGGAGGCCATTTGGCCCATTGGGTCTGCACCGGCTCTCCCACATCCTATCCAGGCCTTATTCCCATAACCTCATGTATTTACCCTGCTAAATACGTTTATCTTTACCTTTTGAAACTAGAACTAGGGGGCATGGCCTCAAAATAAGATTTAGGACTGAGTTGAGGAGAAACTTCTTCACCCAAAGGGTTGTGAATCTGTGGAATTCCCTGCCCAGTGAAGCAGTTGAGGCTACCTCATTGAATGTTTTTAAGGCAAGGATAGATACATTTTTGAACAGTAAAAGAATTAAGGGTAATGGTGAGTGGGCGGGTAAGTGGAGCTGAGTCCACAAAAAGATCAGCCATGATCTTATTGAATGGTGGAGCAGGCTCGAGGGTCCAGATGGCCTACTCCTGCTCCTAGTTCTTATGTTCTAATCCCCTGAACCCACATATCCTGAAACACTAAGTGGCCAATCAGCCTAACCGGCATATCTTTGGACTGTGGGAGGAAAGCGGAGCACCCAAAGGAAACCCACTCAGACACGGGGAGAACATGTAAACCCCACACAGACAGTCACCCAATCTGGAATCGAACCGGGGACCCCGGCGCTGTGAGGCAGCAGTGCTAACCACTGTGCCACCGTGCCGAACAAGGAAGATCTCTTCAGCACTGTTGTCCATTTACACATTTTACACAACTTAACCACTCTGACATCACAGTCAGTAATAAAAATGTCTGCATGAGAGTTCTCTAAATCAGTGGAGCATTTTCCCAGGAATAATGTCATTGGATCTGGATAACACAAAATTACAGTGTCATTAAGGCGATAGTGGCCATCGATTGGTCTCAATCCTGTTTGAGTTACAGGGATATAGCTGGAATTTTGGATTTCTTCTTCTAAAAGAAAAGTAACCAGTCTTGACCAAGGGAACATAGAGTGACACTAAGAATTTCTATTGATACATGAAGAGAAAGAGTGTGGTGGAGACAAATGTGGTTCCCCTACAGACAGAAATGGGGGAATGTATAATAGGGGACAAAGAAATGGCTGAGCAACTTTGGTTCTGTCTTCACAAAAGACACAAATCAGATGCCAGAAATGTTGGAGAATGCAAGATTTAGTGAGAGGGAAGAACTGAGGGAGATCAATATTAGTGAAGAAATGGTGCTGGGAAAATTGATGGGATTGAAGGCGGATAAATCCCGATAAGCCTGGTAATCTACATCCCAGAATACTTAAGGAAGTGGCTCTAGAAATAGTGGTTGCATTGGTGGTCATCTTCCAGGATTCTGCAGATTGGAGGGTAGCTAATGTCACTCCAATATTCAAAGAGGGAGGTAGAGAGAAAACAGGGAATTATAGACCAGTAAGCTTAACATCGGTAGTGGGGAAAATTCTCAAATCCGTTATCAAGGACATCGTGGCAGGGTATTAGAAAACAGTGACAGGATCAGACAGAGTCAGCATGGATGTATGAAGGGGAAATCATGCTTGATAAATCTGTTGGAATTCTTTGAAGATATAACTAGTAGGGTTGACAAGGGGGAGCTAGTCAATGTAGCATATTTGGACTTTCAAAAAGCAATTGACAAGTCCCGGATAAGAGAATATCGTGCAAGATTAAAGCACATGAGATTGGGGGAGGTGTATTGAGATGGATAGAAAACTGGTCGGCAGAGAGGAAACAAAGAGTAGGAATTAATGGGTGTTTTTCAAACTGGCAGGCAGCAACTAGTGGGGTGCCACAGGGATCAGTGCTGGGACCCCAGCTATTCACAATATATATGAATGATTTGGATGAGGGAGCAAAATATAACATCTCAAAGTTTGCAGCTGATACCAAGTTGGGTGGGAGGGTGAACTGTGACAAGGATGCAGAGATCCTTCAGCATGATCTAGACAGGTTGGGTGAATGGGCAAATCAATGGCAGATGCAGTGTAATTTGGATAAGTGTGAGGTTATTCACTTAGGAAGCAAAAACAAGAGGGCAGATTACTACCTGAGTGGCTGTAAATTGGGAGAGAGGAGTGTGCAGCGGTACCTGGGTGTCCTTGTGCACCAGATGCCGAAGGTAAGCATGCAGGTGCAGCAGGCAGCGAAGGCGGCAAATTGTATGTTGGCCTTCATTGCGAGAGATTTTGAGTACAGGAGCAGGGATGTGTTGTTGCAATTATACAGGGCCTTGGTGAGGCCACACCTAGAGTATTGTGTGCAGTTTTGGTCTCCTTTTCTGAGGAAGGATGTTCTTGCTCTCAAGGGAGTGCAGCAAAGGTTTACCAGGCTGATTCCGGGGATGGCAGATGGTGGTATGAGGAGAGATTGACCAGGTTAGAATTGTTTTCACTGGAGTTCAGATGAATGAGGGGGGGAATCTCATGAAGACTTATAAAATTCTAACAGGACTAGACAGGGTAGATGCAGGGAGGATTTTCCTGATGGTGGAGGAATCCAGAACTGGGGATCACAGTCTGAGGATTCAGGGTAGACTATTTAGGAAGGAGGTGAGGAGACATTTCTCCACCCAAAGAGTGGTGAGCTTGTGGAATTCATTACCTCAGTTTGCTCAGGAAGTAGTTGATGCCAAAACATTTAATGTATTCAAGAGGCAGCTAGATAGAGCACTTGGGGCGAATGGGATCAAATGTTATGGGGAGAAAGCAGGATTAGGCTAATGACTTAGATGATCAGCAATGATCGTGATGAATGGTGGAGCAGGCTCAAAGGGCCAAATGGCCTCCTCCTGCTCCGATCGTCTATGGTTCTATGTTTCTCTGAGATCATAACACTATCCTACAGGTGAATTCTGATCTTTAACGAGAATGATACATTTTATGATGGGAAAGTTTTTAAATGATGATGTTCTAAGTGGACAAAGATCAATTGCTTTTTGTATAGATGAATCTTGGATTGGATTGAGATTCCATGAAATGATCTGGTTTTAAATTGTAGGAAAAATGACCAATTTTACAAGGTTTTGTCTCATGTCCCAGTGATGTGCGAGATTGGTTTGATTCCCTCTGGGGGGTTAGTCAATACTCAGGTGTCTTCAGTGACAGCCTGAAGCAGCCATTAGACAGCTTGTTTTGGTATCTCTCTCCTCAATTAGACAGTGCTGCACAGAGCAGTTGGCTCAAGTTAACAAACTCGGTGAGCTGTGTCTGATTATAAGACCATAAGACATAGGAGTAGAATTAGGCCACTTGGCCCATCAGGTCTGCACCGCCATTCAATCATAGCTGATATTTTTCACATCCTCATTCTCCTGCTCTTTCCCCATAACCCCTGATCCCCTTATTCATCAAGAACCTATCTATCTCTGCCTTAAAGACACTCAATGACCTGGCCTCCACAGCCTTCTGCAGCAAAGAGTTCCACAGATTCACCACTCTCTGGCTGAAGAAATTCCTCCTCATCTCTGTTTTAAAGGATTGTCCCTTTAGTATAAGGTTGTGCCCTCTGGTTCTAGTTTTTCCTACGAGTGGAAACATCCTCTCCACGTCCACTCTACCCAGGCCTCGCAGTTTCCTGTAAGCTTCAATAAGATCCCCCCTCATCCTTCTAAACTCCAACGAGTACAGACCCAGAGTCGTCAACCGTTCCTCATACGACAAACTCTTCATTCCAGGGATCATTCTTGTGAACCTCCTCTGGACCCTTTCTAAGGCCAGCACATCCTTCCTTAGATACAGGGCCCAAAACTGGTCACAATATTCCAATGGGGCCTGACCAGAGCCTTGTGCAGCCTCAGAAGTACATCCCTGCTCTTGTATTCTAGCCCTCTCGACATGAATGCTAACATTGCATTTGCCTTCCTAACTGCTGACTGAACCTGCATGTTAACCTTAAGAGAATCGTGAACAAGGACTCCCAAAGTCCCTTTGTGTTTCTGATTTCCTAAGCATTTTCCCATTTAGAAAATAGTCTGTGCCTCCATTCCACCTCCAAAGTGCATAACCTCACACTTTTCCACATCGTATTCCATCTGCCACTTCTTTGCCCACTCTCCTATCAGGTCCAAGTCCTTCTGCAGCTCCCCCCTGCTTCCTCAATACTACCTCTCCCTCTACATTATCTTTGCATCATCTGCAAACTTAGCAACAGTGCCTTCAGTTCCTGCTTCCAAATCGTTAATGTAGATTGTGAAAAGTTGTGGTCCCAGCACTGACCCCTGAGGCACACCACTAGTCACCGGCTACCATCCTGAAAAAGACCCCTTTATCCCCACTCTCTGCCTTCTGCCAGTGTAATAGGTGCGGCTGCTCATCTCAAAGCTGCTGATGAGGCCTGAGGCCCTGGATGAGACTGGGGGCCTACAGCTTCCGGTGTGCCCCTTGCTATATCGAGCATTTCAAACTGAAAACCCACCACCCCAGCGTGGCCTGTCGCACCACAGGACTCCAGTCCACATTATATTGTTGACTGCCCTCGGAAGTGGCCTAGGAAATCACACGGTTGTCTCACAAAGACAGGCCGTTACCAGCTTCACAAGGCAATTAAAGATGGCCAATAAATGTGCCCTTGCTGACGTCACTTACACCCCAAGAACAAATTAATTACAGCGACATCAATAAACAAAACAGTTATGAGCTATACATTGGGAATGTCTCACTTTGTGAATACGTTTAAAACTGAATGAAGATTGACTTCTGCACCGGAATTTTGCCGTCCCACCCGCCACGGGAATCGTAGTGGGCGGGACAGGACCATGCAAAGGCCCCTTGACCTCGGGCGGGAATTTCCAGGCTTCGGGCAAGTGCGGCCGGAAAATCGCACCCCTGGTCTCCTCTTTCACCAAGTAACTGTAAATGGGTCAACACCAAAGGGGGAGAATTATAACCACCCTGGGACAGTCTAATTCTATGATTGCAAATTATCCCAAGGATTCGCAGTGCCAGGGAACTTGTCTTGGAGGTTGTAAAGTCCTAGGGGGAGATCTTACCAAAAACCTCTAAATGAGGAACGAGTGTGAAAACGGGAGACATTTGCACCGTTTCTTTCGGCGAATTAATCTTACCTGATTTAGTCAAAGAAAAAAGAGGCCAAACTTCGTTTGGGTAGGGGTAGTGATTGGGGCCTTTTTGAGCGTGAGGCTGATCTCGCTGGATTTCCAGTGCTGGTAAGATCGCGGAGGCAAGAAATCGGCGATTTCTCGGTTCTCTCGCGATCTTACCGGCTCGCCCCACTCATCAACCTGTGGTGCAAGAAGCTAAGATCGCTCCCCCCGCCCCAACTTAGAATTTGAAAGTGTGGAGATGTTATTCACAGCATACAAACCTGCGACCTCAAAAATCTGGAAGAACAAGGGCTACAGATACATGGGAACACCACCACCTGCAAGTTCTCCTCCAAGCTACGCACCATCCTGATTTGGAAACATATCGCTGTTCCTTCAAAACCCCGGGGCTCCTTTTCTAACATCACTGTGGGTGTACCTACACCACATGGACTGCTACAGTTCAACAAGGAAGTTCACCACCATCTTCTCAAGAGCAATTAAGGATGGGCAATACATGCTGGTGCAGCCCAGCGACGTCCATGTCCCATAAACAAGAATTAAAACTGATGAGGTGAACATAGTTTGGCAGCGTAGGCCTGAGGATGTGGTGGTGCGGGAAGGGCGGGGTGGGGGAAGCGGGTGAGGTTGGATCTCATTTGATCTAAAGTGTGATGTTTGGGAAAGAGTTGAAGAGTTGAAGAGAATTTATTCAAATATGGTTCAGCCATTAATGTTTGCCAGGCCTCTATGTCCTTAAATTGCCACATTCAGCAATTAGCATGTTATTTGATTATCAGGAATGTTTGCATGCTGCTTGGAATCCACACTGCTGACCAAACCTTGACCTTGGTTGGTTCATATCACCTCGACATTCCACTCGCCCAGCAAACTTTGCATTGGGAATATCCACTGATACACTGGCCTCAACTTCGAACCAGCTCGTCACTGTCAGTGAACCCTACCTGAAGAGATTTTAATAGAATCATAGAACACCCACATTGCAGAAGGAGGGCAGAAGGTCCATCAGGTCTGCACTGACTCTCCAACAGAGCATCCCACCCAGGCCCCATCCCCATAGCCCCATGTATTTACCCCACAAATCTGCCCAACCTACACATCTTGGGACACTGAAGGGCAATTTAGCATGGCCAATCCATCTAATCTGCATAGCTTTGGAGTGTGGGAGGAAATTGGAACACCTGGAGGAAACCCACGCAGACACTGGGAGAATGTGCAGACTCCACACAGACAGTCACCCGAGGCCGGAATTGAACCCGGGTCCCTGGCGCTGTGAGGCAACAGTGCTAACCACTGTGCCGCCCCAGTAGGACTGCACCTTGGCTATCTTTCAATTTGCTATATCTGGAACCAACAGAGACATCACTGTCAGGAAGCAAGATATTAAGTGAGCAGACAGACATCGACAGAAGGGAAGAATTTATCCTGCTCCACTGCAATTAGCAAGGCAAGCACTAATGGAACTCACCCACTGATATCCCCACCAGTACCACAGCTCCAACTTTAGCCTTGCTGTTATGAACAGGGCAGATAGTAGAATGAACAGCAACCCTTCTTTCAATATACAGTTTATGCTCCAATCAAGTAAGGAAAACTTTTTCTTTTTAATCTCTGCATTGGCCCCAAAAAGAACAACTCGTGCTCTGTGGGGCCGTACAAGGAAAGCTGAGGCATCTCTCCTCCCTGGCTTGCCTCTAGATTTCTTTACCCAAGGCCCTGGGACTGTTCCTTAGGCTCTTGTCAGCAAACTCCTGCCCCTCCCCCCCCCCCCCCCAATGTGTTGTACTCCTGTCTGCTGGTGAGCTGCCCTATCCCATCAGTTCCCCGTGGGAGCTGGCAGATGAGGCCTGCCAATGACAACCTCCCAGGCCTCACCCCACCGAGGTCAGGCAACCAGACTTAGGCCCTCATCCATAAAAATTCACACCCCCGGTTAAAATCAGGGCTGAAGTGTTTTCATGCCATGATGATAATGTCTTGAGGTTCCGAGAGTAACGTGGTTACATGGTGGTAGCTGTTGTGATATTGTAAACATGCCAATACGGACAATGACAAGCTACACTGTGGCATCACTGTGAAATCACTGTGCGTAAAGCTGGAGGATAAAAGACACAGTCTCCATGTTAGATGTTCACTATTGCCTGTGATCTCGACTGCAGTTGCTCTCTGCAACCCTGTATCAGTAAGACCCCATGTGTATCTTATGAGTCAGACACATTGACAAATGTCTTCATGTTAGCACACAGTCCAGATAAAGGCTTGTGCAGTGCTGTATATAGTTGCTGCTTGTAATAAACTTCATGTAATTGTGTTCGGCCAGTCTCAATACCTTGCCTAGCGTAGATAGCATCGATACAGATCCATAGGGTGGCACGGTGGTTAGCACTGCTGCCTCACAGCGCCAGGGTCCCAGGTTCAATTCTGGCCTCAGGTCACTGTCTGTGTGGAGTTTGCACGTTCTCCCCATGTCTGCGTGGGTTTCCTCCGGGTGCTCCAATTTCCTCCCATGGTCCAAAGATGTGCGGGTTAGGCTGTTTGGCCATGCTAAAATTGGGCTGGAATCTTACCACTGTTCACACTGGCGGGATTTTCCCATCCCGCCGCACTGAACGGAGGTTTGGCTTGGCGCCAAATTCTCCAACTTCACTGCAGCGGGAGCGTGGCGTGAACGGGCTCTTAGTGTCAAGGCGATTAGCAGGGTAAATACGTGGGGTTCCGGGGATCGGGCCTGGGTGGGATTGTTGTCAGTGCGGGAGTGATGGGCCGAATGGCTTCCTTCTACACTGTAGGAATTCTATGATTGAGGTCCACTTCGAGACACATATGGCGCTAGCAGACCGTAGGAGAGCACGAGAGTGGCATTGTATTCACCATGGAGTGAAGTTACTCTGTTTCTCTAAAGGCTGCAAACTGGGAGTGAATGCAGTAAACAATCAACCATTCACGAAGATGAACTGAAACTTCTTGGCACCTGTTCTCTGGAGCCACAGGCATGTTTGTCCCCACATTCATTTAACAACTTCCCATCAATTATTGACAGCCCCTATTTTTAGCTGCAACAAGGCTGACATGGAACCACGACAGACGCTTTCTTCAGATGTGACGGGCTTTAATAATAAATAAGTGGAAAGCTAATTGCTCGTTGCGTACCGCGTTTGTTGAAATGACATTTTTATTCTTCCCCGGGAAATATAATCACAATCTTCAGACGAATGGCTCATTGGGACAAAGCAATAAAAGATGCTTCACTGCTCCGAGTCGCAAATGGAAACTTTGTGAAATGTTATTTCAAATGTGTATTGCATGAAATAAGGCTCTCACATTGTCACATGCTTGAATGGAATTAATTAATCTAAGTATACTTCTCTGACATTGTACGGGTGAGAATTAAGCAGATTGATTCGGAAAAAAAGTCCTCTTGTTTCCCTTGTTTTTGCTTCTATTCGGAGGCCAACCAGCCAGACGGAATAAGTGAAGGGTGTTCATAGTTATATCAATCATATTAGGCTGGGCGCAATTTTTTGCAGTGATAATTGCACAATGTTGCATTTCCAGCAAAGAAGCAACATGCTTAAGAGATAGCATGGATTGGAGATTGATTTTGATTGTCCATTGGAGTTTGGCTCTTCAACTGTGACATTCAGGAATTACATTCCCATTCCTTGCTCGCAACTTGAACATTCCTCTTCAATAACGGATTAGGTAGGTGGAGAGAAACTACTCCCACTGGTTTAAGAGGTAGCATGGTGGCACAGTGGTCAGCACTGCTGCCTCACAGTGTCAGGGAACCCAGGTTCAATTCCGGCCTCGGGTCACTCTCTGTGTGGAGTTTGCACGTACGCCTCGTGTCTGCGTGGGTTTCCTCCAGGTGCTCCGGTTTCCTCCCACAGTCCAAAGATCTACGGGTTAGGTTGACGGGTCATGCTAAATTGCCCCTCAGAGCTCCAAAAAGAACTTGGGACCCTGGCACTGTGAGGCAGCAGTGCTAACCGTGCTGCCCTGCACATGCTAATTTCTCACTTTCGAGAGACAGACTTTTTAAAGATCCTACGGGAACGGAATGAGTGGATGTGCTGCAACGAAGTATAATGCAAAGAAGTGTGAAATGATGGATTTTGGTAGGAAGAATGAGGGCGACGATATCGAAAAAAAGAGAACAACATCTCAAAAGGGGTGCTGGAGCAGAGGGACTTTGAGGTATATGTGTACAAATCATTGAACAGTAAGAAGTCTCACAACACCAGGTTAAAGTCCAACAGGTTTATTTGGTAGCAAATACCAGAAGCTTTCGGAGTTTGCTGCTCCTTCGTCAGATGGAGTGGTCTCTGTTCTCCAACAGTGCACAGACACAGAAATCAAGTTACAGAATATTAATTAGAATGCAAATCTCTACAGCCAGCCAGGTCTTAAAAGGTACAGATAATGTGGTTGGAGGGAACATTAAACACAGGTTAAAGAGATGTGTATTGTCTCCAGACAGAACAGCTGGTGAGATTATGCAAGACCAGGGGCAAGCTGTGGGGGTTACTGATAATGTGACATAAATCCAACATCCCGGTTTAGGCCGTCCTCATGTGTGCGGAACTTGGCTATCAGTTTCTGCTCAGCGACTCTGCGCTGTCGTGTGTCGTGGAGGCACCTTGGAGAACGCTTACCTGAAGATCCAAGGCTGAATGCCCATGACTGCTGAAGTGCTCCCCCACAGGAAAAGAACAGTCTTGCCTGGTGATTGTCGACAATCACCAGGCAAGACTGTTCTCTTCCTGTGGGGGAGCACTTCAGCAGTCACGGGCATTCAGCCTTGGATCTTCAGGTAAGCGTTCTCCAAGGTGGCCTCCACGACACACGACAGCGCAGAGTCGCTGAGCAGAAACTGATAGCCAAGTTCCGCACACATGAGGACGGCCTAAACCGGGATGTTGGATTTATGTCACATTATCAGTAACCCCCACAGCTTGCCCCTGGTCTTGCATAATCTCACCAGCTGTTCTGTCTGGAGACAATACACATCTCTTTAACCTGTGTTTAATGTTCCCTCCAACCACATTATCTGTACCTTTTAAGACCTGGCTGGCTGTAGAGATTTGCATTCTAATTAGTATTCTGTAACTTGATTTCTGTGTCTGTGCACTGTTGGAGAACAGAGACCACTCCATCTGACGAAGGAGCAGCAAGCTCCGAAAGCTTATGGTATTTGCCACCAAATAAACCTGTTGGACTTTAACCTGGTGTTGTGAGACTTCTTACTGTGCTTACCCCAGTCCAACGCCGGCATCTCCACATCAAATCATTGAAACCAGGGTGGCCTTGTGGCAGTATCCCTATTGTTGAACCAGAAGCTCTGGGTTCAAGTCCATCGCCAGGACTGGGGCAGCACGGTGGTACAGTGGTTAGCGCCGCTGCCTCACAGCGCCAGGGACCCGGGTTCAATTTCTAGCCTTGGGTCACTGTCTGTGTGGAGTCTGCACATTCTCCCCGTGTCTGCGTGGGTTTCCTCCGGATGCTCCGGTTTCCTCCCACAGTCCGAAAGACGTGCTGGTTAGGTGCAATGGCTATGCTAAAAAATTCTCCCTCAGTGTACCCGAACAGGCACTGGAATGTGGCAACTAGGGGATTTTCACAGTAGCTTCATTGCAATGTTAATATATATGCCTACTTGTGACACTAATAACCATCTAAGGAGCGTTCATAACGTGGTTCAATCAACTGATAATGAGCTTGGGAATCCTTCCATCACCTCCCCCCCCCACCTGGTTATTCCCAAAAGTGTTTAAAAAACTGTGGGTGCGAAGACATATTTTAAAAAAATTGAAGGAGGCAAAACAGAATGAGAAAGCGGTTAGTAAAGCATTTGGGCCTCTGGACTTCATAATAAAATACAAACGCAAGGACATCATGGTGATTCTTTATAAAATACAGATTTGGCCTCATTGGGGGAGTTTTCCCGTCCCGCCTGCCACGGGAATCGTAGCGGGCAGGGTTGGGTGCAGACCATGCAAAGGCCCATCGACCGCTGGCAGAATTTTCCGGTTTTGGGGCGAGTGTGGCTGGAAAATCCCGTCCATTGTGTCCAATTCTGAGGATCACGGGTGTGAATGAAGGCATCAGAAAGGGTTCAGGAAAAATTCACACGCATGGTTGCAGGGGTGAGGGAGTTTGGTTACGCGGATAGATTGGGCGATGTTCTCATGAGAGAAGCAACGATTAAGAAAGATTTGATAGAAGTGTTGAAATTCATGAGGAGTGGATAGGGAGAAACTGCTTCCGGCAATGGCGACTTGAGAAAATGGTTTTTATATGCAGCGAATGGTCAGGATCTGGAATCTCACTGCCCGAGGGTCCGTCAGCGACAGATTTATCAAAACATCCAAAACAGAACTGGATAATCATCTGAAAAGAAAAGAAATTACAGGGCCACAGGGAAATGATGGGGGAGTGAGGTAGTTGCAGAGAGTCAGCAAACTCATGAAGAGTTGAATGGCTTCGTTTTGTATTATGGCTTAGTAAGAAGTCTCACAACACCAGGTGAAAGTCCAACAGGTTTATTTGGTATCATGAGCTTTGGAACGCTGCTCCTTCATCGGAACTCACCTGAGGAAGGAGCAGCGCTCCTAACTTTCGTGATTCCCAATAAACCTGTTGGAGTTTAACCTGGTGTTGTGAGACTTCTTACTGCGCCCAACCCAGTCCAACGTCGGCATCGCCACATCATGTACTCTCACTGTTTTATGATTCTATGGTTATTCTCGGTGTGCTAACTTGCGATAGGTGAATCAACTTTGGACATTTTTTTTAAAAATAGCAATGTACAGGAAGCAAACTTTAGTCCAATGTGATGCTTAAAATGTGCCAACTATATGGTGAGTTGTCATTGCTGCTTTCACATTCTGGAGTGTTGGAAGTATAGCCTCGGCACTGCTGATGACTATCTACATTTTGACAGTCTGACAATCTGTTGTCTCAATACTTTGGCATCTCCTCAAGCTATGCACAGTGGTTAAACATATGTGCAGGATCAAAGCTAGCAAATCGAAAGATTTGAAAAGTAGGACAAAACTAATTTTCTCACGTGAATTTTGAAAAGTGTGTTATTTTACAATGCTTCTACCTGTGCAATGTTTGTGGATTTTTATTTGGACTGAGGCGTACGTTTAGAAGTGCGAGCCAATTAAAAATAAACAACTGTTTCTCCAGTTAGCACAACTTTTAGTGTGAGGCCCAAGGAGAGTCCAGGACCTGAGGGCAGAATCTCAGAGTAAGGGGTCACACATTTAAGACAGAGGTGAGGAAGAATTTTGTCTCTCAGAGGATAGTGAATCTGTGGAATTCTTTACTGCAAGGGGCTGTAGAGGCTGGGTCGTTAAGTATGTTCAAGGCCGAGGTAGACCGATTTTTAGTCAGTAAGGGAATCAAGGGTTATGGGGATATCGGGAAAGTGGAGTTCAGGATCCCAGAATCTCTACAGTACAGAAGGCCATTCAGCCCATCGAGTCTGTATCAACCACAATCCCACCCAGGCCCTATTCCCACAACCCCATGCATTTCCCCTGCTCATCCCCCTGACAATCGGGTCAATTGAGCATAGCCAATCAACCTAACCCGTACATCTTTAGACTGTGGGAGGAAACCGGAGCACCCGGAGAAAACCCACGCAGACACGGGGAGAACATGCAAACTTCACACAGACAGTGACCCAAGCTAAGAATCGAACCTGGGACCCTGGCGCTGTGAGGCAGCAGTGCTAACCACTGTGCCACCGTGCCGAGGATTATCATATCAGATCAATCGTGATCTCATTGAATCAAAGAATCATAGAATCCCTGCTGTGCAGAAGGAGGCCATTCAGCCCATTGAGTCTGCACGACCTCCAACAGAGCATCTTACCCAAGCCTTATCCTGGTAACTCCACATATTTACCCCGCTAATTCCCCCTAACCTACACATCATGGGTCAGTAAGGGGCAACTTAGCATGGTCAATCAACCTAACCTGCACATCGCTGGACTGTGGGAGGAAACTAGAGCACCTGGAGGAGGGAGGGAGGGAGTGAGTGAGTGAGTGAGTGAGTGAGTGAGTGTGAGTGAGTGAGTGAGTGAGTGAGTGAGTGAGTGAGTGAGTGAGTGAGTGAGTGAGTGAGTGAGTGAGTGAGTGAGTGAGTGAGTGAGTGAGTGAGTGAGTGAGTGAGTGAGCGAGCGAGCGAGCTAGCTGCTCCTTTCTTTTTCCAATTTTTTAAACTCTCCAGTATTTGGTTCTTACATCAGAGCACCCAGAGGAAACCCACGCAGACATGGGGAGAATGTGCAAACTCCACACAGACAGTCACCCGAGGCTGGACTCAAACCCGGCTCCCTGGCATTGTGAGGCAGCAGTGCTAGCCACTCTGCCACCCAGTGCAGATCTGATGGATTGAATGGCTTACGTCTGTTCCTACATCTTAATGTTGCCTTAAGGTTGGTGTTAAGTTATTGAGTTTAAATTAGAAAATGTGGCTGTGCAAGATTTTTCATCAGTAAACCACCACACTGGCAACAATGGGAGACTGCATTTGACTCTGGAACTGATTTATAGTAAATGCATTATTTTGGGGGACGGCTTTGATGAGCTGTCCCTTCGCTCTTCCCCTTTCCATGACTTACACAGATTTTCAGCAGCCGAATTTATGCTTTGCCAAAGAATGGACAGTAAGCATGACTGACGATAAAATCCCTAAGGTGGTCATGTGTTCACAGTTTAAACTTGGATAGCACCAGTGAGGTAGGCCAAGGTGACGATTCAAGGAATTCTCAAAGGCGAAGCTAAGGGAATGTGGCAGGTCCACCACAGACTGGGAGAAATAGGAACTACCTGGGGAACAATCTCAATCAATGATATTGTTACCTTCGAACAGCAATGAATACAGTCAGCAACCGGCCTTTTGTCCACCTCCTTTTTTAAACCGTGGGGTCACATTTGCTGTTTTCCAATTTGCAGGAACCACCCCAGAGTCCAGCGAATTTTGGTAAATTACCACTAGTGCATTTGCTATTTCTCCCGCCATCTCTTTTAGTGCCCTGGGATGCATTCCATCAGGACCAGGAGACTTGTCTACCTTTAGCCCCATTAACTTGCCCAACACTACCTCTTTCGTGATGATAGTTTCTAGGTTCTCACCTGCCATAGCCTTCCTGTCATCAATTTTTGGCATGTTATTTATGTCTTCCACTGTGAAGACCGACACAAAATACCTGTTCAATGCCTCAGCCATTTTCTCATTTCCAGTTATTACATCCCCCTTCTCATCCTCTAAAGGACCAATGTTTACTTTTGCCACTCTTTTTCGTTTTATATATTTGTAAAATATAAAGGATTGGTCCCAGCTTCTCAAATCTATCCATGTGACCAAAGTTGCTCATCCCTGGAACCTCTGGTGAATCTTCTCTGCACCCTCTCTAATACCTTCATATCCTTCCTAAAGTACAGTGTCCAGAACTGGACACAGTACTCAATCCAGCTGTGGCTGAACCAGTGTTTTCTCAAGGTTTAAATCGTAGGTTTTTCTGTTTTTCATAAAATCATAGAATCCCTACAGTGCAGAAGGAGGCCATTCGGCCCATCGAGTCAGCACTGACCACAATCCCACCCAGGCCCTATCCCCATAACCCCATGCATTTATCCTAGCTTGCCCCCCCTGACACTAAGGGGCAATTTAGCATGGCCAATCCAGCATGTCTTTGGACTATGGGAGGAAACTAGAGCACCCAGAGGAAACCCACGCAAACACGGGGAGAAAGTGCAAACTCCACACAGAAAGTGACCCAAGCCGGCTCACAACTCTGGGGACCTGGGTTCAATTCTGGCCTCGGGTCACTGTCTGTGTGGAGTTTGCACATTCTCCCCGTGTCTGCGTGGGTTTCCTCCGGGTACTCCGGTTTCCTCCCACAGTCCACCAAAGGTGTGCGGGTTAGGTGGATTGGCTAAAATAAATTTCCACTTATAGTGTTCAGGGGGCTAGTTAGGGTAAATGCATGGAGATAGGGCCTGGGTGGGATTGTGTTCGGTGCAGACTCGATGGTCCGAATGGTCTCCTTCTGCACTGTAGGGATTCTATGATTCTATGGATTTTATGACCTGGGCAGTCTCGTCTCCCTTGGTGAATTTGCCTTTTTCCCTTTGTGATGGAAGGTAGTTGTTTCTCGTGGCATAGAGTCACCTGTTGTGCCTTCTGGTTTGCCGTGGAGCCAAGCCTCAGATGTGCGTGGCTTCCCACAGTGCAAGCAAGGATGAGTTGCCTAATTTTGTTGGGACTGCCCAGTCTTTCCAGCTTGCCTTCTTTTTCCTTGGTCTCACCAGCCCCTGTCTCTGTACCTTCCTTCAGCCCAACAGAACTGCTCGTCCCTCTGGCCCTTTCTGCATCCCCACCCTCCCTCCGTCTTACTAATGTTGACGTGGCCTTTTGTCTCAGAGTTTCCACTCTGAAACTGCCTAACTGTGACTCATTTCCCTGGCTCTGGAGGGGGGGGGTTAGTGGGCATTCCAGAAGCAGGGTGGGCTCCCAACAGGATAATCATCATAAAGAGGGCTTTATCCTCTCTGTGCCTCTCCAATCCCCCCTTTTCCACTTAAAATGCCTCTCAGGTACAAACTAAGCATCCGCTTCCTCCCAGAGCCTGCCTTGGCTCAACAGCCGTTTGGTTCCGGTTACACACAGCACCTTTAACAGAGGAAATATTATTGCTGCTGCTCTTGTAACAACTCTGCCCCTGAACTGAGTTTAGCGAAAGTGATGAGATGCATAACTCAACCTTCAGTTAATTACTAGCAGTGAGTCATTGCTAAGATGCGAGCCTTTAAATCAGTTAGAAATCAAAGTATAAAATATTTGCCGTCAATAAAGTCATTTCCTGGGCAGTGTGCCATTTTTTTTTCATGAACTGCTTTTTGTTTCTTCTGAAACGTAGCTTTTCATCCAGAACTGTTTTCAATGTGAAGCATTCTTAGGCCTGAGCTGCTTTGCTATTAACTGCACCATTGGTCCTTTGGGCTTTCCTGTGCTTTGCTATAATAAGCAATGGAACAATGTGAGGTTTTGGGATCAAGGGCAAAGCTAGATTCTTTTCTGAGTTGCCAAGACTTCCAACACTGCGTTATAATTCAGGGCAACCTGAAGTATAGGCAGCACATTCACATGGGGCGGCACGGTGGCACAGTGGTTAGCACTGCTGCCTCACAGCGCCAGGGACCCGGGTTCGATACCCGACTTGGGTCACGGTCGGTGTGGAGTTTGCTCGTTCTCCCAGTGTCCGCGTGGGTTTCCTCCGGGTGCTCTAGTTTCCTCCCACAGTCCAAAGCTTCTATGGTTCTTTGTGTCAATGTCTCACTGGTCAATCCCTTGAGTGTTTCACAGGAGACATCAAGGCCAAGGACACTTGCAGGAAATGGAGGAGAGGGAGGGGAGAATTACATAGACTTTACAGCACGGGATAGAGGCGAGGTAGGGAGAGAGCATGTGATGAGGAGTGTATTGAAGAGTGGGAGGAGGACTGGGGTGAGGAGAGGGTGTGGGAGAAAAGAGAGTGGAAGAGATGAGCGGAGAGAGGAAGAAAGGTGAGGGGTGTGGGAGAGGCTGAAGAGAGGACAGGAAAGAGGAGGAGCCAGGGAGACAAAATAAGGGGAATGAGGGGGCTGGAGGGTAGGGGAGAGGAGAAGTAGAGGAAAGGAGGGAAAAAGAACAGCTAGATTTCCCCATGCCCCAGAACTCCTCCCCCCAGCCTGAAGATTGAGGCTGGACAGGAAACGGCACTTAAGTGGACAGTAATTTGGCCACGCGAAGGCCTCAACAGGGGCAAGGGAAGGCAGGCCATTCGGGGGACTCGCCCAACCCAGCGTGAAATTGCCAAGAGCTTGGATGGGCAGGAAACCAGCTGGAAGCCCATTCGAGGAATGTTATGCACCCCCCCCCCCACACCCCTCTCAGAGTGGCTCATTCTGTACGATCGAGCTGCCCCGGGAGTTCTTCCGCGAGCGTGCGTAGTATTTACCTGACAGTGCCTTTCGTGTTTCGAAGAACCGAGGCGGCGAAACTCTGGGTCACGCCAACCAAACTGATTCCATCCACCTCCACAATTAGGTCATTCACCTGAATTCTGAGGAAGGGAAAAAGAAGGGAAAATCAGCATTTATCCGATGGGAATAACTTAGCTCTACCCCAGCAGCAGCCGGTCCAAATCCAGCTCAACTGTCACGCTGGAAGTCTGCAAGATATCACAGTCAAGGAGCAAACAACATTTTTGCAGTAAGATAAAAGCAAAATACGGCGGACGCCGAATTCCAACAATTTTACAGGCTATTTTTAGTTTGAATCTCAACGGGGAGCGATTGAATAAACTGGGATTGTTCTCCCTAGAAAGACGGAGGCTGAGGGGCGACCTGATTGAAGTTTATAAAATTATGAGGGGTGTAGATAGGGTGAATAGCTGGAAGCTTTTTCCCCAGGGCAGAAATGACAAATACAAGGGGGCACAAGTTCAGGATAAGGGGGGAAAGGTTCAGTGGAGATGTGCAGGGGAAAGTTTTTTTACACAGAGGGTGGTGGGGGCCTGGAATGCACTGCCAAGTGAGGTGGTTGAGGCAGTTAAGTTAGCCACATTTAAGACTTATCTTGATAGACATATGAACAAACAGGGAATTGAGGGGTATAAGCAGTTGACCTAGATAGGCACAGGCTTAGAGGGCCGAAGGGCCTGTTCCTGTGCTGTACTGTTCTTTGTAAGGAGAAAGAGGCATGATGAGCTATTATCACAGAATAATCTGCACTCAAAACCTGCTTGAAAAATGGTTTTATGGACTAGAGTGGAGTTAGGATTACAGTTTCTCTTTATTCATTTCTGGGATGTGGGCGTCGCTGGCTAGACTACCATTTATTTATTTTTTATTCATTTGTGAAACAGGCATCGTTGGTTGGCCAGCATTTATTGCCCATCCCTAGTTGCCCTTGGAGGGCAGTTGAGAGTCAACCACATTGCTGTGGCTCTGGAGACACGCATAATCACACATAGGCCAGACCAGGCAGATTTCCTTCCCTAAAGGACATTAGTGAACCATCTGGATTTTTCCGACAATCAACAATGGTTTCATGGTCATCAGTAGATTCTCAGCTCCAGATTTTTTTAAATATGAATTGAAATTCCACCATCTGCCATGGCGGGATTCGAACCGGGGTCCCCCAGAACATTGGCTGAGTTTCTGGATTAATAGTCTAGCAATGATACCACTAGGCCATCGCCTCTCCTTTATTATCCATCCCTAACTGCCCTCAAGAAGGTGGCGGTGAGCTGCTTTCTTGAACTGCTGCAGTTCCTGTGATGTAGGTGCACCCGTCGTGCTGTTCGGGAGACAGTTCCAGGATTCTGGCCCAGGATTATGCTGCAGAATCTTTACTCAGGATAGAGGCTGATAATCCGCTATAAAATGGACTTCGTGCCAAAGACAGGGGGGTGGAAGGAACAGAGATTTTGGCTTCAAATTCTAACAGCAAACATTTATGGGGCCGATTCTTGGGTGATTTGGTCGCAGTACAGATTATTAATATGACAACTGTACCACAAGGAGCCTGAAAGAGAGGGGTTCAATCTTTTACCATGATCGGGGGAGATCTTTCTCAGCTGAATCCTCATCTCTCAAAGAACAAAGAACAATACAGCACAGGAACAGGCCCTTTGGCCCTCCAAGCCCGCGCCGCTCCCTGGTCCAAACTAGACCATTCTTTTGTATCCCTCCATTCCCACTCCATTCATGTGGCTATCTAGATAAGTCTTAAACGTTCCCAGTGTGTCCGCCTCCACCACCTTGCCCGGCAGCGCATTCCAGGCCCCCACCACCCTCTGCGTAAAATACGACCTTCTGATATCCGTGTTAAACCTCCCCCCCCTCACCTTGAACCTATGACCCCTCGTGAACGTCACCACCGACCTGGGAAAAAGCTTCCCACCGTTCACCCTATCTATGCCTTTCATAATTTTATACACCTCTATTAGGTCACCCCTCATCCTCCGTCTTTCCAGTGAGAACAACCCCAGTTTACCCAATCTCTCCTCATAACTAAGCCCTTCCATACCAGGCAACATCCTGGTAAACCTCCTCTGTACTCTCTCTAAAGCTTCCACGTCCTTCCGGTAGTGTGGCGACCAGAACTGGGCGCAGTATTCTAAATGCGGCCGAACCAACGTTCTATACAACCACAACATCAGACCCCAACTTTTATACTCATGAGAAGTCCTGCTCCTTGTGTGACAGGTTTGCTCTTGTACTTGTACTGCAATGTGGCTGACTCTCAGCTGCCCTCTGAAATGGCCGAGCAAGCCACTCAGTTGGACTTGACCCACTGCATGATGCTACATGACCCCCAAATGATGTTGCGGCTGTGGTGAACACTCAAAGGAGCATTATGGGGCTGAATGAGAAATCTGCAGAGAAAACTCAACCACCAGTAAAATCACTCAGGGATCCCAGGACTGTGGGTGTGACTGAGCAAACCTTGTTAACAACATCAACTACAAGCCTCCGGGCAATCAAAATTCAACAACCAATCTTGCTAAACAGTTACTTTATGGCAAGCTGCATCTTTCTGTTTCAAGGCAGCAAGTAGCCTATGACGGCAGATCATAACTGTGTCATAGAGTCAGATACAAGCACGGTTCCATTGGAATCCTCTTTCAAACATAATCATGCTCCTCGCATTACAGTAAATTACAGCAGTAAATATGAAGTGAAGGAATCGGCACTTGTTTTGAAAAGAGTCCCACTTATCCTTGCCATGACCGCGAGACACTATTGGATGGTTATGTTTTAAACTGTCTCCTTTAATTCAAGACAGAATGGGGAACAATTTGGAAAGGGGGAACATGACCTCTTATGACATATGCCCAGAGACAAGCCAATGTGATCTGGTTTCCATGGGGACATGGGCCCAGGTCAAAACTTACTGAAAGTAAAGTGCAGGTTTTGACACGTGGATACAGTAGAGGAGAAAACTATTCTTGCTGTGTACAGACTCACAGAGTATCAGAGCCAGACAGAGAAATTTTAGGGAAGAAGGCTCACAACAGGTGATGCTATGCCAAGCAAAGGACATTTACAGATTAGTCTCTAAGCAGTGCGCTGGTGAGTACGGGTCTCCTGTTTAAATAAATGAAGCTTGTGGATTAGTAAAGATCAAAGATTCACCAATGGATGCCTTGCTATTGGAAATCTGTTTAATTATGCTCAGATGATTGAGTGAAGTAGACTTTGTTTAGCTTTGACAAAGCTTTTACAAAGGGTCATCTGGACTCAAAATGTCAGCTCTTTTCTCTCCTTACAGATGCTGCCAGACCTGCTGAGATTTTCCAGCATTTTCTCTTTTGGTTTCAGATTCCAGCATCCGTAGTCATTTGCTTTTATAATTTGTTTAAAAGGCGTCTGGAAGATTCACCCTGCTGGGGCAGGGAGAAACGATCCTGCTAAACCCAGGATGAACTTGGGGACTTTAAACACAAGACTCCATTTCTCCTGAGTATGCAGTACAACGTTTAAATGTGGCATGGGTTTTGTTTGTATTAAGAAGTTAACAAGGGGGACACTTCTTCTGTAAAGACAAAATACTGCAGATGCTGGAATCTGAAACAAAAACAGAAAATGGTGGAAAATCTCAACAGGTCTGACAGCATCTGTGGAGAGAGAACAAAGAACAAAGAAAATTACAGCGCAGGAACAGGCTCTTTGGCCCTCCAAGCCTGCACCGACTCTGCTGCCCAATTAAACTAAAACCCCCTATCCTTCCAGGGCCCATATGCCTCTATTCCCATCCTATTCATGTATTTGTCAAGACGCCCTTTAAAAATCACTATCGTATCTGCTTCCACTATCTCCCCCGGTAGCGAGTTCCAGGCACCCATCACCCTCTGTGTAAAAAACTTGCCTTGTACATCTTCTTTAAACATTGCCCCTCGCACCTTAAACCTGTGCCCGCTAGTAATTGACTCTTCCACCCTAGAAAAAAGCTTCTGACTATCCACTCCGTCCATGTCCCTCATAATCTTGTAGACTTCTATCAGGTCGCCCCTCAACCTCCGTCGTTCCAGTGAGAACAAACCACGTTTCTCCAACCTCTCCTCATAGCTAATGCTCTCCATACCAGGCAACATCCTGGTAAATCTTTTCTGTACCCTCTCCAAATAGAGCCAAAGTTTTGAGTCTGGATGACCTTTTGTCAGAGCTCTGACAAAGGGTCATCCAGACTTGAAACATTGGCTCTATTCTCTCTCCACAGATGCTGTCAGACCTGCTGGGATTTTCCAGCATTTTCTGTTATTGTATACCTTTTCTGTAATTTAATGTGTTTGTTGCCCACTGAGTAATGCTTAGCCAATGTTGATCTTGATTTGTTTGTTAAAGTAAAAGTCTTGAAACATGAAATCTTGTTATGCTTCGATGATTGAGAAATTTATATTTCTTTTTTAAAGTAATCAGTCGCTACTGGAATTGTAACACACTAAACAGTAATTACACAGGTTGGATTCAATGGGATCAATAAAAGATTAACCTCCACTAAACTGAGATTTATTCTTTCTTGTCTCGTGTAAAAATTTACGTTTTTTCCGCTGCTCTCTCTTCCCCGAAGGCCAACATTAGTAGAGCCTGGAAGTCCAATGATAGAAATGTATCCATACAAACTGGCTGGCAATCCTGTGGGGAGCATGTCTAATTATGGATTAGATGTGTTGGGGTGTCTGAGATTATTCAATTCCAGTCGTGAAAGAGTTACTTGTTCTCTTTGCATGGAAATCCCATTTTGATGATCCAAATGCTCTTTTACTCTCACACCTGACAAGAGAAAATCTAGCCATCTCTCCTTGACATTCAATGGTATTGCCATCACTAAATCCGCCACCATCAACATCCCGGGGGCTGCCATTGACCAGAAACTGAATTGAACTAGCCATATAAATACTGTGGCTACAAGAGCAGGTAAGAGGTTGGGAAGTAATTCGCTCCCCAAAGCCTGTCCATTATCTGCAGGGCACAAGCTAGAAGTGTGATAGAATATTCTCCACTTGCCTGGATGGGTGCAGCTTCAAGAAAGTCAATACCATCAAAGAAGAAGTACCCTGCCTAATTGGCACCCCATCCACCACCTTAAACATTCTGTGCAGAGTCTGCACATTGTCCCCGTGTCTGCATGGGTTTCCTCCGGGTGCTCCGGTTTCCTCCCACAGTCCGAAAGACGTGCTGGTTAGGTGCATTGGCTATGCTAAATTCTCCCTCAGTGTACCTGAACAGACGCCAGAGTGTGGCGACTAGGGGATTTTCACAATGACTTCATTGCAGTGTAAGCCTACTTGTGACACTAATAAATACATTTTAACTTTAAACATTCACTCCTTCCAGCACTGATGCACAGTGGCAGTAGCCTGTACCATAAACAAGATGCACTGAAGCATCCTTCGGTTCTTTGGCTGGACCTTCCAAATCTGTGCCTTCTACCACCTAGAAGGACAAGGGCAGCAGATGCATGGAAACAGCATCATCTGCAAATTCCCTTTCAAGCTACACACAATCCTGACTGAGCAATATGTCACCATTCCTTCACTATTCCTGGGTCAAAGTCATGAAACTCCCTCCATAACAGCACTGTGGGTGTATCTACACCACGTGGACTGCAGCAGTTCAAGAATGGAGTTCACCGCCACCTTCTCAGGAGCAATGAAGGATGGGCAATAAATGCTGGCCTAGCCTGCAATGCCCACATCATATGAAATAATTTTTTAAAAAACAGACTGAAAGTGTCCAGGGCTGAAGAACCTTAGGGTCACATAACTTTTCTGGTCTTATTAACTTATTGCCTGTACCTTGTGACCCTTGAATATGCAAGGGTTCGAAACAAGGGTTGGCAACCACCTCATTGTCGTTTCTCAGAGCTTTTTATTTTATTCATCCAAGGAATGAATAAAATAAAAATCAAATATGAGCTGGTGCCTAACTGGCATCGCCAGAGGAAACTGATCTGGGAGATAACCAATATTTTTTAATTCATTCATGGGACATGGGCGTTGCTGGCTGGCCAACATTTATTGACCATTCCTAGTCAACCACATTGCTGCGGCTCTGGAGTCACATGTAGGCCACACCAGGTAAGGATGACAGATTTCCTTTCCTAAAGGATATTAGTGAACCATTTTTTTATTCATTCATGGAACATGGGTGTCACTGGCTGGCCAGCATTTATTGTCCATCCCTAGTTGCCTGAGGGCAGTTGAGAGTTAATCACATTGCTGTGGCTCTGGAGTCACATGTCGGCCAGACCAGGCAAAACATAGAACATAGAACAGTACAGCACAGAACAGGCCCTTCGGCCCACGATGTTGTGCCGAGCTTTATCTGAAACCAAGATCAAGCTATCCCACTCCCTATCATCCTGGTGTGCTCCATGTGCCTATCCAATAACCGCTTAAATGTTCCTAAAGCGTCTGACTCCACTATCACTGCAGGCAGTCCATTCCACACCCCAACCACTCTCTGCGTAAAGAACCTACCTCTGATATCCTTCCTGTATCTCCCACCACGAACCCTATAGTTATGCCCCCTTGTAATAGCTCCATCCACCCGAGGAAATAGTCTTTGAACGTTCACTCTATCTATCCCCTTCATCATTTTATAAACCTCTATTAAGTCTCCCCTCAGCCTCTTCCGCTCCAGAGAGAACAGCCCTAGCTCCCTCAACCTTTCCTCATAAGACCTACCCTCCAAACCAGGCAGCATCCTGGTAAATCTCCTCTGCACTCTTTCCAGCGCTTCCACATCCTTCTTATAGTGAGGTGACCAGAACTGCACACAATATTCCAAATGTGGTCTCACCAAGGTCCTGTACAGTTGCAGCATAACCCCACGGCTCTTAAACTCCAACCCCCTGTTAATAAAAGCTAACACACTATAGGCCTTCTTCACAGCTCTATCCACTTGAGTGGCAACCTTTAGAGATCTGTGGATATGAACCCCAAGATCTCTCTGTTCCTCCACAGTCTTCAGAACCCTACCTTTGACCCTGCAATCCACATTTAAATTAGTCCTACCAAAATGAATCACCTCACATTTGTAAAGATAGCAGATTCCTTCCCTAAAGGACATGAATGAACCAGATGGATTTTCCTGACAACGGTCACCATTAGATTCTTAATTCCAGATATTTATTTACATTGAATTCAAATTCCACCAGCTGCCGTGGCGGGATTCGAACCCGGGTCCCCAGAACATTAGCTGAGTTTCTGGGTTAATAGTCTAGCGATAATGCCATTAGGCCATCGCCTCCCCGTCCTCCTCAGTTGCCTCTTTGTGCCCTGGTAAGCCCACAATATGCCTGGACTAATGCCACATGCTCACTCTCATGCTAACTATGACAACAGAATAGGAAAAGGAGACAGTCATACAGGCCACACATTGTAGAACCTTCCATCAAAATCTAAGCATGCCATTATGAACGGGTTAACATGTGCCTTTATGCAGGCGTCCCTCTTAAAATATGAATGCGCCTTATTTATTATTTATTTGCATGTTAATTATGCAGCTGTAACACTGTGCTAAGTCAAAGAGTGTGAATGTTTCTGTATGACTTCAGGCCTGACCCCGGTCACAGTGCAATTTAATCAATGGGTGACTGACTGACTTTTACAATTGGACATCATTGTTTAATGGGAGAGGCAATTCCTGCTTCAGAAAGATACATTACAGTTTAATTATCCTATCAGCGCACCTATAAATAGAGCTAAGGAGAACAAAGGTATACAGCAGGGAATCGGGCCAAAATTATATATCAGAGATACTTATTGTATTTGAACAAAAATTACATTCACTAAATATGTAAAATATTAAGTGACTTGATTGAATAATTCATGAGCTGTGAAGTCACCAGTGGACTTTGAGCATTAGATCACAAGTTGGGTTGGCACTGCTGCCTCGCAGCCCCAGGGACCCGGGTTCGTTCCTGGCTTGGGTCACTCTCTGTGCGGAGTCTGCATGTTCTCCCCGTGTCTGTGTGGGTTTCCTCCGGGTGCTCCGGTTTCCTCCCACAGTCCAAAAGACGTGCTGGTTAGGTGCATTGGCCATGCTAAATTCTCCCTCAGTGTACCTGAACAGGTGCCAGAGTGTGGCAACTAGGATATTTTCACAGTAACTTCATTGCAGTGTTAATGTAAGCCTACTTGTGACACTAATAAATAAACTTGAACTTTAAACTCAATGGAATCTCAATTATTTATGGGTGGCACAATGGCACAGTGGTGCCTCACAGCGCCAGGGACCCAGGTTCAATTCCAGCCTCGGGTGACTGTCCGTATGGAGTTTGCACGTTCTCCCCCGTGTCTGCGCGAGTTTCCTCCAGGTGCTCCGGTTTCTTCCCACAGTCCAAGGATGTGTGGGGGAGGTTGATTGGCCATGCTAAATTGCTCCTTAGTGTCAGGGGGATTAGCAGGGTAAATATGTGGGGTTATGGAATAAGGCCTGGGTGGGATTGTTATCGGTGCGGGCTTGATGGGCTGAATGGCCTCCTTCTGTGCTGTAGGGACTCTGTGATTCTATGAACTCAGATCACATTGAGTGACCTTTCTTTTACTTTAGTTTAGAAGTGCTGGTGAGTTTGATTACAACTTCAAGCCAAACTGAGAATTCCTCACATTTAATCAATAGTGCAATCTCTCTGGAGGAGAACATTGATCGCGATTACAGAAGTGGAGGCAGCATTAACATGACCTATCTTGCCCATTTTACTTCTCAATGTTAAGCTGAAACAAGAATAACCTGGATCTGGCCTGGTCTAATCTGTGAGGACTGAATGGGGTCAATTTATCTGGGTGCTTGACATGGGAAAGCTTGTGGACCAGTGATAGGCTGCTGAGTAGGCTGCATGAGTGGCCCTCCTTCATCTCAGTGGGCCACAAGATTGAAATTGGGCTTGTTCACTCACTATGACCCCATGAATAAGATTAAATACGCTTAATACTCGAATATTTCAGAATAAGTTATAGAAGATGCTGAATCATTTATATATACATAGAACCATCATCAACTTCAAATGGTAACAAACAGAAGAAATATTTACACTTTGGACACGGAGGGAGCACACGGCTCTCACAGTCACTGTTGTGAGCAATCAGCACCCACCTCACTTCACTGGCCCTTGCTTTACGTGTGAATCACTTCAGCCAGATCGGTTTAGCTCAGTTTGCTGAACAGCTGGTTAGTGATGCAGAGTGACATCAAACAGCGTGGGTTCAATTCCTGTACCGGCCGAGTTTATTCAGCCTTCTCAACCTGGCCCCTCGCCTGAGGTGTGATGATCCTCAGATTAAATCGCCACCGGTCAGCTCTCCCCTTCAGAAGGGGGAGAGCAACCAATGGTCATCTGGCACTATGGTGACTTTACCAGCAGGAAGACGACATGGACAGAAATCAGCAGAACGTGGCCAGCCTGAACGTGGTCGATGGTTAACAAAATGTCTCGTGGGTCACACTCACAACCCAGATAGGCCTCACGTGGTCCCAGGGCCACAGGTTGCCCACTATTATTGCAGACTAAGCATTCACTGTGCCCCTCTCATGACTGTGTGCTTGATTCTTGTGATTGTTAAGCTGCGATTTAATCTGAGGATCATCACACCTCAGGCGAGGGGCCAGGTTGAGAAGGCTGAATAAACTCGGCCGGTACAGGAATTGAACCCACGCTGTTGATGTTGCTCTGCATCACTAACCAGCTGTTCAGCAAACTGAGCTAAACCGATCTGGCTGAAGTGATTCACACGTAAAGCAAGGGCAAGTGAAGTGAGGTACGTGCTGATTGCTCACAACATTGACTGTGAGAGCCGTGTGTTCCCTCCGTGTCCAAAGTGTAAATATTTCTTCTGTTGTTACCATTTGAAGTTGATGATGGTTCTATGTATATATAAATGATTCAGCATTTTCTATAACGTATTCTGAAATATTCGAGTATTACTCACAAGGTCCATGAGCAGCTCACATGAGGGGGTGGAGAATTGGGCGGATCTGTCACTTCTCAAAGGGAGGTGATGTTCTCCTGGCTAGTGTGTGGGAAACTGCCTTTCTGGAGTAGCCAGCTCAATACTGCCAACCGGAAGAGGAAACATACCAATTCAAAGGCTGGGATTTGCCGCTCTGGGCCTAAGTCCTGGGGTAGGGAGGAGAAGCAAAAGTTTTGTCCACCACGGAGCCCAGTGGAAAAATTGCGTGACACTGGGCTTATTAATTATGCAAATAGGTGTTCCGGGCATTATTTGAAGCAGGGCAAGTAGGAAGTTGCACACACTGGCATCCTATCCGGGCGCCTAACTTAAAATGCATCTAGAGAAAAACAGCTTGATAGAAACAGAGAAAATAGGAGCAAAGTTTCTATGAGGTCCCCTCTCACTCTCCTAAACGCCAATGAATATAATCCTAACCGATTTAGATTCTCCTCATATGACAGACTTGCCATCCCAGGGATCAGCCTGGTAAACCTTTGTTGCACTCCCTCTATTTAGCACTTTAAATCTGCCCCACTAATCAACATCATCATGGCTGATCCTGTATCTCTATATCTCTACGCCGTACTCCAGCTCTCTCCCAAAACCCCTTGACACCAACTACATTCACCAGAGGACAGCCCTGCAGTGCAGAAAAATGATGAATAACATCATTCGCACCAGCAATCAGAACGCTCTATTTCCCATACGTATCTCACTGAAGGAGAAGTGGGTCATGGGCCTCACTGACACGGTCACCATCTCCACTGTCCATGCAAAAAAGTGCCTCTCAGGCTGATGTGGTGGTGCCTCATAGCAGGGAGGCAGGGGGGGGAACCATGCAAAGGTCCATTGACCTCAGGCAGGATTTCCCGGTTTTGGGGCGAGCTGATGCCATGCCTCTGTTGGCCTTGTCCTGCTACCTGCATGAGCTCACCGCTCTGCTAAGTGCTGCCCAAGAACCCTTGTGGACTGGCTGCAGTGCATCTTACATATGGCGCAGAGAAGCCAGTGGATTATTGGTGAAAACTGGCATCCTGTGAACACCACCTGCATCCCAATTGCTCGCAAACCAGACATAGAAACACACACAGAAAATAGAAGCAGGAGTAGGCCATTCGGCCCTTCGAGCCTGCTCCGCCATTCATTATAATCATAGCTGATCATCAAATTGACTATCCTGAATCCCCCCCCTTCCACCCCATATCCCTTGACCCCTTTAGCCCCAAGAGCTATATCTAATTTCTTCTTGAAATCACACAACTTTTTGGCTTTAACTACTTGCACTACTGTGGTAGTGATTAACCACTCTCTGGGTGAAGAAATTTCTCCTCACCTCGGTCCTAAAAGGTCCTAAACCCTTATCCTCAAACTCTGACCCCTAGTTCTGGACTCCCCCACCATCGGGAACATTCTTTCTGAATCTACCCTGTCTAATCCTTTTAGAATTGTATGAGTTTCTATGAGATCCCCTCTCATTCTTCAAAACACCAACAAATATAATCCTAACTGACTTAGTCTCTCCTCATACGACAGACTTGCCATCCCAGAAATCAGCCTGGTAAACTTGCACTGCAATCTCTCTATAGCAAAAACATCCTTCCTCAGATAAAAACACCAAAACTACACACAATACTCCAGGTGTGACCTCACCAACGCCCTATACAATTGCAGTAAAACATCCCTATTCCTATAATCAAATCCTCTCGCTATGAAGGCTAACGTACCATTTACCTTTGCTACTTCCCGCTTCCCATCTTCTCCTCTTGAGCAGGATAAGTTAATGTACAACAGGCGTGAGGGAGAGGACGGGAGGGGTATGGCTGAACTCAGGTATCTAACACCATTTGAAGAGCGGGCTGCTGAGTTGGCAGGGGAGTTTCGGCCTTGTGCAGTGACGAGGTCCACCCTCCTCCATCCAGTAAGGAACCATCCGACTGTCTTGATGTAGAAATCTAAGGATCATGCTTGTGGTCATGTTGGAGGGAGCCCACTCAGTCACTCACTCTTTCCTCTTTCGATTACAGGCGCCAGCGAGAAGAGGGTGAGGCCTGACCTCAAACCCGAGCCCAGCATCACTCCAGGAGGGAGGAGGTTAAGGATGATGAAGACATTGCAACTGTAGCACAGTCACCTGCACCCTGCACTAGCCTAGCAACACACATCTTACTAGATCTGGTTCAGGAAGGGTCTCACACTCTTGTGGTCACCTCACTAACACATATCCACAATAGGGGGAGGCAGGGGCAGCCATGGTCACTAGCACTTGGAGGACTACTGGGAAAGAGGCTTCAATTAAGTCTGAGTCACAGAGTCATAGTTTACAGCATGGAAACAGGCCCTTCGGCCCACCTTGTTCATGCCGCTCCTTTTTAACCACTAAGCTAGTCCCAATTGTCAGCATTTGGCCCATATCCCTCTACATCCATCTTGTAACCGTCTAAACGCTTTTTAAAAGATGAAATTGTACCTGTCTCTACTACTGCCTCTGGCAACTCGTTCCAGACACACATCACCCTCTGAGTGAAAAAAATTGCCCCTCTGGGCCCTTTTGTATCCCTCCCCTCTCACCTTAAACCTATGCCCTTTAGTTTTCGACTCCCCTAATGCCCTCTAGGTTTAGACTCCCCGAATGCCCTTTAGTTTTAGACTCCCCGAATGCCCTTTTGTTTTCAACTCCCCTAAACTCCCCTATCCTCTGGATAAATATTCTGCTGAGCCTCTGACAGCGGTCCTCGACAAGATGCTGGAGGTGCCTGACCCCAATTCCTATTTGTCGAGGACCCTACCAACTACTGCACCTAGAACCACAGTAGCAAGACATGCCAGACTAAGCTGGCATCTGCCAGGCCTCGAGACTCCAGAGAAGACCTGCCAAAGTAACCAAAGACAGCAGGGCACCGTGGTGAATAGGCTGCCTTCACCCCTGTTGCAGATATTGGAGGTGCACCTAGACTCAGTGGCGGGAAAGATTAGTTCAAGTGTGTACTGTGGTCTCACTATGGTGATATGGGTGCACCATCATTGCTTACTGTCTATGCACACTTGCCAATATATGCACAGCTGCACTTTAACCACATTGGCGTGGATGTGTTCTGGACTGGCATGAAATATTGCTGGTGGCACGGCCAATTAGATGCGGAGGGATGGGGGGGGAGGGGTGAAATTTCCTGCCAGGTGTCCATTTGAATCCTGACCATGAGATGCAAGATGGCTTCCCGACAGCTTCTGGCAGGAATAGTGACCCGCCATTATCCTGCCATGACGGCTGGGACCACAAGTTCCCGCTTTCATTTCACGCCATTTGGAAACTGGTTTCTCGTCTCCCAACATGTTGTCCGCCCCCAACTCTCATTGGGCAGACTGGCAAACCCGGCCAAAGAGTGAATGTTATGATCAACATGGACTGCACTGTTGTCCTGGGCAAACGTGGTCAGGTTGAACCACCAAAGTGGGAGAGATTTTCTGTTTCTGGATAAGAAGCAATTTGTTGTGCTTTAATAACTGACCGTAACACACAAATATTTCCAGTGACTATTGCGTCCTTTCGAGTAGCTGCAGCACAAACTGCAGCTGGAGTTTATTGAAAACTAACTTTCATTTCCCTTTTAATCAAACTCATGAACAGGTGAATGTTAAGAAAGGAAATTTTAAGGCAAGGATAGATAAATTTTTGAACAGTGAAGGAATTAAGGGTTATGGTGAGTGGGCGGGTAAGTGGAGCTGAGTCTATGAAAAGATCAGCCATGATCTTATTGAATGGCGGAGCAGGCTCGAGGGGCCAGATGGCCTACTCCTGCTCCTAGTTCTTATGTTCTCATGTTCTAAATTGTCTGTTCCCACAAGAACAGGTTGAGAAATACAAAGAAAAAAGTACAGCACAGGAATAGGCCCTTCGGCCCTCCAAGCCTGTGCTGATCATGATGCCCTAAGTAAACTAAAAGAAACCTTCTATCCTTTCTCAGTCCGTATCCCTCTATTCACTCCCTATTCATGTGCCAATCCAGATGCCTCTTAAATGTTGCTAATGTGCCCGCTTCCACCACCTCCTCTGGCAGCGCGTTCCCAGCACCCACCGCTCTGTGTGTAAAAAACTTCCCCCGCACACCTCCCTTAAACTTTCCTCCTCTCACCTTGAACCTGTGCCCCCCTGTAATTGACACTTCCACCCTGGGAAAAAGCCTCAGGCTACCCACCTTGTCTATACCAAATGTAATGATTCTCTCTGTCTGTTACTTTTGTTAATGAGCTAAATGACCTCTTTGTGTGTCATGAATGACTCCATAAATCTCTGTGAAGAACACAAATACTAGTAGTGATAAGAAATTACCTTGCTAGAACCATTGTGTTAAACTGCATATGGTTTATCTACAGAGCTGCATATTTGGACATGTCAAATACAATCATTTTATTGAGTGACTCTGCCTTTCTCTCCAAAACAGGAGACATATTGTCCTGTGCCACCACAATATGACCATTCCTTTCAGTAACTCAGTCAGAAGCTGATTATAGAGGAAAGCAGCCCTGTAATAGGAGACATTTTTAAAGACAGGATTAAGATCAAGGAGATGCTTATGTGAGTAAACATCACTTCGTGACAGCATTCACACAGAAAAGCTTGTACCTCTTTCATCTGAACTCAAACCAATCTAGGCAAAAAAAAATTATCAAAGGACACCATACAGTGCAGAGGAGGCAACTCTCTGAAAGAATATCTTACCCAGACCCCCTCCCCACTCCTTATCCCTGTAACCCCACACATTTACCATGGCTAATCCATCTAACCTACACATCTTTTGTTTTTATACTTTTCCAATTCAATCAAATCAAGTCCAATTCAGAGTCTCAACAAGTTGAGACATTTCCGATCCAGGCTGACAAGACAGGGCATGCAATCCTCTACCCTGTCTTGGGCCTGATCTGCATGAGCCAAGCTGATTGGAGTAGGCGGAGAATTCCTCCTCCAAGGCTTGATCTCATTTGCATCGTAGCCAAAAGGCCGAGATACCGCTTTTAAAAATTGCTTCATATGAAACATATGAAGCTTAAATGCAACCCAATGACCTCAACCAAGTGCAGCATCCTCATAACTACACTTGATCTTAGCCAAAAGGCCGAGGTTAGAAACATAGAAACTAGAAGCAGGAGTAGGCCATTCGGCCCTTCGAGCCTGCTCCGCCATTCATTTTGATCATGGCGATCATCAAATTCAATATCCTGGTCCCCCCCTTTCTCCTTGATCCTTTTAGCCCCAAGAGCTATATCTAATTTCTTCTTGAAATCAGACAACGTTTTGGCCTCAACTACTTCCTGCGGTAGTCAATTCCAAACATTCACTACTCTCTGGGTGAAGAAACACTCTTGGGATACTAAGGGGCAATTTAGCATGGCCAATCCAACTAACCTGCACATCTTGGGAAGAAACCGGAGCACCCGGAGGAAACCCACGCAAACACGGGCAGAAGGTGCAAACTCCCCACAGACTGTCACCCGAGGCCAGAATTGAACCTGGGTCCTTGGCGCTGTGAGGAGGCAGTGCTAACCACTGTGCCACCGTGCTGCATTAAAAATAAAATTCTAAGTAACTGCCATCGTTTTTTTTTACTGGGCAAGCAAGTCTGATATTTCCTGTAAGTGATTTGTTTATAACCAGTCGCTTCTGCTTTCACAGTTCCCTTCAGTAGGGTTGCTGAATAACCACATCCTAAAACATGGCGTGTTTCTAGCTACACGGCAGCTCCCTTTAACAGCAATATAAATAAATGTCTGCTGGGACATGTCTTAAAGGTAAAACGCTGGGGGACACCAGCAATTTACTTTCCCACCCCGTCCCTCCCGCAGTTCAAAGCCAATCCAACAGTGTCGCCAATAAATTACTCGAAAGACAGTTTGCCTTTCATACATGCATTTTCCATTATAATTGCATTGAAAGTGTTATCTATTCATTACATCGTGAGAAATATTGCAGCTCCCTCGGCTCAATGACTCATCCAGATAGATAGCCAGAGCTTGTTTTTTTGAGGTTCAGTGCAGTGCCATTCAAATATATTTCAAAGTGAGAATAGCTGTTTTTGGGAATGTAATTTTGGTCTGGAGAGGGTGACTTCTGCTAAAGCTGATAATGTTCAGCTTCCACCCCGCGGAATACCAGCTTCCGTTTAGATACAATTCTGCACTCGCTAGTTTCCTTCTCTATGAACGGTATGTTTTGTCTGTATAGCGCGCAAGAAACAATACTTTTCATTGTATGTTAACATGTGACAGTAATAAATCAAATCAAATCAAATCAAGTCCGCTTGGGATATATTCCAGAATACCACAGCTACATAACAATAAGATTGCCGCATATTGGCTGTTTGATCCCTCTGATAACCACTTCATCATAGAATCCCTACAGTGCAGAAAGAGGCCATTCAGTCCATCAAGGCTGCATTGACAACAATCCTACCCAGGCCCTATCCCCGTAACCCTACATATTTACCCTGCTAGTCTCCCCTGACACTGAGGGGCAATTTAGCATAGCCAATCAACCTAACCTGCATGCCTCTGGACTGTGGGAGGAAACTGGAGTAGCCGGAAGAAACCCACACAGACAGAGGGAGAACGTGCAAACTCCACATAGACAGCGACTCAAGGCTGGAATTGAACCCGGGTCCCTGGCGCTGTGGGGCAGCAGTGCTAACCACTGTGCCATCCTCCCCCCACCTTCATATTAGGATAACCAGTCTTGTACCTTCTCTATGCAAAGGGCTCTTCCCATTTACAAGCCCAATCTCTCTAACCATCAACAAATTGTTGCAATGCCAACACGTGACACAGCAATATCATGGAATTTTGACCCATTAAGTCCAATTATTAAATAATCAGATGCATGTGAGGTTGGCAATTCATATCTTTGCATTAAAGATATAGATGAAAGCATTTCTTTCAATAAGCAAATCATTATGATTTTGGCACAAGTTAATTCTATCAGTGAACAGTACAAACAGTAAATGAGACTTAAATTTCCTCCGGGTGCTCCGGTTTCCTCCCACAGTCCAAAGATGTGCGGGTTAGGTTGATTGGCCAGGTTAAAAATTGCCCCTTAGAGTCCTGAGATGCGTAGGTTAGTGGGATTAGTGGGTAAATATGTGGGGGTAGGGCCTGGGTGGGATTGTGGTCGGTGCAGACTCGATGGGCTGAATGGCCTCCTTCTGCACTGTAGGGTTTCTATGATTTCTATGAAATGACCTCTCGATTCAAAAAGTACTCTTTTTGGAAATTAATCATGAGGCACTTACAGTTTTAGCCTCCAGTCTTCGCTAATTATTTACTAAAATATTTAACGATTCCTAAGCTGCATAAAAATATCAAAGCAAATTGAGAAGATTTGATTGTTTAAGAAAGGTGTCACTGCTCTTCAAGATCAACGGCCAATAATTAGCATCTGCGGCTGTATCACAAACTGCACAGGTACACAGCATTCCAGAATAGTATGAATAACCATATGTTAATTGGAACAAATCAACCCATACCTGCCATCCCTGTGAGCAGCTCCCCCTTCAGTTACCGTCTTCACAAATATTCCCAGTTTTTCCAACCCCATGTCCGCTCCAGCTCCCATTCCGATGATGCTGATGCCCAGGCCATCACTATCTACGGTTGGAAAGAGGTACATTTCAGTTTAGCAAGCAACTCACTTACAACTTAAACAAGAAACAGAAAATGCTGGAAAATCTCGGCAGGTCTGACAGCATCTGTGGGGAGAGAATCGAACCAACATTTTCGAGTCTAGAAGACTCTTTGTCAGAGCTCAGAGTGGGGTGGGCCAGCAACATCAGCTCCTGAGAGATCAGAATAAAAATAATAAAAAGGAATCCCTTCCACGGTCATGGAACCCCCACTCAGGACCCGTATGCATGGAAAATGGGGTTGAAGTTACAATCAGATCAGCCTTGATTTTATTGAATGATGGAGAAGGCTCAAGGGGCCAAGTGGCCTACTCCTGCTCCTTATTCGTATGTTTGTATGCGAAACATTGTTGAAAGTTTCAGAAGCAGTGGGAGTATCGTACGCGAGGGGTAAGCTATGTTAGTTGTGAAGGATGGAGGTATTGACGATAGGGCGGCACAGTGGCACAGTGGTTAGCACTGCTGCCTCACAGCGCCAGGGTCTCAGGTTCAATTCCAGCCTCGGATCACTGTCTCTGTGGAGTTTGAACATTCTCCCCGTGTCTGCGTGGGTTTCCTCCGGGTGCTCCGGTTTCCTCCCACAGTCCAAAGATGTGCGGGTTAGGTTGATTGGCCTTGCTTATTTGGCCTCAATGTCAGGGGATTAGCAGGGTAAATATGTGGTGTTACGGGCATAGGGCCTGGGTGGGATTGTGGTCAGTGCAGGCTCGATGGGCCGAATGGCCTCCTTCTGCACTGTAGGGATTCTGTGATCGAGTGTAAGATCTGAAGTCTGACTCTGAGTCAAGCTGAAGTTGTGCACTGTCACATCCTGCCTGGACAAGTGGTTGGGCTGAGTTCTGTTGGGTATCGGGATGGGGATTAGAGTGCCTGATAACAGCTGAACAAGATGGCTGCATTCCTACCAATGTTAAGCTGGAGAAGGTTTTGGACCACCCGGGCTTGATTTAGACAGTGAGTAACAGGACGGGAATGGCCCTGGAGAATTAAAGCTGGATTTGTGGGCGGAGGTTGGTTACCAAATATTATCAACAAAAGGCAGCAAATCGGAGAGGACCAAGGATGCAAAGTTGGTGCACATTAGAAGAAACTGTAAGGATAGGAGAGAAACAGCAGCAAGAGGTGTGCTGGCTTTGGTGCGGCAGATAAGAGAGGAACTGCGGTGGGCTGAAACCATGGAGAACAGTCAATGGAGAGCTGGTAGCCATGATGTGGAGATGCCGGCGTTGGACTGGGGTGGGCACAGTAAGAAATTTCACAACACTAGGTTAAAGTCCAACAAGTTTATTTGGAATCACGAGCTTTCGTATGTTTGTATGCGAAACATCGTTGAAAGTTTCAGAAGCAGTGGGAGTATTGTACAAGAGGGGTAAGCTATGTTAGTTATGAAGGATGGAGATATTGACGATAGGGCGGCATGGTGGCACAGTGGTTAGCACTGCTGCCTCATAGCATCAGGGACCCAGGTTCGATTCCAGCCTCGGTTCACTGTCCCTGTGGAGTTTGAACATTCTGCTCCTTCATCACCAGCGCTCCGAAAGCTCGTGATTCCAAATAAACCTGTTGGACTTTAACCTGGTGTTGTGAGCCTTCTTCCAGTGGAGAGGATGGAACAGGTTGATTGCAAGCAAGGGCGCAGAGAGGTTTAGAGTGGGCACTGTGCCATTGAGAAACACCTACCTTCCAATCAACTTTACCTGAACGCTACTCAATTTGCCATCAGTTTTGTCAAAATATTAGATAAAAAATTCAACATATAACTTTGTGCCCCACCCTCTAACCCTTTTCTATCTGAAGAGTCACGTGCAACATAAAGACACATATATATATATCTATCTATTCATTGGAATTTTATGTTGGAAACCCAGAGTGCACTAATGCCATTGTGAACATAGGCTGTTACATTATGAATTTCCACAACTGCTTCTGCCAATTTATACCAATACTTCCAAAAGTTGGTGAAAAGAGGACTTTTCCATTTTTATTCCAGTGTTGCAGGCTAGCAGATTAGTAGCGTCATGCGTCTCGTCTGGTCCATGTTCTATTAATCATTTCCGCAGCATGAGGACCAGACACCAAAATTAGAGTGCTAAAGAACATTATGATCACTCTAAATACTTATTATCTTCAATACGAACGAAGGTTAAAAAAGACTGAGTTATTTTTGGGAGCTTCAGTACAAATTACCCTTTTCAAGTTCCACAGGAAAGAGGTCCAATCTTTCCACGCGTTTTTCCAGTTCGTACTCTGCCGACGCCGCCATGGGGTCCACGTCGTCATTTCGCCTGTCATAGTCTTCATTGGAGTAGGTTGTGAACACCTGTCAGAACAACGTTAACATTTCAGTATCATAACAATTGTCAAATTTTATTCAATTTGATCCTGGACTTCTCAAATCATTGAGTCATCCAATGGCAACATGAATTATATTGACATTGGCCATCAGGTATGAACATGACTTAACTCTCTCACCGAATTTCACTGCACAGCTGGAAAATTCCAGCCATTCACACCCTGCCGCCGCTGCCAGCAAGGATGGAGAATTTGTCGCTCAGCCAAACCTCCCTTCACTGCAGCGGGACCAGAGAATCCCGCCGGCGTGAACATCTGGAAGATTCTGGCCAACATCTTAACCTACGCTTTCACTTCTGTTCCGCAGACAGTGAGGTTGAGCAGCGAGGTTTTGTGAGTAGCCCTCAGACTGAGGACATATTTGCAGCACATTTTGAGAGCAGCCCTCAGACTGAAGGCTACTCGCAAAATGTGCTGCAAATATGTATTTTCTGACCTGAAAGAAATTGTTAGCAGTCTTTAGTTTTGTTTAAAGAGGCTGAGAGATATTTTTGCTTATTTGTAGCAAACTCACAAACGCATTTATAAAGAAACCCAGATTTGTTGATGTGAAAGTAGATTTGTTGAAATGAAAGGAAAATCAGGTTGGCCCCGTAACACAAATGCAGTCCCTCTTGCTGGGTCAAAATCCTGGAACTCCCTCCCTAACAGCACAGTGGGTGGACTTACACCGCAGGGACTGCAGCGGCTCAAGAATGCAGCTAATCACCACCTTCTCAAGGGCAATTAGAGATGGGCAACAAACGCTGGTCGAACCAGCGATGCCCACATTCCATCAATGAATAGAAAAAAATAAACAGAAGTTTGGACAAAGCGTCACTTCATGCAACGAAAACTCTCGCAGTTTTATATAAAGTTGCTTTTTAAAATGTGTTGAAAAATCTGCTCCTTAAAAATTACAAAAAAACTTGCATCAATATAGCGCCTTTCATGAACGCAAGGTGCCCCAAACACTTTACTGTCAATGAAGTACTTCTGAAGTGCAGTCACTGTTGCACTGTGCATGTAGTAAACATGATAGCCACCTTGAGCAAGCTCCCACAAACAGCTATGCCAAGATGTCCAAAGGTGTCCAATAAAAATGTCCACATAACTAGAGATTCTAATTGAGAAATGAATATCGGCCAGGACACCGTGGATGCTTTCTCCTGCATGTCTTCAAAATAATACCACTGGTACCTTTATATTCCCCTGAGAGGGATAGGACCTTGGGTTAGTATCTCATCCAAAAGATAAGATCACCAACAGTGAAGCACTCTCCCTCAGCACTGCACCGGAGAGTCAGCCTGGATCACTCACTCAGGTCTCTGCAGTCAGATTTAAACCTACAACATTCTGGTTCAGAGGCAAGCCAGATTACCGTGAGCCATGGCTCAAATGGCTGATAGTTACCATTCAGCTTGCTATTGCTTTAAAGTGGATTTCTAACTTCAATTGCTATTCAACCCAGTTCTTGTCCAACTGGGGGTCAGTTAGCACAGTTGGCTGGACAGCTGGTTCATAATACAAAACGATGCCAACAGCATGGGTTCAATTCCCATATGGGCTGAGATTATTCATGAAGATTCCAACTTCTCAACCTTGCCTGATGCGTGGTGATTCTCAGGTCAAATCACCACCAGTCAGCTCTCCCCCCTGATAAGGGGACAGCAGCTTGTGGTCATCTATGACAATGGTGGCTTTAGTTTTATCATAGAATTCTAACACTGTAGAAGGAGGCCATTTGGCCCATTGAACCTGTTCCAACAACAATCCCACTCAGGCCCTATCCCTGTAACTCGATGTATTTACCCTGCTAATCTCCCTGACACTGAGAGTCAATTTAGCATGGCCAATCCACCTAACCTGCACATCTTTGGGACTGTGGGTGGAAACTGGAGCACCCGGAGGAAACCCACGTGGACACGGGGAGAACGTGCAAACTCCACACAGACAAAGGGGATTGGGAATATGATTGGGACAGACGGTGGCACAATGGTTAGCACTGCTACCTCATGGCACCAGGGACCCGAGTTCGATTCTGGCCTTGGGTGACTGTGTGGGTTCCCTCCGGGTGCCCCAGTTTTTTCCCTCATTCCAAAGATGTGCAGGATAGGTTGATTGACCATGCTTAATTGCCCCTTAATGTCAGGGGGACTAGCAGGGTAAATACGTGGGGTTCTTGGGATAGGGCCTGGGATGGGATTGTTGTCGGTGCAGACTCGATGGGCTGAATGGCCTCCTTCTGCACTGTAGGGATTCTATGACAGTGACTCGAGACCGGAATCAAACCCGGGTACCTGGCACCGCAGGGCAACAGTGCTAACCACTGTGCCACCATGCCGCCCAATCTTAGTCAAAACTATTCAGTAATTATTATTAAAAGACACATTTTCAAACTCTTGCATCCTAAATTTATATCATCAATAATTTTATTTATAAATATGTCATACGTATGAAATAATATCGAGGAGGGATTCAATGGAAGTGACTGAGAAGAATAACGTGAAAAGGCCTCAAAGCATTTTTTTGAGCAATGATCCATCAAAGAGAATCAATATCTACGTTCTTATGTGTGTGATAACTGCAATTAAAACATTCTATGGTAAATGCTTACTGTGACCAGAACCATCTTTCAGCAAGTTATCAGAGGTTACAAAAAATGAAAGTGTTGAACAAGAGCTGCCTTTCCTGATTTACAGAAACAACAGAAATTCCTGGAACCATCACTGAGTCAAACCGACTGTAGTTGCAGATGGAGTAGACCAGGGTTAAAGGAACGGCAAGTTATGCTGAAAGAGTGAGATGGGAAGGAGGCCCAGGTCCAGCACACCTGGACGGAAGCGGCCTGGATTGGCCTGTTTCAGTGCTGTGCATTCTGTGTCATTCTACGGAGCATGTCGAACCGCCTCCAAATTTATAACTGGGCGGCACGGTGGCACAGTGGTTAGAGCTGCTGCCTCACAGCGCCAGGGACCCGGGTTCAATTCTCAGCTTGGGTGATTATCTGTGTGGAGTTTGCACGTTCTCCCCATGTTTGCGTGGGTTTCCTCCCACAGTCCCACAGCGGGGTAGCACGGTGGCACAGTGATTAGCACTGCTGCCTCACAGCGCCAGGGACCTGGATTTGATTCCTGGCTTGGGTCACTGTCTGTGTGGAGTTTGCATATTCTCTCCGTGTCTGCGTGGGTTTCCTCCGGGTGCTCTGGTTTCTGCCCACAGCCCAAAGATGTGCATGGTTTGGTGGATTGGCCACGCTAAATTGCCCCTTAGTGTCAGGGGGACTAGCTAGGGTAAACCTATGGGTTATTGGGATAGGGCCTAGGTGGGGTTGTGGTCGGTGCAGACTCGATGAGCCAAATGGCCTTCTTGTGCACTGTATGATTCTATGATTCTATATTTGGGGTGGCACAGTGGTTAGCACTGCTGCCTCACAGCGCCAGGGACTCGGGTTCAATTCCAGCCTCGGGTGACTGTCTGTGTGGAGTTTGCACATTCTCCCCGTGTCCACGTGGGTTTCCCCCGGGTGCTCCAGTTTCCTCCCACAGTCCAGGTTAGGTGGGTTGGCCATGCTAAATTGACCCTTAGTGTCAGGGGGACTAGCAGGGTAAATGGGTGGGGTTACATGGATAGGGCCTGGGTGGGATTGTTGTCGGTGCAGGTTCGATGGGCCAAATGGCCTCCTTCTGCACTGTGGGGAGTCTGTGATTCTATGATATTAGTGCTTGCATCAACATAAATTTGATCAGTCAGCAAACAGGCAGTTGGAGGAACATGTCTATGTGCTGATTATTAAGATTATATTTGCATACATGGTTACCACCCGACTAATATCTCATAAAGCCAGCAATGTGCTAGAAACTGGTGCTGGTTACTGGTTAACCAACTTAAATGGTGGCAAAGAACAATGAATCCTTCTTTCAACTAAAGACCAGTCAGCCACCTTATCAGATTGGGGATGTTGGTGTGTTTCTATTTCATTTAGGCAGTATTTGCATACATTTGCTGTACATTTTTAGATGTTTCAAGCCATGACTGTATTTTCTTCTGTGCTGTTGCGGAGTAGTCATGGTGAGGGAGTTACCATGGTTACATCTACTGGTTACCGCAGTGGTCTATTGGTGAAAAATTGCTGGTCTCAGATTTAGTGAGCCAGCATTAATTTGAACCCCTGACGCTCAGAGATGGAAGGAAATTGAGGTGCAATTAGACTAACTGGGAGTTAGGGGAGAGAACTGTGATGTCTTCACAATGATACGAAAATGCCTGTCGCAAATGCTCCATTGTTTTTTCTGCTGGAATAAGGAAAAGAGAGATCATATACTTGATTCACCCATTCATCAGATGGTGGTGCTGCGAGAGCTCATTGCAAAAATTCAAGCTTCTAATCCAAATGTATGAAGTTTTGTGGCCTGTAATATTGCTAAGTTTCAGGCAGAAATATTAGATAACTATGTACAGCCAATTTGTAGGAGAAAATGGGCAAAAATCACATTTTCTTAAGGTTGTGAAGAACAACACGGTGGCACAGTGGTTAGCATTGCTGCCTCACAATGGCAGGGCCCTTGGTTCGATTCCCGGCTTGGGCGACTGTCTGTGTGGAGTTTGCACATTCTCCCCATGTCTGCGTGGGTTTTCTCCCACAGTGGGGCGGCACGGTGGCACAATGGTTAGCACTGCTGCTGCACAGCGCCAGGGACCCGGGTTTGATTCCCAGCTCAGGTCACTGTCTGCACGTTTTCCCTGTGTCTGCGTGGGTTTCCTCTGAGTTCTCCGGTTTCCTCCACAGTCCACAAGACGTGTTGGTTAGGTAGATTGGCCATGCTAAATTCTCCCTCAGTGTACCCGAACAGGTGCCGGAGTGTGGCAACTGGGGGATTTTCACTGTAACCTCACTGCAGTGTTAATGTAAGCCTACTTGTGACACTAATAAATAAACTTTGCAGTCCAAAGATGTGCAGGTCAACCTGTGGCCCTGGAGTCACATGTAGGTCAGACTAGGTAAGGACAGCAGATTTCCTTCCCTAACCAGATGGATTTTTTAAACAATTGTTTCATGGTCATCCGTAGATTCTTAATTCCAGATATTTTTTATTGCATTCAAATTCCACCATCTGCGGGATTTGAACCTGGGTCCCCAGAACATTAACTAAGTTTCTGGATTAATAGTCTAGAGATAATACCACTAGGCCATCGCCTCTCCCCAATCTAATGCCTGTTTCAGGTGTGGGCACTGCAAGTTGATTTTATGTTCTTTGTCAATATGGCAAGCAATGCATTGCAACTTATAATAAGCACGTGTGCTTCCTGTCCACTATTCTAGAGAACTTGGGTCTGTTTAGCGCCTGAAAAACAAACACTGCTTGGCTAAGTTTCTAGACCCATATAAATGCAAATCAACCTAATTAGCAAATAATTTCTCATGCAAATCCGTTGGAAATTAGTATTGAAATGGTCATGATTATGTGAATTAATCTTGTTCTCTCTAGAAAAGGGAAGGTTGAAAGGTTATGTAATTGCTGCTTTAAGAATTCTAAATAGAACTAGATAAATAGACCATGGTGAGCCTCTTTACCTTATCCAGAAGAGTCGACACAAAGACCATGTTCTGTACATAGAGGAGGCAAATTTAAAACTAATCTACGGAAAGACGATTTGAGCAAGTGGACAATTCAGGGGACAGAATTTTCAAACATGCATCAAGCTTGGCTACTGGTGAGAAGCTCTCCCCCCCCACCTTCCCCCGCCCCCCCCCCCCCCCCCCCAACCCCTGTCAAATCTTCCAGGCACACCTGGGACCTCAGTGTTGCTGCACTATATCCTCCAGGCAGCTGGAGTGTGAAAGAACTCATCACCCACCTCCTTCTAGATGGGATAGTAAGTTGCAATAAAGCGATCAGCAATTTACAAATGGATATGGATAGGTTAGGTGAGTGGGCCAAAATGAGGCAGACGGAGTTTAATGTGGATAAGTGTGAGGTTATTGTCCATTTTGGTCAGAAAAATAGAAAGGCAACTTTTTATCGAAATGGGGAGAAACTTCGGAGTGCTCCGGTGCAGAGGGATCTGGGTGTCCTCGTGCACGAATCGCAGAAAACTGGGATGCAGGCACAGAAGGCAATAAGAAAGGCAAATGGAATTTTGGCATTTATTGTTAAAGGGATGGAGTATAAAAGTAGGGAGGTGTTGCTGCTACTGTGCAAAGCATTAGTGAAACCGCACTTGGAGCATTGAGTATAGTTTTGGTTCCCTTATTTGAGGAAGGATGTAGTTGCATTGAAGGCGGCTTAGAGGAGGTTCACTAGATTGATTCCAGTGATGAGGGGTTTGTCGTATGAAGAAAGATTGGGCAGTTTAGGCCTATACTCCCTGGAGTTTAGAAGAATGAGGGGAGATCTAATCGAGTTGTATAAGATGCTAAAGGGGATTGACAGGGTAGATGTGGAGAGGGTGTTTCCTCTTGTGGTGCAATCCAGAACAAGAGGTCATAGTTTTAGAGTAAGGGGAAGCAGATTTAAAACAGAGATGAGGAGAAATTACTTCTCTCAAACGGTGGTGAATCTGTGGAATTCACTACCTCAGAGGGCAGTGGATGCCGGGACATTGAGTAAATTTAAGGAGGAGATAGACAGATTTTTAATTAGCAATGGGTTGAAGGATTATGGAGAACAGGCAGGAAAGTGCAGTTGAGGCCGAGCTGAGATCAGCCATGATCGTATTGAATGGCGAAGCAGGCTCGAGAAGCTGAATTACCCACTCCTGCTCCTGGTTCTTATGTTCTTCTGGAATGTGCCTTGACAAAGCAGAGCTGGAAAGGGATGCAGTGGTTTTTTGTTAAGGTTCATCCAAAACAGCTCCGTAATGTCGGACTCTGTGCTCTACCGACTTGCCAGTGATATGCACCAAAACGTTAACAGCTGATGGAGGATGATCAACTCGGAGAAAGGCGTTCTTTGCTCTGCCCAAAACCTACTGGTCTTCCAGTACAGAGAGCTGCCCCCGACTGAGGATTGGCACATCACAATGTCCACGGTCTACATGCTGAGGGACGCAGCAAAGCTTGGGGCAGCTGCCTCAAAAGAGCTACAATCTAAGACCATCCCACCATGTTACACGGAGGGGTCGGAACTCATGTAAAACCCCTCACGCTGTATGTTCAGCAAGATAGGGATAGATAAGCTTTAAGTGTAGTGAGGAACCTTGAAGTGTCATGTATTGTACTGGAAAAGAATAAACTGCATTACGCTTTATGTAATCCTAGATTTGAACTGTTATGTAATGCACTTTTACAGAATTTTATGAATAAGGCATGTTTTTTGAAAAAAAATCTATAGAAAAGAATCCCTAGGAAGAGGTTGAAAGCAATTAATGTTCATTCAAATGCAAATTAAGTACATTTCTTTCAGGAAGCAACTTTTTGGGATGCAGTATACACTCAATCTGGGACATGACATAAGCATGCTGAGGAGGGAAAAGGATGATGTTAAGTTCATGCTTCCCATAGCTGTCCACCACTGGCAATAGGGAATAGAATAGAATAGATACTCTACAGTGCAGAAGGAGGCCATTTGGCTCATCGAGCCTGCACTGACAACAATCCACCCAGACCTTATCCCCGTCACTCCACAAATTTATCCTGCTAGTCCCCCTGACACTAAGGATTAATCTAGCATGGCCAATCAACCTAACCAGCACATCTTTGGACTGTGTGAGGAAACCGGAGCATCCAGCGGAAACCCACGCCGACACGGGGAGAATGCGCAAACTCCACACTGTCACCCGAGGCCGGAATTGAACCTGGGTCCCTGGCTCTGTGAGGCAGCAGTGCTAACCACTGTGCCACCGTGCCGCCGAAGGAGGCCATTTGGCCCATCGAGTCTGCACTGACGACAATCCCACTCAGGCCCTATCCCCATAACCCCACGTATTTACCCTGTTAATCCCCCTGACTCTGAGAATCAATTTAGCATGGCCAATCAACCTAACCTGCACATCTTTGGACTGTGGGAGGAAACTGGAGCGCCTGGAGGAAACCCACGCAAACATGGGGAGTACATGCAAACTCCACACAGACAGTCACCCGAGACCAGAATTGAACCCGGGTCCCCGGTGCTGTGAGACAGCAGTGCTAACCCGCTGTGCCACCCTGCTGCCTAGCTATTGCAAAATCTGGGCATTTTGTTATATTGCCCTATCTGCTGCCCTCTAGGGTCAGGAGGAGTAAACAAAGTTGGTTCAATAACAATAAAGTCCAGACCAAGAATCTTGGGCCAGAATTCTCCTATCCTGCCTGCCACTGGAATTTTAGTGGGCGGGTTGTGGACAATGTGAAACCCCATTGACAGTCGGGTGGGAATTTCTGGTTTTTAGACCAACACGGCCGGAGAATTCCGCCCTTGGTGTTATTGGCAAATTTAGCTACCATACATCAGTCTCTTCATCTGAGCCAATCCCTGTGGAACTCCACTGGTCACATTTATGACCCATTTATCCCTACTTTCTGCTAATATATTACCCCCTACACTATAAGCTCTTAGCAACTGAACAACTGCCTTCTGAAAAGTTAAGTACATCTACAGGTTCCCCTTTATCCATCTTACTTGCAATTTCTTCAAAAAATTTGAAAATAATTAGTTAAACACAATTTCCCTTTCACAAAGCCATGCTGACTGCTTGATTACCTTGAATTTTTCTAAGTATCCTGCCATAAGATCTTAGTAAAAGCTTGAGGAAGTCATATGGACTCAAAGGGGTGAATTTTCCCGTTCCGCCTGCCACGGGAATCGTAGCTGACAAGGGGCAGACCATGGAAAGGTCCGTTGCCCTCGGGCCAGGATTTTCTGGTTTCGGGGCAATCACGGCCGGAAAATCCCACCCAAAATATTAACTCTGCTTCTCTCTCCATCGATGCTGCCAGACCTGCTGAGTTGTTTCAGCATTTTCTGTTTTTATACCCTATGACAGATAGTAGACCAGCTGGCCTGCAGTTCCTACTGTCCGTTATCTTGGAAGGCGAGTACAAGAGGTTCCTACGTCACATTCCCTCACTCAAAACTGGTGTGAAAGTAAATAGTTATTCCAATAACAATAATTCAGTGTTAGGTGAAGTTAATGTTGGAGGGAATATGATGATGCATCCTATTACTTGCCCCTGGTCATAGTTGGAGGGAACAAAGTCTTGTTATTGGAAAGGAATTAGTTGAAGAAAGCACAGTCAGGCTAGGCCAAGTTATTTACAGTAGGGCTCAGGAAGAGTAACTCTGACACTGAGGAAGTGCTAATAGAGCACCATGTGGTCTTTGATCAAGGAGGATCTGTAAGGGAAATTGTATGAGTTTAGTATGAAATTCAGATTCACTTGTAAGGGAAATTGTATTAGATATTGTATGAGCTAGGTATGAAATTCAGATTCACAGGTTTTAGTAAAATGATATAGCAGATTTAGGTGAGTAGTGAGATGGGTATATAACCTAAAGTAACTTCGTGTGAACTAATATAATCAAGTGTAGTCGATATGATCAAAGTGGAGGAACTAGAGAAGTAATATAGCAATCACTAATTAAGGAAAGCAGACAACAGTCACTTAAGAAAACAAGGAAGACTGCTCGGTGGTTCAACTTAATAGTGGACCATAAAACCATAAAATCAGCAGAGAGAATGTCCTTTCTAACACTTTCGGCCTAAATCAACAAAACTACGATTATAGTACAAGCAGAAAAGGTCAGATAAAGGTAAGAGCCATAACCACCATGGTTTAAGAAACGAAGAGATATAACAGGGAACGACCAAATGCAAAGAAAACAGATAAAGGGTCAACTAAAATTAATGGTGGCCAAAGAAAGATAGGGCTGTAGGGTAAGATTACAACCAAGGACAGGCTGTAAAAGGGAGATAAGGATCTTGAGATAGGAGGCTGAAATGTACATAAAAGATTGTAAGCCCAAGGGCTCTTTGGAGTGTTCCGGACGTTCCCGGCTTTGTCTCTTGTGCTGAGAAATAAAGTCTATTGCTTGGAAGATCGCTGCTCAGACTCTCTGTTTTAATTGATGTGAATAAATTGTCGTCCTGGGGAACCACGACAAAATTGGCGCTGCTTAGCAGGGTTGGTGAGAGATCGCCCAGAAAAGCATCTGGAAGGAGTAGCGGAGACGGTGGTCCAACCGGAACCGAGAAGTCCCCAGCCGGCCTTCTGTCAACAAGGTAAGCAGACTTGCATGCATGTAAATCCTTGTTGTCAGAAAGGGGTTTTCTCGAGGCCCGGTGCGCCCGGCTCTCTGCGGGTCCTGGATCTCCCCAACCCAAAAAGATATCCTGCACAGGTAAAACCAAATTGTGTAAAAATTTTGAGAGACTGAGTCTGATCCGAAGAGCAGAATTTTTGCATGCAAAAGCGCGCTGTGAATACTGTATTGTCTGTGAATGGGTAAAAAGTGAGACGGGAAAAAGGCCGAAAGCTAAAGTAATGCAATTAGGTTAAGTCAAGCGGTTTGGAGCGGGTTTTTCAGGTCACGACTTGCCCAGAAGAGAGTAAGTGTGGGAAAATCTGCCAGTCCAAACCTACCCAGGACCTCGGGTAAGGGACGTCAACCGAGAGGGAGAGAGATCAGTGAGAGATCACTCTCTGACCTAATACAGTAGCCAAAAGCACAGGAGTGGATTTTAACCACAGGAAAGGGGAGTAGCAGCTAGAATAGAGGAAGTAAAAGACCAATTTGAACAAACTGGTCTGAGAAAACAGCGTGAAGGACAGAAATAAGAGAGAGAGTCGGAACATAGGTAGGGTAATAACTAACAACTTGGAAAAATTACCCTGACATAACTGCCTGGTGACAAGATTGAAAATAACTAATCTTTGAATAATAAAAAAAAAACGGAAGCAACACTGGATTGGAAAAAGATTACACACATAATTAACTTAGAGGAGATAAAGAATGAGTGGCCGTATGTAAAATGGGAAAGAGTAGTCGATAGGAATTGGATAGACGAAATAAAATTGGAAACCCTAGAGAAATTAATAAAGGGATCTGACCGATACAGGATTCTTATACACATAGACGAGCAAGTGAAAACCTACTACCCTCTGGCCCGGGAGAGGAAAATAGTGCCGGGACAGGGGACTACGGGGAAGTGGATATCAGGACCCCGGTTAGAATTACAGATATTGGCAAAAGAAATCCAAAGGAAAGGTAAACAGGGGACTGAGCACGGAAAAACAATACAGCAAGTAATAATCACTGTGATACCTAACTCTGACGGACTAAGTGACAAAAATTGCGACAGTGATCCAAAAAGATGAGTAATGGCGCACCAAGTTAAGACACCAGTGGAGATGTTAGGGGATAAGTTCCCAGCCCTTAGGGGAGATATAGAACACGTCTCTAAAAAATGGGCCAAAAGAACAAATAAGACCAATACACAGTGGCCGGAGGAAGGCACATGGTCCACAGAGAGGTGTGAGGACCAGAAGGGAATGATAAAGAACTATAAGATTAAGGATAAAACGAGCAAAAGAAGGGAAAAGCGAGAAAAGGAGTTAGAGATATTAGCCCTATTCCAACAAGAAGGGAAAGAGAGAAGAGGGGTATGGAGGGGAGGTAGAATGCAGATGCCAGTACAACTTGAGGAAAAAGCAAAATTGGAAGATCCAAACGTAGCCCCACCCCCATACTTAGAGAAACAGAGCTCCACGGGACTGTACCCAGTCATATCAGGCACAATGAATTTTGAGGGAGAATATGACATAGAAAAGATGACGAAGGAGGAATGGGCACGAAAGGAGGGAGAAAAGAAACAAGGTATAGAGGAAGCGGCTAAAAAAACAGAAGAGGCTTTTGATGGGCTGAACCAAAGGAGAAAGGAGTTGGAGGACGAAGTAAAGGTGGTAGAACTTTTGGAATGGGTAAAGAAGGTAATGAAAAAGGAAAAAGAACGAGAAGAGGGAGGAGAAAATGTTAGAAATAAATATGAGGGGAAAACAGGAAATGATTTTTGCGAGTATGCAAGTGAGACATCACAAGGATGGAGGTGGAAGCACCCAGAGGAAGGTAGAATGGCGAGAGAGACGGAAGGAGAAACAGAAGAGAGTAGTGAAGACGAAGGGAGGCAATCAGTGTTAGGGGTGCAAAGAAAATCAAGGCGGGAAAGGCACCCACCTGTAAAGTTTCCAGATGTGGATAGGAGAGGGAAAAGGGTATTCCCGGTGATTCTGAAGGGTGGCAGACCGCAGTATATCCCTTGGTCAGGTCAGGATTTGCCTAATTTAATTAATGAATTACCCAATATTTTGGATGGGGCTGGAAGGTGGATTGGACAGTTGGAGGCAGGGATGGTGGGAAAAAGGATGGCACTGGGCGACATCAAAGCTCTCCTGACAAAGGTGCTAGGAATGGACCAAATGGCGGAAGTAATGAGACGTGCTGGCATCCCGACCGCAGCTTATGACCCAGCGGTGGATGGGATACTAATGGACCAGTACCGCCAAGACATCTGGCAGGCACTGCGGGATATGTACCCCAATCGAATGGATGTAAAAACCCTAAAGGGAGAGCCACTGGGTGAGGAGGAGAATGCAGCGGTGTATGTGGAGAATCAATTAAAAAGGTGGAGAAGGGACACGGAGAGGGACATTCTAATAGACCCACTGACCAACTCCATGTTCCGGGCTGCAATCCTAGAGGGCTTGCCAGCCCCAGCTAAGACAAGGCTGGAGGAAGTGGTGGGCTTGGACTCAAAAAATTACCGAGAGTTTGTGGATTATGTTGCCCATGCAGTAGAGAGACATCGCAAAGATGAAAAGAATGCAGACAAACAGCTGAAGGAGGTACAACGTAAACTCCTTCAGGCACAGTTGGAGGAGATTAAAAGCAAGGATAAACTGAAGGCAAAAGAGGATCTCGCACCCAGAAAAATAGCACCAATGATGGTGGAGCAAAAGCCAGAGGAAATACCTGCACTAATCAAAGGGGGGAGCGGAGATGGAGGCCAGCCCGTCGTAACCTATAACATTTCTGCCTTCCCACTGTCCATGAACCCAGGAGCCTATGGCCTAAATTATCAAAACCCATACGCCCTGCAAAGTCAGACTGACTGGAATAGAAATGGGAAAGGACAGGGAGGTGGTAGGTCACCCTATCAGAATCGGAGAGGACAGGGACAGGTTAATCATCAGACTCCGAGACAGGGACCACTGCCTGGCCCTTCAGGTGTGTGTTGGGGGTGCGGGGAGGCAGGGCACATAAAAAGGAATTGCCCGCGGAATTTCCCCAGACAGGGAGAAAACCAGCAGCAGACAGGCCAACAACTGATCCAAGGATCGCCAAACAGCATCCCGATGTTTCAAGGGCCGGTAAACCATCAGAATTCCCCATAGGGAGGCCCAGAGAACCCCGAAATGGTAGGACAGCACGTACAGATAACAGAAACTGCAGAGCAGGAACCTATAGTTAACGTTAGAGTAGGAGGGATCGAGGTCCCCATGATGATAGACACCGGCGCCACATGTACGTGCATGCAAACGAAATATGCGGATCACTTACCATTGTCAAACCAGTTTGTAAAAACTGTGGGGTTCTCGGGGAAAGTAACATTAGCTCGAATGACGACGCCGGTGCCTGTTACCATTGGAAATAAGACAACCCATGTACCTATTTTAGTATGTGATAAAACTCCTTTAAATCTATTGGGAAGGGATGCAATCCTAGGTCTAGGACTAAAATTAGAATGCACCGAACAAGGAATTGATTTGATGGGAATGTATCCACTTGAAATACCAGGAAAGGAAGGGGTTAATGTATATTGGTTGGGAGATATAGAGGAACAAGTTAAAAAACAGATATGGGAAGTTTGGGGAAAGCTTATAAACACTTGGGTTCCACAAGCCAAATGGCCAAGAACAGAATTACACAGTACAATGATATTTGATGAAGGGCAAGAACCTGAGATACAGGAGAAATGGGAAAGGGAGGCAGGACGAGAACAGGAAATAAAGTCAGGAAGTATTTTAATCGGACTAGAGGGAGTAGCCCTCACCATTGTTAGGAATGAATGGGTTAACAAATGGTTCTCTGTATCTGGGGCGGAGCCACATGTCACATTGAAAGTGAATCCGGGATACAGATCAAAAGACCTAGGACCAATGGTGTTGAGAGCACAAGATTTAGAATTTGTCCAGACAGACAATGTAGATATTTGGACGTCCAGCAATGGACAAATGACGAAAATAATTTTGGATGTTAAAATGCTTGGGAAACCGAAGCAGATAACAATAGGAGTGCAAATCGAGAAACAGGAACTGGAGTGGAGAGAGAGGTTAGAGCAGGATTTGAACTCTCTCCCGCAGGAGTTGTGGTCCAGACAGGACACGGATGTAGGGAGGGTCAAAAACGCTAATCCAGTTGAAGTCAGATTAAAGATAGGACGTCAGGGGCCGTATAGGCCGCAATACCCAATCAAGACAGAAGCAATTGAAGGAATTAGAGGGACAATTAAGGGATTGATAGAAGCAGGGGTATTAAAAGAAACCCAGAGCAGGTGTAATACACCGCTACTACCAGTGAAAAAGGCGGACGGAGAAAAATGGAGATTGGTGCATGATCTAAGGGCAATTAATGAGGTAGTGGAAGATATGCCAGCAGAGGTTCCAAACCCTTATACCTTGATGACAAATATACCACCTGAAAGTAGATGGTTTACTGTAATAGACCTATGTTCGGCATTTTTTAGTGTGCCACTAGCTCAAGAAAGTCAGTATCTCTTTGCATTTACGTACGAGGGGAAACAATACACATACAATAGGATGCCCCAAGGATTTAAACATTCCCCACATGTATTCAATCAGGTGTTGAGAGCAGATTTAGAAGGAATACAGTTGGAAGGAACACTGATACAATATGTGGATGATTTATTATTATGCACAGGAACACAAGAACAATGCAGGAAGGATAGTTTAAAACTATTGAAAAGACTAGCAGAAGGGGGCCATAAAGTTTCCAGGAAAAAGCTGCAGCTGTGCCAGAAAAAGGTAGAATACTTGGGAAGAGAAATATCAGCAGGACAGAAGGAGATAGCTTCACAGCAAATAGAAGCAGTACTAAAGGTTCCGAAACCACAGACGGTGGGACAAATGATGACATTTTTGGGAATGACAGGATTCAGTTCAGAATGGGTGGAAAGCTATGCCGAAAAAACGCAGGCACTACGAAAGATAATGAAGGAGGCAGGGTGTGACGAATTAAAAGCCAAACTAAAATGGGATAAAGATGCTTCAGGCGCATTTGAAAATGTGAAAAGAGAAATGGCACAGGCACCAGCATTGGCCTTACCGACCTATGACAAGCCCTTTGACTTATTTGTGAGTAACAGAGAAGCTGGATTTGCTACAGCAATGTTAATGCAGGAAAATTGCAAGGGTAGACGAAGGCAGGCTGTAGCATATTACAGTACCAAGCTAGACGACGTAGCGATGGGATACCCTCCGTGCTATCAAGGCCTGGCAGCAGCTTGGTGGGCGTACGAAAAGGCAGCCACGGTCACAATGGGATATCCGATAAACATACATGTATACCATAAGGTAGCTGAATTGATTGAGCAAGGAAAATTTGTGCTGACACCTGCTAGGATCCATCATTATCGAATGCTAACCACATTTCCAGATATCACGATAATAAAGTGCAACAGAGTAAATCCAGCTGATTACATGCCATTACCTCATGAAGGAGAAGAACATGAATGCTTAAGAGAAGCAAAAACATTTATGAAACTGAGGAAAGATTTAAGAGCAGAGGGACTAGTGACAGAAGGGAAAAGGACACTGTATGTAGATGGCTCATGTTACAGGGATCACTTAGGAAACCACGCAGGCTATGCCATAGTTGAACAGAAAGGGGAAACACTTGAAGTCATAGAAGCAGAGAAATGTGAACAGCCCTGTTCAGCCCAACTGGCAGAACTTAAAGCATTGACCAGAGCATGTGAGCTAGCAAACGGGGAAGCATTGGAAATTTATACTGATTCGGCCTATGCCCACGGGGTCTGCCATCTGTTTGGGGCAATATGGAAGCAAAGGGGATTTATGAAAAGCGGAGGAGGACCAATACAACACGAAGGTCAAATCAGGGCTTTAATAAGGGCCATGATGGGTCCAAGGGAATTAGCCATAATTAAGTGTCAGGCGCATAAAAAGGGAGCAGACAGCATCACACAGGGAAACACCAAAGCCGACAAGGCAGCTAAAGAAGCGTCAGGATGCATTGAGGCTACGATAGCCCCAGTAGAAATAGCAAGGCCGCACCCAGGGCCAGGTACGGGGGATATCGAACCTCATATTACATTAGAAGATGTAGCACAGTTACAGGAGGAAACCTCTGTAGCTGAAAAGGCAATGTGGAAAGATAGAGGAGCACTACAGGGACAACAGGACAGGATATGGAGAAATGGGGAGGGATTAGTCATAGCACCCACATCATTACTAACCGTACTAATTAGCGAAGCGCATGGAGTGGACCACTGTGCAAGAGGAGAAGTGGCTAGAAAGATCAAGAAGGAAGGATTCTGGTCACCATACCTGCAAAACTCGATTGACTACATACTGAGTCAGTGTGAGGTGTGTGCTCAGAATAACATCAGGGAGGGCATTACTGCCCCAATAGGGCATATACCCATTCCTGAAGGACCATTTAAACATCTATGCATGGACTATGTGGATATGGGAAAGGTGGTAAGAGGGAAAAGATACATGCTAGTGATTATTGATAGATTCAGCAGATGGATAGAAGCAACGCCATCCAAAGATCAAGGATCTGGAACGGTGATTAACTTCCTGTCAAAAGAAATTATCCCAAGATTTGGTATACCCACGCAATTAAGTTCAGACAATGGATCTGCTTTTATAGGAAGGGCACTGAGAGAGACACTCTCGGCACTCCGAATAAAGCAGAAGTTTGGATGCGTATATCACCCTCAATCCCAAGGAATGGTGGAGAGAGCAAACGGGACCCTTAAGGCTAAAATAAGCAAAATTTGCAATGAAACAGGGAAAAACTGGATAGATGCTCTGCCATTGGCTCTAATGCAATACAGGAGTCAGGAAAACAGAATCACACATTTGAGCCCACATGAAATGATGACAGGAAGAGTAATGCCGGTACCTAAGATCAGGGGATCAGGAGGTCCTACGCTAGAATGTTTAGATCAAAGCACAAAAGAATATATACAACAATTAACTGTTATACATAGAACTATATTTGAACAGGAAAAAGCCAAGGAGGAGGAGAATCCGGTAACAGAACATCAGATCAAGCCTGGAGATCGAGTATACATCAGAAAGTTCCGGAGACGTTGGAACGAACCGAGACGAGAAGGACCGTTTGAAGTCACCAAAGTGTCTCCCACGGCGTTGCAAGTAGAAGGCAGTACACTGTGGTATCACTTGAACCATTGTACCAGAACAGTACCAGGGGTAGGGGAGAGAAGGGAAATTGAAGAAGTACACAGAGTGGATAGAAGTGATAGTGAGGAAGAGATAGAAATACACGGGGAGAATCGTGGGGAGGAGGAACAGGGCCAAGGAAGAACAAAAAGAATAGAGGATGATGAAAGTAGTTCTGTACATGAGCTGGCTGATGATACAAATGCCCAGCCTGAGCCTATTAGTCAAGGTGCCGAGGGAGGTGAGGACAGGGAAGGGGCCCCATTCCCCACCTGGGAGTTGGAAACTATTTCCCTTAGGAACTTCCGTGACCCATAGAAAAGGAGAATGGGATACAGAAGACATAAGGGTGCAGAATCAGGAAGATAGAGTATTAAGACAAACAAGACGTAAACGATTTGTGAGCACAAATACTATTTGGGAGAAAGCGCAGAAAAACAAATGGTGGAAATGGGCTGAGTATACAGGTCAGAAAAACAGTGATGGGAAAGAGTGTGTAGTATGTGCATCAGAGAAACCTAACACCCAAGTAACTGATATACCATGGGGATCAGGAGACTGTAGAACCAGGAAACAAAGCTGGAGAAAGGAAAATTGCCGTCCATATACCACATATATACGGTATCATATGATAGGGAATCGGAACTACTCGTATGAGAAGATAGACTGTTCCGGATCCGCATGTGATAACCTTTGTAAAGGTGAGCCGCCGTTGTGTCAATACCACTGCATCCTGTTTGCTGGGGTAAAAAAGGGCATCTACAGCTTGACCCACAGATGTCCAAAGTGGCCAAAAACGGCAGTGGACGCGGTCCCAAAGGAATGGAGTGTAGAGCCCAACTTACAAATCCAAGATTGCTATTGGAGGGAAAGTAGCACAGGAAGTAGTGTGGGAAATTACACAGGAGAGTGTGAAAGGATTTGGAATATAACCGATGTTCTTAGTCTGATCATCTCAGAAGGGGGATGGACACCCCCTCCTTATGTGTTAGACTATCAAGAAAATCAACTGGCCGATCTCTGGTGGCTTTGTGGCCCGGAGAAAGGGCTATTGGCAAAATTACCACAGAATTGGAAAGGACTATGTGCCCGAGTTATGCTTGCCCAGAGCACTGTGATACTACCGGTGGAAAGAAAAATTAAATCACAAAGAATTAAGAGGGCATATACCCCTGACCCTACGATAAAATTGGACGCAATCGGACAGCCCCGCGGCATCCCGAATGAGTTCAAAGCTAGGAACGAAATAGCTGCAGGGTTTGAATCCCTCTTTGTTTGGATCACACCCAGCAAGAATACTGAGTGGATCAATTACATCTATTATAATCAGCAGAGGTTTATTAATTATACGAATGATGCCCTGGAGGCCTTAGGAGAGCAGTTGGATGCGACTAGCAAAATGGCGTGGCAAAACCGACAGGCGTTAGATTGGCTCCTGGCAGAGAAAGGAGGGGTGTGTGTTATGTTTGGGGATCAGTGCTGCACATTTATCCCTAATAACACTAATCCAGAGGGGTCATTTACACAAGCCATGAATAAGTTAAGAAATCTTAAGAAAGAAGTGAAAGAAAATGCTGGGTTTGGGCATGAGGTATGGAGTTGGCTGGACAGAATATTAGGAAGATGGGGGGCGTGGTTTGCCAAAGCTGGAGCTGTAGCAATAGCAACAATAATCATTCTGGGATTGATATTTTGTTGTTTTTTACCCGCCCTGAGATCCTTCCTTACCAGAGTGGCAGCGCGGCAGATGGTGACGCGGGTGATAAGCAGCTCACGCTCGAGAGAAAAAACAGAGGAATGGGAAAATCTTGAGCCGCCCCCGCTGAGTGGATTCACAATGACCTTGGTCGAAGTTGAAACTCGTCACTCTGTAAAATAACTACAATAGTGGAAGATCACCTTGTGGAAACAACAGCACCTTGCTGAAGTCCGCACGAAACCAGGAGAACTTAGTCTGTACACAGGAATCAGTCTTTTTCCCTTCCCTAGACAAGAGTGGGAAGGTTTTTGGCTGATGACTGTCAGGGGCAGGCAATCTGGAGGAGCAACCCAAAAATCAGAACCGGGATAGACAAATTATGATAAAGTTAGAATAGGGACACTGATCCCTGACCAAAATAGTCGGCTCCTCCACATCGCCTGAAAAAGTGATTAAAATGAAATGCAAATGGAATTGAGCGAGGGGATTATTTGAGCTTGGTAATTGGGATGAGGCTAGGGAATAGCCTCAAAGGGGGGACTTGTAAGGGAAATTGTATGAGTTTAGTATGAAATTCAGATTCACTTGTAAGGGAAATTGTATTAGATATTGTATGAGCTAGGTATGAAATTCAGATTCACAGGTTTTAGTAAAATGATATAGCAGATTTAGGTGAGTAGTGAGATGGGTATATAACCTAAAGTAACTTCGTGTGAACTAATATAATCAAGTGTAGTCGATATGATCAAAGTGGAGGAACTAGAGAAGTAATATAGCAATCACTAATTAAGGAAAGCAGACAACAGTCACTTAAGAAAACAAGGAAGACTGCTCGGTGGTTCAACTTAATAGTGGACCATAAAACCATAAAATCAGCAGAGAGAATGTCCTTTCTAACACTTTCGGCCTAAATCAACAAAACTACGATTATAGTACAAGCAGAAAAGGTCAGATAAAGGTAAGAGCCATAACCACCATGGTTTAAGAAACGAAGAGATATAACAGGGAACGACCAAATGCAAAGAAAACAGATAAAGGGTCAACTAAAATTAATGGTGGCCAAAGAAAGATAGGGCTGTAGGGTAAGATTACAACCAAGGACAGGCTGTAAAAGGGAGATAAGGATCTTGAGATAGGAGGCTGAAATGTACATAAAAGATTGTAAGCCCAAGGGCTCTTTGGAGTGTTCCGGACGTTCCCGGCTTTGTCTCTTGTGCTGAGAAATAAAGTCTATTGCTTGGAAGATCGCTGCTCAGACTCTCTGTTTTAATTGATGTGAATAAATTGTCGTCCTGGGGAACCACGACAGATCAAACGGAAGCACCACAAGGCCAAAGTCAGGTTAAAGGGCAAAGTTCAGCTGACATTTTGCAAGGCAAAGCCTGTGCCTTAAACACAGTGAGAAGCAGTAAGTAAAGAGCTGGCTGGATCAGAAAGAACATGGTCCAACACAAGAAAACCCTGGGTACCCACAAATACATGTGGATTTTTTTTGAAGCGGAAGGGAAAGAATAACTTTGTTTTGGTCGGTTGCCATTGCAAATTGATAAATGTTGGATCAATGCCCACTGCTAGTGCCAAAACCAATTAGTTAACATAGGTTTTGAGAAGTTGGTTTGCAATTTATGGCTTGCCCGAGGCGTTGGTGTCAGATAATGACCCACAGTTTACGTCAGAAGAGTTTGAACTATTTCTGATGCATGGAGTCAGACATGTTTTAGTTCCACCATATCAGCCAGCATCAAACGGTGCTGCGGGAGGAAGTGCAAAGATTGTCTTTTGGTCTTCTTTCCATCAAGCAGTTTCTGAGGGGCAGGGGCAGCAAGGTGTCACAGTGGTTGGCACTGCTGCCCCACAGCACCAGGGACCCGGGTTCAATTCCAGCCTCTGGCGGGACTGTCTGGAGTTTGCACATTCTCCCCGTGTCTGCGTGGGTTTCCTCCGGGTGCTCCCTCTTCCTGCCACACTCCGAAGATGTGTGGGTTAGGTTGATTGGCCATGCTAAATTGCCCCTTAGTGTCAGGGGGATTAGCAAGAGAAATATGTGGGGTTACGTGGATAGGGCCTGGGTAGGATTGTTGTCGGTGCAGACTCTGATGCGCGATTAAATCACTCGGGAGGCTGGATCGTACCCGGGAAATAAAGGCTTTTATTAGTAACAAGAATAGAGCATACTGCATAACAATACAATCCCAGACTAAAGGGTCACTCGGCAGTGCAGTGACCTTTATACTCCTCAGGTAGGCGGAGCCAACCGGAGTGTACCACAGAACAATACCAACAGGTAGAACACCCCAACCCTAACCCCAACAGTAACATATGTACAAGTACCCATAGTGCTGACCATCTATGGTTCAGTACCCATAGTGGTAACCATCTATGGTTCACCACAGACTCAATGGGCCAAATGGCTTCCTTCTGGAACGTAGGGATTCTATGAAAATGGCACTGTATCAGGTTAAAATCCAACAGGTTTATTTGGTGTACCTGTTGGACTTTAACCTGGTGTTGTGAGACTTCTTACTGTGCCTTCCCCAGTCCAACCCCGGCATCTCCACATCATGGCATTGTCATCAACAGTGGCTCTTCACCCTCAAGTGAGCATCGGCCAACTAGAGTCAGTGATCCGGTCATCACTGTGGGGGACAGGTATTCTGAAGGAAGCTCGGGCGGAGAATGTGTGCTGCAGTGATAACACTTCGAGTGCCGTTCCCTATTGAGAACATGGCTCCACTGAATCTATCTTCTAATGAGCAGCAATTTTGCATTATTCTTCCTGCCTGCTCAGCTGAATAAAGCCAAGGTACTGCCAAATTTTGCTTCATGTGTTAAGCATGTAAAATCGAACACCATAGTCAACAATGAACTGGTGTGAAGCAGGGAGCAGCCGATCAACCGACTTCAGTAGAGTGTATGACAGGCTACCAATCCAATACTGCCCTACCAAAATTGAATCCTTCCTTCATTACCTTAAAGCAGTAACTTTACTTGAAACCTTAATTTTGTGCAGTGTTTAAACTAAGGTTTTATTTAAATGATACGTCTTATCTATTTATTAATGTCACAAGTAGGCTTACATTAACACCATAATGAAGTTACTGTGAAAATCCCCCAGTCGCCACACTCCAGCGCCTGTTCGCGTGCACTGAAAGAGAATTTAGTTTAGCCAGTGCACCTAACCAGCACATCTTTCGGACTGTGGGAGGAAATTGGAGCACCCGGAGGAAACCCACACAGACACAGGGGGGGAATGTGCAAACTCTGCACAGACAGTGACCCAAGCCGGGAATCGAACCCTGGCACTGTGAGGCAGCAGTGCTAACCACTGTGCCACCATGCTGCTTCCACAACAGACAATTTTGTTTCCTCCTTCTTGATATTCCTCGCTGTTTGTCTGAACCATCTCCCCCGCCAATGCTGTTTGATGTGTAGTTATACATACACTCACCTGAAGAAGGGGTTTGGAGCTCCGAAAGCTTTTGTGGCTTTTGCTACTAAATAAACCTGTTGGACTTTAACCTGGTGTTGTTAAACTTCTTACTGTAGTTATACATACACAGGGTATATTGATTGTCAGTAACGTATGGATTCTTTGTCAGTCTCACTGTATCGTTCTTGGCCATTGTCTTAGGTTTAATTATAATAATTTACTCTTCAGCTAGATACACCATCCAGTCTGTTAAGCAAGAATGATGATGTACAAAATGTACAGGAACTTAAATCGTCACAATTAAAATGGGAGCTGTCCAATTCAATGTGAATGAATTTTTGGCACTAACCCTACCTGTACCATTGTACCACCCATACAATGTCACCCTCATTCTGCTGGGTTTTCAAAGCAATCCGGGGCCCGAAAGCCGGATGAACTCCGAGTCCTGACCCCGCATCGCCCACACAACGATATTTTTAAATGTAATCCACTCGTTGGGCAGGATGAGAGCCTATTGCCCAGTCAGTGAACTCAGCCCCTTCCGAATGTGGGAGCTGTCTGCTGGACACCTGTGTCAAAGACAAGGCGGCGACCATATTGGAGCCTGCCAGTGTCTTGCCGAAGAGAGCTGGCAGCTCCTCCGAAGGTCAGCAGGATAAAGGTATGAGACTGAGGGTGACCTGGGGAAAAAAACACACAAACTCCAGCATCAAGCAAGCATCTGATTATTTTCAACGCTAAATGAAAAATGTTTGCTTTGCCCCAGAGCGGACCTGACAGTTGTGCATTAATCATAGAACCCCTACAGTGCAGAAGGAGGCCATTTGGCCCATTGAGTTTGCGCCGACATGAATCCCACCGAGACCCTGTCTCCGTAACCCCACATTTTTAACCTGCTAATCTCCCTAACCCACACATCTTAGGACACTAAAGGACAATTTAGCATGGCCGACCTGTCTAACCTGCACATCTTTGGATTGTGGGAGGAAACTGGAGCACCCAGAGGAAACCCACGCAGACATGGGGAGAATGTGCAAACCCCACGCAGCCAGTCATCCGAGGCCAGAATTGAGCTCAGGTCCCTGGTGCTGTGAGGCAGTAATGCTAACCACTGAGACACTGTGACGCCATTAATGTGTGCCAGACTGTATGGACGCACAAATCAATTAAAAATTGCATTGCTGACCTCCTTGGCTCATTAACTAGCTCCTCAAAGGAGCTTAAAGGGCCTCTAACTGGTGGTGAGCAGGTTCCCAGTTTCCTCCCTCATCACCTTGAAAATTTCAGACGGTCCCAGAAGATGGGCTTGAGACAAATTCTGGGACCCGACCCCACCGGTGTTTGATAAGTGGCGCACTGTGCCCCGGTCAGATCACAATATAACTTGACATGTTTAAAACTACCATCAATACCAATTTCTTTGAGAAGGTGACCAAAGATGACCAAAGAGGTGGATGAGGGTAAAGCAGTTGATGTGATGTATATGGATTTCAGTAAAGCATTTGATAAGGTTCCCCACGGTAAGCTATTACAGAAGATACGGAGGCATGGGATTGTGGGTGATTTAGCGGTTTGGATCAGGAATTGGCTAGCTGTAAGAAGACAGAGGGTGGTGGTTGATGGGAAATGTTCATCCTGGAGTTCAGTTACTAGTGGTGTACCGCAAGGATCTGTTTTGGGGCCACTGCTGTTTGTCATTTTTATAAATGACCTGGATGAGGGCGTAGAAGGATGGGTTAGTAAATTTGCGGGTGACACTAAAGTCGGTGGAGTTATGGACAGTGCGGAAGGTTGTTGCACGTTACAGAGGGACATAGATGAGCTGCAGAGCTGGGCTGAGAGGAGGCAAATGGAGTTCAATGCGGAAAAGTGTGAGGTGATTCACTTTGGAAGGAGTAACAGGATTACAGAGTACTGGGCTAATGGTAAGATACTTGGTAGTGTGGATGAACAGAGAGATCTCGGTGTCCATGTGCATAGATCCCTGAAAGTTGGCACCCAGGTTGATAGGGTTGTTAAGAAGGCATATGAAGTGTTAGCTTTTATTGGTAGAGGGATTGAGTTTCGGAGCCAAGAGGTCATGTTGCAGCTGTACAAAACTTTGGTGCGGCCGCACTTGGAGTATTGCGTACAATTCTGGTTACCGCATTATAGGAAGGATGTGGATGCATTGGAAAGGGTGCAGAGGAGATTTACTAGGATGTTGCCTGGTATTTTGGGAAGGTCTTATGAGGAAAAGCTGAGGGGCTTGAGGTTGTTATCGTTAGAGGGAAGAAGGTTAAGAGGTGACTTAATAGAGGCATACAAGATGATCAGAGGATTAGATAGGGTGGATAGTGAGAGCCTTTTTCCTTGGATGGTGATAGTTAGCACGAGGGGACATAGCTTTAAATTGAGGGGTGATAGGTATAGGACAGATGTCAGAGGTAGGTTCTTCACTCAAAGAGTGGTAAGGGCGTGGAATGCCCTGCCTGTAGCAGTGGTGGACTCGCCAACATTAAGGGCATTTAAATGGTCATTGGATATGAATGATATTGGAATAGTGTAGGTTAGATGGGCTTTAGTGGTTTCACTGGTCGGCGCAACATTGAGGGCCGAAGAGCCTGCACTGCGCTGTAATGTTAAAAAAATATATTTAATCACATTTCAATCTGAATTCAAATGAAAAGAAAATTGTCGCAACAAATTTTTAAATTCTCCACAAAAAGGTTTCTCAAGATTTATCTTCTTTCTAAAGTACTTACATGCTAAATGTACAGGGTCTATGGCGGCATGGTGGCACAGTGATTAGCACCACGGCCTCACAGTGCCAGGGACCTGGGTTCAATTCCCGGCTTGGGTCACTGTGCAGAGTCTGCACATTCTCCTCGTGTCTGTGTGGGTTTCCTCTGGATGCTCCAGTTTCCTCCCACAGTCCGAAAGACGTGCTGGTTAGGTGCATTGACCGTGCTAAATTCTCCCTCAGTGTACCCAAACAGGTGCTGCAGTGTGGCGAGTAGGGGGTTTTCACAGTAACTTCATTGCAGTGTTAACGTAAGCCTACTTGTGACTAATAAATAAGCTTTAAACTATATAGCACAGGGTTAAAAGGATCTAATTCAAAGCCATGTTTAACATCAACGTAATTGTGTTATCCAATCATTTGGATTAGGCAATATAAGTTACGGAGCCAAATCAGCATTTAGTTTCGAAGAAATTAGAATTAACAGATAGCTTGAATTAAGTGACTTTGCATTAAGTGTTGACTATTTCAGGTGAAACCAGCAGACATTGGGAACATGAATCCAGCGCTGAAAATAGATTTGACGCTACAACTTTCTAACATGCCATAACCATAAAACAAACGCACTGCCCACATTTCTGGTGTGATATAATAAAAGGGTTTTAAATTGCTTTGTTTACGAACTGGTGCTGAAAATCATTGATTCTGGTGCAAAGTTGTTAGTAACATTGCTCCATCAAACATTTGGAATATTGTAAGCAATTTTGGGCCTCGTATCTAAGGAAGGATGTGCTGACCCTGGCGCTGTGAGGGACGTGCTGGAGAGGGTCCAGAAGAGGTTCTGGAGAATGATCCTGGGAATGAAAGACTTGACGTATGAGGAGCATTTGGGAAGACTAAGCCTGTCCTGGATGGAGTTTAGCAGGATGAGGGGGATCTCATTGAAAATTACAGAACACTGAAAGGCCTGGATAGAGTGAATGCGGAAAAGATGTTTCCATTAGTAGGAGAGACTAGGATCCGAGGGCACAGTCTCAGAATAAAGGGACAACTCTTTAGAACCGTGATTTGGAAGAATTTCTTCAGCCAGAGGGTGGTAAATCTATTGAATTCATTGCCACAGAAGGTTGTGGAGACCAAATCATTGAGTGTATTTAAGACAGAGATAGATAGTCTCTTAATTGGTAAGGGGATCAAAGGTTATGGGGAAAAGGCAGGAGAATAGGATGAGAAACATATCAGCCTTGATCGAACAGCAGAGTAGACTTGATGGGCCGAATGGCCTAACTCTGCTCCTACATCTTATGATCTCATAAACTAATTTTCGATTGTCATTCATTTTGTTTCTGCTACATTGTCCTCTTGGTCCTTGGCAACAAATTTTGACATTCTTTTAGGTTAGCTGAAAGGCACGGCTATTTAAAATCATTCTCATCTCTTGCTGAGGACAGTGCACTATCAGGCTACCAGACAAGGCCATGCCTTCCTGTCCATCGATTTCATTTATGTATCTGCCTAAACAATTTTGATTCATCACACATCTGGCTCACGCTTCTGTACTGAAGCGAAACAAATTTGAAATCCTGCTGCCAAACAATACGGTAAAAAACCCTCCAGACGGACATTCAAGAGGGAGAATTTTTATGAATTGGCCTGTGGGTGTGTAACTAGATGCTGCAGCCTTAAAGGGGCAGATCAGTTACATCTTCTCGGCCAAATAAGTCATGACAAATATAATTATGTTAAGATAACAAAAACATAAGAAAACATTGAATTAGTTTTTTTTTCTTTATTCTACCATGTGGGCATCACTGGCAGTTATTACCCGTCCCTAATTGCCCATGAACTGATTGGATTGCTAGGCCATGTGAGAGGCCAGTTAGAATCATAGAATCCTACAGTGCAGACACGTTCGGCCCATCGAGTCTGCACCTACCACAATCCCACCCAGGCCCTTTCCCCATAACCCCCATACATTTACCCTAGCTAGTCCCACTGACACCAAGGGGCAATTTAGCATGGCCAATCCACCTAATCCGCACATCTTTGGACAATGGGAGGTAACCAGAGCACCCGGAGGAAACCCACGCAGACACGGGGAGAATGTGCAAACTCCACACAGACAGTGACCCAAGCCGGGAACCGAACTCGGGGCAGCAATGCTAACCACTGTGCCACCTGTTAAGACTCAACCATGTTGCTGTGCGTCTGGAGTCTCATGTAGACCAGACTAGGTAAGGATGGCAGATTTCCTTCACGAAAGGTCAAGAATGAACCAGACGGATGGATGACAACTTCATGGTCACCGTCACTGAGACTAGCTTCATGTTCCTGTTTATTAACCAAATTTAAATTCCACCAGCTACCTCGGCGTGATGTGAACTCTTATCCCAACAGCACATGCCTGGGTCTCTGGATTACTAGTTCAGCGACATTACCACTACACCACTGCCTCCTTGCTGTTAACTTCACTGCAGCTAACCACACCCAAACATTTCAAATCATAAGGAGAATTCTCCACAAGGTCTCTCCCTCCCCTTCTTCCCCATTCTCGCCACGTTTTGTGAATGAAAGTAACTTGTCCTCCTTCAGGAACAGGTGGAGTCCCACCCACAGTAGCTATGCTGCCAGCCACACATTCAAATCTGATTTCACTTGCGCAGCTTGGCACCCCCTCACCCACCCACTGTACAATATGCGCACCGCACTATCACAAGTACAAATGGCCATCCCAGTTACTGAGTAATGGAACTTGGATCCAACGACCGATTACTATAATATCAACCCTGCTGGAATGGGCAGGCGCGTGGATATGTCGGGGGGAATCTTTGGGATCCTCTTTGGGAATCACATTTCAGTGTGGGTGGTGGGGTTGCAAGTAACTTCCATTTGCGCCACCTTTGAGGAACATAGGAGCAGGAGTAGGCCATTCAACCCCTCCAGCCCACCCTGCCATTCAATAAGATCATGGCTGTTCTGTGGCCTAACTCCATGTACCAGCCCTAGGCCTATATCCTTTGATAACCCTGCTCAATAAAAAATTGCCTATCTCAGACTTAAACCAACAATTGAACCAGCATCCACCGGCGTTTGAGGAAGAGAGTTCCAAACCTCCACCACTTCTCCGCTCTATTCATTGTGTTCGGGCTCAAGAAGGTCACCCAGGAAGTTCCTGATAGAGTTTCTGACTCTAGAAGGCAGCCTGAAGTGAGGCGGCAGCAGGCTTCAATGCCAACCCTCGTCAAAGTGAGGAAGGATTGGGTGAAAATTCTTTCCAGCTCCCTTCCCGCCCCTATAGTAAGCAACGCTCTGTAAAAACTGACCGTTTGGCTGAGATGTCAGAGAGCATTAGAATCTGCACTGACTTTTACTCGGAGTAAGTGCGCAGGTACAGCAGGCATTAAAGAAGGCAAATGTTATGTTGGCCTTCATAGCCAGTGGATTTAAGAACAGGAACAGAGATGCTTTTCTGCAATTGTACAGGGCGTTGATGAGACCACACCTGAAGTATTGTGTCCAGTTTTGGTGTCCTTATCTAAGGAAGGCTGTCTTTGCTATAGAGAGAGTACAGCAAAGGTTTACCAGACCGATTCCTGGGATGGCAAGTCTGTCATAAGAGGAGAGACCAAATCGATTAGGATTATATTCACTGGAGTTTAGAGGGGATCTCACAGAAACTTATAAAATTCTAACAGGGTTAGACAGGGTAGATTCAGAAAGAATGTTCCCAATGATGGGGGAGTCCAGAACTAGGGGTCATAGTTTGTGGATAAGAGGTAAATCTTCTTGAATTGAGGTGAGGAGAAATTTCTTCACCCAGAGGGTGGTGAATGTGTGGAATTCACTACCACAGAAAGTAGTTGAGGCCAAAACATTGTGTGATTTCAAGAAGAAATTAGATATCACTCTTGGGCTAAAGGGATCAAGGGATATGGGGGGAAGGGGGAATCAGGATTTTGAATTTGATGATCAGCCATGTTCAAAATGAATGGTGGAGCAGGCTCGAAGGGCCGAATGGCCTTCTCCTGCTTCTAGTTTCTATGTTTCTATGAGTTGACTCCTTCACAGAAAGAGGGAGGAAAAAAACTAAAGAAATAAACACAAAAATATACTCAAAATGAATATCAAACGATTCACCAATACACAGCAAATTATAGGCCATCCTTCAATTTAAATACATTGTTTGTCCTGGCATGATCTAATGTTGCCACGGACATGAAGGAATATCTATTATATGGATTTATTTATGTCCATTTGTAACCATGTTAAAGAGCAGTATAGTTATAAGTGATCCTCTGAGACATATTAAATAACTTGGAAATCACCATGTGTTTATTGATATGTGAGTCAGGTGGGAGGTGATTTTTGTTTCATTTTCTCTTTCACGGAATGTGGGCATCATTGGCTGGGCCAGCATTTATTGTCCATCCCTAATTGCCCTTCAGAAGGTGGCAGTAAGCTGCCTTCTTGAACCGCTGTAGTCCATCTGGTCCAGGAACACTCAAGGTGCTGTTGGGAAGGGAGTTTGGGAGGGAAACATGCTGGTGGTAGTGCTCCCATGGTGTCAGCTGCCCTTGTTCTTCTAGATGATAGCGGATGTGGGGTTGGAAGGTGCTGTTGAAGGAGCCTTGGTGAGTTGCTGCACTGCATCCTGCATATGGTACACACTGCTGCCACTGTGCGTCAGTGATGGGGGGGAGTGAATGATGAAGATGGTGGATAGTGTGCCAATAAAATGGGTTGATTTGTTCTGGATGGTGTTGAGCTTCTTGGGTGTTGTTGGAACAGTATTCATCGAGACAAGTGATAAGACACTTAATTGTGCCTTATAGATGGTGGGCAGTCTTTGGGTAGTCATGAGTAGAGTTCCTTGCCACAGAATTCCCAGCCTCTGACCCACTCTTGTAGGTGATCCTTCTACACTCCGAGCCTCCACCTACCTCCCCCCCCCCACTCCCCCTCTCCCCACTCCAACATTATACTCCACTTTGTGCCTCCCTGCCTGGCCTCCAAAACCCACCACCACCTCCTTACCCCACTCCCTCAAGCGCCCAATCCCTCTCTGTTATAGAATAGATTAGGCACAGAATTCCTACAGTGCCAGAAGCAGGCCATTTGACCCATTGAGCCTGCACCAACTCATTTTGCCCACAGCCTATCCCCATAACCCCACATGTTCGCTCTGCTGATCCCCCTAAACCTACACATCTTGGGACACTGAGGGGCACTTTAGCAAGGCCAATCAATGTCCATAAAACTCAAGGTTTACCTGGGTCCAGTCATCATTGAACTTCTCCATCAAGTTGCCTGCAGTCCCAGCAACACCCGCGATTGAGTCGAGGACGGTAGTCAGCCAATCAGATTTACCGTAGGCACTCAAGGGTGGAACCTCTTTCCAGCGAGCGGCAGAAGTCCCACTCCCTGGTTGTTAAGGCCATCCACAGTGAAATATCGCTGGCGGGAGGTCTTTTTAAAAGTTGGTCAGTTCACGGCTAATTTTGCTAATGGGGCAAGTGGGGGGACGAGCATTCCCCCCCACTCCCACTCCGTAAAACCCAGGCCCACAAGTCTGGGGCTTCGGCGAGTGTATTTCCCACTGCTCCCATCTGGCTTGGTGACTGATACACTGCTGCTCAGCACACCCGGAGTATATATTCACTTCACAATTAGTTCCTAACTCTTGACGAATAATAAAACAAGATGTCAGAATTTGTTTTTAAAGTGGATTAAGCATCTACTTTGCACAGAGCTTGATTATTAACAGCTTCTGTTGCACCTTGTATATTAATGCCTTTTTCTTAGGCCCTTTTAATTCATTTGGAGATTATAAAATCAATTAGCTTGATTCTGAAAACCCAGGATCCACAGCTCCATCTAATCATCCGATTCCCTTCTATCGGTGCAGGAGGAGGTCATTCCGCCCATCGAGCCAACACCGACACCATGCAGGCTCGGTGGGCCAAATGGCCCCTTCTGCACTGACAACAATCCCATTCAAGCTCTATCCCCATAACCCCACGTATTTACCCCACTAATCCCCCTGGCACTAAGGGGAAATTCAATGCACATCTTTGAAGTGCGGGAGGAAACTACAGCACCCGGAGGAAACCCACGCGGACACGGGGAGAATGTGCAGACTCCACACAGACAGTCGCCAGAGGCTGGAATTGAACCCGGGTCCCTGGCGCTGTGAGGCGGCAGTGCTAACCACTGTGCCACCGTGCCGCCCTTATTAGACATATAAGACATCTAGTTGGGGCAAAGAATGCTTCTGTTATTCTTTCTGTCCCCATCATCTTTGTCTCTTTTGCCTCTCCCCTCCTCCCTCAGCATCGACATCAGCAACCCTCCAGTAAACCTCATCCGAATACACTTCCCTCGCCTGTGAACCTTGACACACAACACCATGAAATGCTGGTCTGAGCAGCAACACACAAAACCCGGCGCAACACAGGAAGCTGTTTTTCTTGCCCTGATGTGAGTCACGCTGAGGCTGGAGCTGCTCAGACTACTGCTACATTGCTGAAATGAAGCAAGTGAAACTTTCTTTTTTTAAAAAATCAAAGCGATTCAGGATCCTATCGCAGGAGGGTGGGAAGGATAGGATGGCTCTTGCAAAGAGCTAGCACGCGCACCATGAGCGGAATGGCTTCCTTCTGCGCCATGCGATGTTACGATTCTGTGGCATTCTGAAAGTTCTGCCCAACAGGTTTTGAAACTTGCCTGTGACACTGGGAAGAAAAGTGAGGCCGCGGAGTCCAGGCAGTTCCTGAGCAGCTGCCTTGTGTTTCCTACAGTGCCAGATCAGAAGTGAAAATGGCAAACGCCCAAACTGTTAACCATTCTACTGGGAAATGATCCACTGCAAGGAGGCCAGGAGAAAGCTTGGAATAACATTATAAGAAGGAAAACGCTCTCAGGCTTTGCGCACCACTCACATTTTCACATTCCGCACTTAATAGGTATATAGAGCACTTAACACTCACCATAGCAACAGGTACATGGATAGGAAAGGTTTAGAGGGATATGGGCCAAACGCAGGCAAATGGGGCTAGTTCAGTTTAGGAAACCTGGGCAGCATGGATTAGTTGGGCCGAAGGGCCTGTTTCCATGCTGCATATCACTATGACACTAATGGCGGAATTTTCCCATCCTGTCCGTGGGAGACGTAGCAGGCGTGGGCGGACAACGCAAAGGTCTATTGACCTCAAGCGGGAAATTCCTGCCTTAGGGCCCTGCGACTCTAAAGCTTTTGGTGCTCTAAAGACATTTCAGAACCCAAAGGATGTAAGGAGGCAACCTATCCCCATGTTACACGATATCAAACAGCCACACTCACTTGCTCAATTCTGATCACAGAATGATCATAGTGCAGAAGGAGACCATTCGGCCCATCAAGCCTGCACCGACTCGCTGACATAACATCTTGCCCAGGCCTACGCCCTGCCCTATAACCGTAACATTTACCCCACTAATCCCCACTAACCTACACATCTTGGGACACTAAGGGACAATTTACCGTGGCTAATCCACCCAACCTGCACATCTTTGGACTGTCGGAGGAAACCGGAGCACCCGGAGGAAACCCATGCAGACACGGAGAGAATGTGCAAACTCCACTCAGACAGTGACCCAAAGCTAGTATTGAACCCGGGTTCCTGGCACTGTGAGGCAGCAGTGCTAACCACTGTGCCACCACGATGGTCTAAGGTAACACTCTAAGAATGGAATGCCTGCTTATTAACAGTATTTCAATTCTGGCATGGCAAAATTAGATCTCTTTTACTTAAGCCAGGTCTATTGGAATTCAAGAAAAGGCAAGGCTTGATGGACATTAGTATTAAGTACAGTGGGTACATTTTCCAAGAATTATCAATGACACACTGGCTAAGTGAATAACGAAAGATTGTACTGTCTGGCCTGTTTTACATTCATGATTATTTTTCACAAGCCTCATTCAAATCAGTCCTACTCGTTAGAAACAACTGAATAAATGTGTCTGGTGAAGTGCTGTTATGGAGGTGGTGTTAAGCAGGCAAAGGTAATTTTATCTTGCCAGTGGAATAAAGCACGCCACATATTGTTGCTGTTGTCACCATGTCTTGGCTGCTGCCTTGGATTTAATTAAAATTTACATTTTATAACTACTGCAGAGAAAACATGGTCCATCCATCCTACAAAATGGAAGAAATGCTGAAGGTTGCGCTGTTAAGTGCACCTTAAAATCCAGGATTTGAGGGTTTGACTTCTCATCAAGTTTGTCAAGAAAAGTTCACCAATTTTAGGTGGCAATTATTTCACAGTTTGACCACAGGGTTTCAGAGCTAATGCATGGAAATAAATCGTCTCCAACTGAAAACGAAAAAGGAAAAGCTGCTAATGGGTTCTGTTAAAAGCTACGAATCCAAAACATCAAAATCTGTATTTTTCTTTTTACTCTCTTCCACCTTCTTCCATCGAGGAAAAGATACAGCAGTCTGAAAACACGTTACCAACCGACTCAAGAACAGCCCCTTCCCTGCTGCCATTAGATTTTTGAATGCACGCATTTAGCTGATCTCACTCTACACCCTAGCTATGACTGTAACACTCTCTCCTACACCCTCTCCTTTCCTTCTCCCCTGTGTACTCTATGAACAGTATGTTTTGTCGCAAGAAACAATGGGCGGGATTTTCCACCTGCGCTCCCTCCAAGGTCGGAAAATCCTGCCTGAGGTCAACAGACCTTTGCGTGGTCCTGTCCCGCCCGCTACGATTCCTGTGGCGAGCAGGAGAGGAAACTTCCACCCAAAACTTTTCACTGTATCCCCACATATGTGACAATAATAAATCAATTCAATTCAAATCAAACCGATTGGCCTATTGTGTACTTCCCGCCATCTCCATCTTGGCGATCTTGTGGATCACTGGCCCCTGAGCCAGAAATTCCAGATTTAAGTCCCGCTCTAGAATTTGGGGACCAGCTGCGGAGTGTTTATGGCGTGCCTTCCACAGGTTGATAATCAGCTTGTTAATGCTCCCAATAGTTTATAGAAAACATAGAATCATAGAAACCCTACAGTGCAGAAGGAGGCCATTCGGCCCATCGAGTCTGCACCGACCACAATCCCACCCAGGCCCTACCCCCCCACATATTTACCCACTAATCCCTCTAACCTACGCATCTCAGGACTCTAAGGGGCAATTTTTAACCTGGCCAATCAACCTAACCTGCACATCTTTGGACTGTGGGAGGAAACCAGAGCACCCGGAGGAAACCCACGCAGACACAAGGAGAATGTGCAAACTCCACACAGACAGTGAGCCGAGCCGGGAATCGAACCCGGGACCCTGGAGCTGTGAAGCAGCAGTGCTAACCACTGTGCTACCGTGCCGCCCCTCACTACTCTCCCAAAGTAGTTTCTCACTACTCTCCCAAAGGAACAAAAAGTATGTGCGAAGATCTGAAGCAAACGAAACAGTCCCCCATTTTTAACTTCCCTCTGCAAGCAGATGATTTTGTTGCCATGGAAGACAAAAAAAACATGTCAGCGAGTCGGTGCAGGCTTGATGGGCCGAATGGTCTCCTTCTGCACTACAGGGATTCTCTAATCAGCATATTTGAAACTGTAATAAGTCAGCGTGCCCACTGGAAAGGAACAACATTTTATACATCAAAGCAAAAGTTAAACCACAACCCTGTGGTACATGTACATGAATCCCATCCTGGACGACAGAACACCAGACCCGCTCAGGGGTCTGCCTTATTGATGCGCTATCAATAAGGCGAAAGACTACCGGTGTGCCAATACAAGTGTAGGCTTTTATTCACAACAGAATCAGGAGCAGATCCCAACTGAACAAGGGGGAGGAGACAGCCACCTTTATACTAGGTGCCGAGGGGAGGAACCAAACTGGAAGGGGATGTGTCCAGGTATGACAAGCACACACAACGGTGGTCCATATAGGACAAAGGCACAACTGAGGTCCACCACACTTATCAAGAGCTCAGGATACGAGTTTCACCTGGTTAGGCCACTGCCTATTACCACGGGAACCTGTCTTCCACGAGTCCCACAGGGGGGTTAGTTAGGGATTCCCCATGTAAGTCCTGAGGATTATCACAAAAACAAATGATTTACCTCGTCCAAGCATTTTATTTATCTCTAAGCAGTTAGGTCTCAATCTGCCACATGGGCAAGTTCTTCATGCCTGAGATATTTGTGATTCTTTTGAAGCCAGCTTTGTAACCTTTTACAGCAGTTGGTTAGAAACAAAAAGCGATGCTAACCAGGATCCCTGTGTGTTTTGGGACACGATTATTTCAAGGTGCTAAATGTATACCTTTCCTGGCCACACCTTTAACTTCACAGTATTTTAACTTTTCTTTTGCAATCTCTTGGTGCTACACTCAATCCCTGGATTAGTGTGGTGACTCGGGGATTTTCGCAGTAACTTCATTGCAGTGTTGATGTAAGCCTACTTGTGACACTAATAAATAAACTTTAAACAAAACTTTTTAAAAGAAACTGGATTAAGAAGGCATTCAGGTGACTTCCTCTCAAGACTTTTCAAGTCCGACTTCGGAAGTATATAAGTATGGTTAAACTTAACTTGACCAACGCCCCCATCAATCTCCATAGAATCCCTATAGTGCAGAAGGAGACCATTCGGCCCATCGAGTCTGCACTGACCACAATCCCGCCAATCAACCTAACCCCCACATCTTTGAGGAAACCCACGCAGACGCGGCGAAAATGTGCAAACTCGACACAGACAGTGACCCCAAGCCGAGAATCGAACCCGGGCTCTTGACGCTGTGAGGCAGCAGCGCGAACCACTGTGCCACCGTGCCATTCCCATCTCTTCCGGCATCAGAGAAAGTTCCTCACCCAACAGTCTCTGAAACATGTGGGAGCAATATGAGAGTCCATGCAGTGGGAGTATGTCCTTAACAATGAGCGATGCAACGCCTTAACAAAAACATCGTGCACCATAACTGGGAGAGCCTACTTCCTGTGATTGTCCTGCACACGTTCTGAGGTCTGTAGCCTACGCTTTAGGGAAGTTAAAAAAAAACAAACTCGTCAGCTGCGAGGAGTTCCAGTCACTGGAATGGGCAACACCACTCCTGTTACAATAATGTCGACAAACACACAACGCCTTTCACCTGACCAGAACTCTTGCTTTGACGTTGCAAGACTGCTTGGAAAAGTGCGTGCAAAATGACCACGGAAGGAACCTTCACGAGCCAGTACTAAAATAAACCAGCAGTGTAATTGGAGCCCTGTTAAAGCACAATCAGCAATTAATTACACAGGTAAAGCAATACTAACAATCCGATAGAAGCAGTAAGGAGATAAATGGCTTAGCAGCGTGACCTGCTCCTGTATCAGTTTCTTCTGATTGCTACTAAGAGCTGCTGAGTGGGGTGAATTTCAAATTCACGAGTGATATACCTCCAGTTCGGTCTGCAGAGACCAGTGCTTAACCCACAAAGAGGAGATTAAAAGAGCAGTAATCTACCTGGATTATTCCGACATAGGGGTCAAAACTTCACAGGCCACCGTTTATCAGCTACTTCAGGATCACAGACGCCAGTACCCACCAGTCTCACCGCTGCTGGAGTCATTTCTATAGGGCCAGAGGCACATGCCTACCACAGGTCAAAATCATTTCTCCAGTGAGCTGAACCTTTCTAGATGTGATGTGGAGTTGTCGGCGTTGGACTGGGGTAAGCACAGTAAGTAGTCTCACAACACCAGGTTAAAGTCCAACAGGTTTATTTGGTAGCACGAGCTTTCGGAGCGCTGCCCCTTCATCAGATGACTCACCTGATGAAGTAGCTGCGCTCCGAAAGCTCGTGCTACCAAATAAACTTGTTGGACTTTAACCTGGTGTTGTGAGACTACTTACTAGAACATAGTACATAGAACAGTACAGCACAGAACAGGCCCTTCGGCCCACGATGTTGTGCCGAGCTTTATCTGAAACCAAGATCAAGCTATCCCACTCCCTATCATCCTGATGTGCTCCATGTGCCTATCCAATAACTGCTTAAATGTTCCTAAAGTGTCTGACTCCACTCTCACTGCAGGCAGTCCATTCCACACCCCAACCACTCTCTGCGTAAAGAACCAACGTCTGATATCCTTCCTATATCTCCCACCACGAACCCTATAGTTATGCCCCCTTGTAATAGCTCCATCCACCCGAGGAAATAGTCTTTGAACGTTCACTCTATCTATCCCCTTCATCATTTTATAAACCTCTATTAAGTCTCCCCTCAGCCTCCTCCGCCCCAGAGAGAACAGCCCTAGCTCCCTCAACCTTTCCTCATAAGATCTCCCCTCCAAACCAGGCAGCATCCTGGTAAATTACTGTGCCCTTTTAGATGAATGCACGACTAATTAAAAATCCAGGCAGCACGCATTTAACCCTGTGATTATTTCATGGGGTGTCTGCATCGCTGGCAATGCCAGTGCTTGTTGTCCATCCCTGATTGCCCTTTGATGGCAATTAAGAGTCAACCATGTTAGTGTGGGTCTGGAGTGACATGTAGGCCAGACCAGGTAAGGGTGGCAGATTTTCTCCCCTGAAGGAGATTGGTGAAACAGATTGGTTTTTACGACAATCAAAGGTGGTTTCAAGGTCACCATCACGTTTCGTCCCTGGGTTGGGTGGACAAGAGTCTGGCCATTTCCCGGCTCTGCAAACCTGACCCTGGAAAAATAGGCCAAGAGGATTGGATTTTTATTCCACCTGAGGGAGGCGCGGTGGGCAGGATCAGGAGCCAGGCCTGCTGCCCCTGGCAGAGCCTGCCAGGTGTGCAGGTGGGCTGATCGGAGGGCCTGCCTATGGGCATGGGTGAAAAAACAAAATGACGAAACCAAAATCAGCCCTCGCCCCTACCCCCACACACTCCCCATGCCCCATCCACGTCCAAACAATGACACCTTCTGCCCAAGTACCACACCCTATACCCTCCATGCCAACCTATGCCCCTGTACCCATATCCATGGCCCCACAGTCCCTCTATGGTACCCTATGCCCTTCCACCCATTAACACAGCTCCTCAAAGCTCCGATGCTAATCCAAACCCCACTCATGCCTGTGACCTTTTACAACCCCTATGCCAACATCATGCCAATTTATGCTAACCCATGCCCCAACCAACATCCTTTGTCCTTACTCTCCCTCCATGCCAACGCACCTAATGTCCACTTTGGACAAACTCAGGAGCCATGCTAACATAAAATAAAATTACGTCTATATTGATGACATGGTTATTAAGAATCACTTTCATTGATAAATAACTATTCAATACATTGAAATTGCTTCAACTAATCTCTGATAAAAATAATTTCACTTAACTATTTAATCTCTTATAAAACAAACATCTCTTTTCTATAACCACTTGGAGCTGTCAATCAGAACTGCCAATTTGATAAGCACCCACATCATGACAATGTTCGTTTGTAGAATCAATCGCAGCACAAATCCATAATGATAGCCCCCATGCTGATGTCAACAGACATAGTGAAATAGCAAGTATTTGTTTTGAACCCCACACTTTAAAAAAAAATTAAAGCCCAGCAGAGTTAATACTTGGACAGCTTTGACAGTCCTAATGAGTTTTGCCTATTCCAATGGCAGTTTTGGCAGTTTTTGATATCTTTGACAGTTCTGTGACAGCCTTGACAGTTTTCTGATAGATTGACAGTTCCATGAGTTTTTGCACTTTTTATGCACATTCATGTCTACTTTTAACAATACCAATGGACACCTGGCCTCTCCTTAAGGCTAACTTACACCTCCCAAAGGGGTACCTTAACTCTCTCAAAAGGTATCTAACCTCTCTCAAAGGTGTCCAAGGACCATATCCAATGAGGTATCTTACTGCCCCAAAAGGATAGCCTGGCATTCCAAATGATTTAGATGGGCAGCTGTCTCGATGAACCATGGATTTTTAAAAATTAATTTAAGGGATGTGGATGTTGCTGGCTAGGCCAACATTTATTGCCCATCGCTAATGGCCCTTGAGTAGATGGCGGTGAGCTGCCTTCTTGGACCGCTGCAGTCCATGTGCAGTTTAGAGCCCATCTCTGTTACCTCCCTGCGAAAGTGGTAGAGGCTGTGCATCGAGCAGTGTCAAGGGGGCCGGGCCTAATGAGGCAGGGCCTCTTGGGGAGGCGATCAATGGGGGTTGGGGGGTGTCCCGCTGCCACCCTGCATTTGGGCTGAGGGAACAGAGGGAGGGAGGCCGGCGATCGGCGCTGGGCATCAGGGTGAGAGGGTCAGCCTGCTGGGGAGGGAGGGGGGTGGGGACTACGGGGAGAAGGGCTGCCGCTGGTGGGGGGGGGGGGAGAGATCGGTGAGGGGGGGGGGTAGGATTGGGAGCTTGGGGCTGCGGGAGGGGGGTAATCAAGGTGGGTTGAGGGCGGGGGGGAAGTGGGTTGAGGCTGGCCTGGGCATGTTCAGGAGTAAGAGTTTTAACAACACCAGGTTAAAGTCCAACAGGTTTATTTGGTAGCAAATACCATTAGCTTTCGGAGCGCTGCTCCTTCGTCAGATGGAGTGGAAATCAGATTTCCACTCCATCTGACGAAGGAGCAGCGCTCCGAAAGCTAATGGTATTTGCTACCAAATAAACCTGTTGGACTTTAACCTGGTGTTGTTAAAACTCTTACTGTGTTTACCCCAGTCCAACGCCGGCATCTCCACATCATGTTCAGGAGACCAGCGGTCGAGCCGTGGGTAGGCGGAGGGCAATGCAAGGGTCACGGGGTTTGCCAACGATCGGGAGGCTGGCAGTGCGGGGCCACTGCGCATGTGCTGATCTCCGTGCTGACAGATCGGCGCATGCCTAGTAGCCCGCTCTATGCTATGCTGCCAGCCTCTCCCACGGGGATAGGCCCCTCAGCTTTGTGGACTGATTCACGCTTGGAGATTCACTTTGAAAATCCCGCTGGAAAAAACCAGCGTGATTTACTCCAGTTTTTACACAAATTCGACACTTAAAATTTTGGGGGGAGAATCGCTCCCCTGACTATGGTCGATGCTCCATGTCTGAGACTCCCCACCTCGCAAAAACGGTCTCTTCCAATCTACCCTATCTGTTCCCCTTAGTATCTTGAAAAAGCTTCGATCAGCTCATCCCTTAAGCTTCTAAATTCCAGCTAATGGAACTCCAGTGTATTTAATCTCTCCTAGTAGCTTAACCCTTGGAGTCAAGGTACCGTGGTGGTAAATCTACACTGCACTCCTTCCAAGGCCAATGTATCCTTCCTAAGGTGTGGCACCTCCAACCACCTACAATCTGGCACAAGCACATTGATAAAGTTGGGTACGTAAGCGACATAAGAATTTCCACAGTGCCCGATTTAGTGAGTTACAAAGTTATAATGGAACAGAAAATGTCACATTCATTAACTAGATTATATCCTGGGGCACAGTACAGGCAGCCTCTTCTGGCCTGTGAGAGATATTAGACTTCACCTCTGCTCGATTATGGAGAAAATTTAGCAGAAATGTAAAGAAATTAAGTTCAACGCTTGTTACACCGCCTGAGGCCTTACAGGGGTCAACATGCCATCCTGGAAAATTAATTGCACATAGGGATTCTGAAATCTTCCTCAAATACATCATTTTGACACACTCAATTGGTTCAATTCTGTCCCGTTTAAATTTATAAGCATTTCCATTTCTTCGAACTCTTAACAATGACTGAATACACTTGAGGGCATTTCAACTTACCCCAACACCATTTTCATAACATACAAGAAAAAGACAGGAAATGTGGCAAGTTGGTGGCTGGAAGTGTAACAACCGGTTTATTCATAGCAAGTGGTTCAATTCGTTGAATATGACTTTGGCCATCATTAAAAAGGCAAGCTAGGTTCAAGGGATTGAATGGTGTCTCAATAATGATCAATGTGTACAATACATTAGGCTAACAAGGGGTCTCTTGTGCAGAAACTTGTCTGCACTTCCTCTAAGAGCTCTCTTGCATTACCCAGGGCAGAGTTCCAGTTGCTATCTTGCGCCCTTCAAAGCTCAGTGATGAGGCTAATAAATCGAGACATCTATTTGGCCAAAGCGTCATTGGGTTTTAAACAAAAGCAGCTGATACGAAAAACTGAAAACGTACTGCGCCAGGGCTTTGATTGATGTGTAGCGGCCCTGACAGCACTGTGACTAACAAAGGGGGTTCCTCAGACTCCAGTTACTCCCGTAAGGGAGAACCTGAGGGGAAATCAACATTAAATATCTCTCACGTACAATCGGGATTTCTCAAGTCTGCCATCTTTTAACAAAGTCTGTTTTGGTCTGGTTTCCACAAAGTAAAGGCCAAACGTCAAGGGGCCAGACATTCACCCTCGGGATGGGGAAAGGGAGTTGGGAAAATTGCCAGATCGACCCACCCCACTTTGGGAGAAATCGCCAGGAAGGAGGAGAGTTTCATTCTGGAGGGGCCGGTGGTGGTCAGGTGCAGGCTGATGTGGGGCCAGCCGAACTTGGAAAGGTTTGATAGCAATCAGAGGGGCTGCCAGGTGCGGTGACAGGCTAGTTTAAAGGTGCTGTTGGATTTTATTTATTTATTTATCTTTTCATTTATTTATTAATGTCACGCGTAGGCTTACATTGACACTGCAATGAAGTTACTGTGAAAATCCCCCAGTTGCCACATTCCAGCACCTGTTCGGGTACACTGAGGGAGAATGCACCTAACCAGCATCGTCTTTCGGACTGTGGGAGGAAACCGGAGCATCCGGAGGAAACCCACGCAGACACGGGGAGAACGTGCAGACTCCGCACAGAGAGTGAGCCCAAGCCGGGAACTGAACTTGGGTCCTTGAGCTGTGAGGCAGCAGTGATAACCACTGTGCCACCCTGCTGCCCCGGATCCCAGTTAATATAGAATCAGAAAGACTATCCAGCCTTCAACCCTCAACCCCACCCCACACTCACTTCCCTTGCCCCATCCATTCTACCTCATGCTTCCCCACCCACCCCTATTACCCTCCGTGCCTCCCACACCAGGCTAAGGCACTTAAACGCTCATTTATCCACTGCATACTGTGTAGAACAAATGAACCCTATAGTGGCAATAGGGTGTGTTAAAAAAAACTTTTAAAAATAATTCATCGATAGCTTTCCACTTTGTTTAACTCCTTTTTTATGACAGCCCAATAATATAGCCCAATCTATATTAACTGGGATAATATTGGGGGCAGCACAGTGGCACAGTAGTTAGCACCGCTGCCTCACAGCTTCAGAGACCCGGCTTCAATTCCCGGCTTGGGTGACTGTCTGTGCAGAGTCGGCATGTTCTCCCCGTGTCTGCGTGGGTTTCCTCAGGGTGCTCCGATTTCCTCCCACAGTCCGAAAGAGGTGCTGCAGCCAGACTATTTAAAGTATTTACAGCTGAAACTGTGTGCTTGAGAAACATCTTTATCTTGTCTAAGTGAACGCTGTGCTATTGTCAGCATAGATAGGAGAGTCAGAGATGTAAATCAAGCAATGCTTTCCCTACAGCTTAGTTCTTTCAACAGTCTGATGCATTTCCAGGCCCTCAGCAAAGCCTCATTATGTATTCTTAGCTGAGAGCCAAATAACGCACGCCTTATCTTACATGCCACCACCCTGCCAAAAACATGCTCAGCGGGGACTTGTAAAATGCAGCCCATGGTTTCCTACGTCATCGAAAGCCCAAGAACTTATCCGTTGTGTTTCTTTGCCATGATCTATTATCAAACCAAAACTAACTAACTGGGTTATACCAAAGCCGATTGGTACTATGCTCCTGCATCAGCTGTGTCTATAATGTATCAACCTACAAGTTGGAGATCCCTGCATAGTATTGGTCTACCCTTAGTTCAATTAGTAATGTTGGGTAAATGTCTTAGCCTTTGATTTGATTTGATTTATTATTGCCACATGTATTAACATACAGTGAAAAGTATTGTTTCTTACGCGCTATACAAAGCATACCGTACATAGAGAAGGAAACGAGAGAGTGCAGAATGTAGTGTTGCAGTCATAGCTAGGGTGCAGAGAAAGATCAACTTAATGCAAGGTAAGTCCATTCAAAAGGGAAGAAGTTGTTCTTGAGTCGGTCGGTACGTGACCTCAGACTTTTGTATCTTTTTCCCGATGGAAGAAGGTGGAAAAGAGAATGTCCGGGGTGCATGGGGTCCTTAATTATGCTGGCTGCTTTGCCGAGGCAGCGGGAAGTGTAGACAGAGTCAATGGATGGGGGGGGCTGGTTTGCGTGATGGATTGGGCTACATTCATGACCTTTTGTAGTTTCTTGCAGTCTTGGGCAGAGCAGGAGCCATACCAAGCTGTGATACAACCAGAAAGAATGCTTTCTGTGGTGCATCTGTAAAAGTTGGTGAGAATCGTAGCTGACATGCCAAACTTCCTTAGTCTTTTAGCCTTGCTTATGTTATCAATGGAAATAGATAAGGAGAGGCAATAATGGTATTATCGCTTGACTATTAATCCAGAAACTCAGCTAATGTTCTGGGGACCCAGTTTCGAATCCTGCAACTGGTGGAATTTGAAATTAATTTTAAAAATCTGGAATTACGAAACTACTGATGACCATGAGACCATTGTTGATTGTCGGAAAAACTGCATCTGGTTCACTAATGTCCTTTAGGGAAGGAAATCTGCCATCTTTACCCGGTCTGGCCTACATGTGACTCCAGAGCAATGTGGTTGACTCTCAACTGCCCTCTGAAATGGCCTGGCAAGCCACTCAGTTTCAAGGACAACTAGGGATGGGCAATAAATGTTGGCCCAGCCAGCGATGCCAATGTCCCACGAATTAATTAAAAAAAATTGAGAGAAAAAAAATTGAGGGATACTAAGAAAGCAGTTGTGCAATCTGGGTTTTTCCTCTGCAAGATACTAACAACGTAGGGTTGGATGAATCATCTCATTGCTTGTCTGATGCATAATCACTAGTTTGGCTTTGGTCCTCGCACCATAAGAAATAAATAGTTACCAAGACCACTTAGTGTTCTGTATGACAAGCATAACAATTTTGGTTTCTGTAAGCTCTTCATAATGGAAGCAATGTTCCAGTTTGGCAGCAGCCAAGACAATGAAAATGTAAAACAACCTTGGGGGATGACAGAGAGCACTAAATATCATCCTGTCAGAAAGCCAAATCAAATCTGCCCGATCTATAAAAACAGCTTGCATTTGACTAACTAGCCAATGCTAATAATAGGGTCGTTTAACAATGTCTTGGGGCGGCATAGTGGTTAACACTGCTGCATCACACCGCCAGGGACCCAGTTTCGATTCCCGGCTTGGGTCACTGTGTGGAGTCTGCACGTTCTCCCCAGGTCGACATGGGTTTTCTCCGGGTGCTCCAGTTTCCTCCCACAGTCTGAAAGACATGCTGGTTAGGTGCACTGGCCGTGCTAAATTCTCCCTCAGTGTACCTGAACAGGCGCTGGAGTGTGGCCGACTAGAGGGTTTTTACAGTAACTTCATTGAAGTGTTAATGTAAGCCCACTTGTGACATAATAAGTAAATGAATAAACAAAATAATAAGTTACTTTTCTAAGTAGGGAAATTAAAAGCTGGTCCTCTGCTCCCTGCCACTGCTCCAGCACCCCCGCCACCCCCCCCCCCCCCCCCCCCCCCACCCCGCTACCCAAGACAGGTGGGGTGCTCTTTAAGTGAACTCCTAACCGTATTGATATGTTGTCTACATTTTGCATGTGGGGCAGAAATCCAGCTGTTGCCCAGTATCCTGCGGCAGTGCTGATAAATATTCTAAACAGCAACCTGAAAGCCTCCAGCTACAACCTACGGCCTGCTCTGAAAGGAAAACGTCTATAGTTTGCCTTCCTCCAGCACCATCCCTCTCAGGTTCCCTGCGTGGGGTTGGACACACGGCTGAAGGCTTGCTTCTTTGTGGTGAGTGTCCAAATGGACACATGCCTGGGGTTGTAAGAAACTAGGGCCATTAATCAACTGCTATTTTCTGCATAGTATAGAACAACTCTTATGTGGGAGTACAGCATTCATAGAATTGTACAGTGCAGAAGAGACCCTTCAGCCCATCGAGTCTGCAGCAACACATTAGGAACACCTGAATTCCCACCAATCTCATCTTCTAGCACTTGGCCCATCGCCCTGAATGTTATGATGGGCCAAGTGCTCATCCAGGTACTTTTTAAAGGATGTGAGGCAACCGGCCTCTACCAGGCAGCACATTCCAGACCATCACCACCCTCTGGGTAAAAAGGTTTTTCCTCACATTCCCCATAAACCTCCTACCCCTCACCTTGAACCTATGTCCCCTCATGACTGACCCTGCAACTAAAAGGAACAGCTGCTCCTTATCCACACTGTCCATGTCCCTCATAATCTTGTACACATTGATTACTTCTAACTGGAGAGGCAATTTCTAAATGGGCAACAATTTTAAACAGTTCCTGGAAACATCAGGGTCACTTGGTTGAGGATTCGATGTTGACATTCCTAAGTTGGTAGGATGGAGTTGTGTGTACCTCCTTATCAAGGCTTAGAAAGGGCCAGGAAATGATGTCACCTAAAAAGCTGACCTCAGGTTGGCAGACAGGAAGAGAGGTGACCATCCCGACATCTTGGTACTGTTCACTCGATAGAGGGGTTTGAACAGATGACTGACGCCAGGTAAACTTTCTGCCCCCCCCAGAAATAGAGCAGGAGGGGTGGGGGTAGCCAAGCCATCACCTGGAAGAAGACCAAGAAATTCCTGACGTCTCTGCTGACCCGAGAAAAAAAAATGAAGAAAGGAAGGAAGACTACTGTCAGAAGGTGAAGACAGGTTGCCACCTCTACCACCTAAAGCTGCAGAGATCAACCGCATTCGTTTGTCCGTCCTCGGGGTTCGGTAAACTGCTCTTAACTGTCACAGGTCACACACTTTGTCTGTCTCATTAATTAATACATCGGAGTGAATTTTCCCATTCTGCCCACGGGAATCACAGCAGGCGAGAGGCAAAACAAGGAATGGTCCATTGACTTCAGGCGGGGTTTTCCGGTTTTGGGGCCAGCGTAGCCGGAAAATCTCGCCCATCATATCTACACAGTTACTTCTTACCAAATTGAACAAACTCTTAAAATTACTTACGAATATCCAAATGGCTACCTTAGGTACCTATGTCCCCCAAATCCAAAATCTTACAGCGTTGGGGGTCTAAAATTGAGGCAGAAAAACCAGTTTCACCCTTTCCTTCCCTTTTGTATGTCTATCCCTCCGAAAGGGGTGGGGAGGGGGGGCGGGGGGGGGGGGGTGGAGGTGGGGTTAGGGCTCTGCTGTAGCTGGAGTCAACATTTTTTTTTGCTCCACTTTGCATTCCGGAGTTAAGAGCTTTCTGGAAGGAAAGACGTGAACAAACTTAACGACTTAAGTGCGCATTTACATCGAGGTTCAAAGAGTGAGAATTTCTGTTTGTGAATAAGTAAATTAGGGTCCTAATTAGGAGCTGATGAGGCTCCAATTTCCAAAGGTTGAATGAAATAGAATTTAACAGCTAATTCCCTGACTAATTAAATGCGAATATCTCATGCCACGGTGACTTCAGCCCTGCGTGAACCTGAACGGAACTGGATTTCAGCACAGAGTGGAATAGATACGACAGAACATTACACGAGAAAGCAATAACTCACTTCGCAAAGACAACCACACAAACTTGTGGCCCTATTGACTGGATGTCCATCAGGAACAGTTCATAATGGAAACTACTGACCAACTCTTATCCAACAGTCATCACACTTTAACGAACATCACCATCAACCACAACATTGTCCAGACGTGTTGGCCTATCGCGAGACTATTAATCCAGAAACTCAGTTGATGGGCTGGGGATCTGGGTTCGAATCCCGCCATGGCAGATGGTGGACTCTGAATTCATCTGGAATTAAGAATCTAATGATGACCATGAAACCATTGTCGATTGTTGGAAAAACTCTTCTGGTTCACTAATGTCCTTTAGGGAAGGAAATCTGCCATCCTTAAGTGGTCTGGCTTACATGTGACTCCAGAGCCCCAGCAATGTGGTTGACTCTCAACTGCCCTCGAGCAACTAAGGATGGGCAGTAAATGCTGGCCAGCCAATGAAGCACATGGCTCTCAAATGAAAAAAGAATCTCTGAATTAAAATTGAATATTTGTAATTCATTCCAAACTGTGAAAAGCAGCCCCTCCTGTGGAGGCTATGGGATCTTACTTCTGTTGACTATCTTAGTACACCCGGACTATAATAAAGGGTTATTACTATTAGTACAATTCTCATTATGTTTGCTAAAGTACCCAGGAAACAAGTATTTCATCATTGAACATTTTTCTCATTAATTTCTGGGAAAGGAGCCATTATCATAGAATCTCCACAGTGCATAAGGAGGCCATTCGGCCCATCGAATGCCAACAACAATCACACCCAGGCCATATTCCCATAACTCAAGTATTTGCCCTGCCAATCCCCCTGACACTAAGGGGCAATGTAGCATGGCCAATCAAACTAGCCCTTACATCGATGGAGTGTGGGAGGAAACTGGAGCACCCAGATGAAACCCACACAGACACAAGGAGAACATGCAAACTCCACGCACAGTCACCCAAGGCCGGAATTGAACCCGGGTCCCTGGCGCTGTGAGGCAACAGTGCTAACCACTGTGCCACCGTGCTGCCCATGGCCACCATTATGTCAAGAATCCATGAAAACCTTAGAGGATGGGTTAGAGGAAACGCTCAAGAAGTGGCCTGCTGAATATGTAACACAGTAAGAAGTCTCACAACACCAGGTTAAAGTCCAACAGGTTTATTTGATAGCAAAAGCCACTAGCTTTCGGAGCGCTGCCCCTTCATCAGGTGAGTGGGAGTTCAGTGCTCTGAAAGTGAGTGGCTTTTGTTACCAAATAAACCTGGTGTTGTGAGACTTCTTACTGTGTTTACCCCAGTCCAACGCCGGCATCTCCACATCATGAATTTGTAACAGGTCCAGGAAAAGAAGTGACTCTTTAGCCTCTGGAATGACATGGCTCTGACACAAAACAGAAAGAAATATGGAACTAATTAATCTCTCCCCATTTTTCTCAACCACATAGAATGTCCTGAATTAACATTGACTGAATCCTTCATTCACATGAATAAGCTGCAAAGTAACGGGCAGAATCTTACCAGCCTCGCAGAGGTGAATTCGGAGATGGGAAGGTGGGGAATTTTTGAAAATTGCGTGACAGGTTGTCTACCTGACATGCTTCTGTCTCTCAGTGACCGTTAGAGGAGGTGGTGTCAGACTGGTACTGACTGTCCGCTCAGCAGTGGCAAGTAATCAATTAATGTCGATTAAGCATCTACTTGGGGGAAAATTCTTAACGCTGCCAGCATCTTCCAGATGGCAGACAGGTTCCTTGCTGAGGTTGAAGGCCAGCAAGGAACCTAGAGATGATCTTCTAATGGCATGAAGGTAGGTCAGCAAGGCCTCCTAGAAATTCCCTGCCTCCGCTCCCCCAGAGCCAGTGGTACCAGAGGGTCACAGTCAAGACTACAGTCGTTTTGTAGAGGTGTTCCTCTCTCCTAGCAAACTTATCTTTTTACCGTTTTTGAAGTCTTCGCAGGGAACCTCCTCCTTGAGACCTCCATCCCGTTAATTGACGGCCCTCTGGAAGATCGCATGTGACAGCAAGACTGGACACCAGCAGAGATGGATCCCTGGAATATGCTCCTGATCCCAGTTGCAAAACAATGCCAGTAAGAGCCTGCCCCACAGCACCATATGGTGCTACCTTGGGTAAATGCTGAGCCAAAAAATTAATGTGACCCAGACACCAGACTGCAACGTGACAGGAAAAATAGGAGTCAGTTCCTCTGGCGTTTCTATGTCGCAGAGCAGTGTCTGTGTGTCTGGACGAGTTCCAGGGACAACCTTACTGTCCTTAGTTCCAACTGACTGATGAGCTATTGTGGAGTGTTCTACTGTCCACTTGTGTGAGTACCCTATCCATCAGCGGCAGGTCTGCTACCACACTGAATTGTGCTGGAGGCTGTCGAAGGAGGATCCTTACAGTACACTGTCCTCATGGGATAATGACGTGAGGTTCAATGCTGAGAATTCTTGAGCTTACTGTTCTTGTTTATTTCGGTGAAATTAGATGAGAAACATATGGCCCGGATGTTCGTTGTGGGTACATTTTGTGAACTCCGAGCAAATTTGACAAGTTTGGGCACTAGCCATTTTTTTGATTTGATTTGATTTATTATTGTCACATGTATTAACATACAGTGAAAAATGTTGTTTCTTGCGCACTGTGCAAGACAAAGCATACCGTTCACAGAGACGGGAAGGAGAGAGTGCGGAATGTAGTGTTACAATCATAGCTAGGATGTAGAGATAGATCAACTTAGTGCGAGGTAGGTGTATTCAAAAGTTTGATGGCAGCAGGGAAGAAGCTGTTCTTGAGTCAGTTGGTATGTGACCTCAGACTTTCGTATCTTTTTTCCAACAGGAGAAGGTGGAAGAGAGAACGTCTGGGGTGCGTGGGGTCCGTAATTATGCTGGCTGCTTTGCCCAGGCAGCATGAAGTGTCGACAAAGTCAATGGATGGGAGGCTGGTTTGTGTGATAGATTGGGCTACATTCACGACCTTTTGTAGTTCCTTGCGGACTTGGGCAGAGCAGGAGCCATCCCAAGCTATGATACAATCAGAAAGAACGCTTTCTATGGTGCATCTGTAAAAGTTGGTGAGAGTCGCAGCTGACGTGCAAAATTTCCTTAGTCTTCTGAGAAAGTAGAGGCGTTGGTGGGCTTTCTTAACTATAGTGTCGGCATGGGGGGACCAGGACAAGTTGTTGGTGATCTGGACACCTGGAAACCTTTTGGTTTTTGTGCAATGTTCATGAACAGCATTAGCTGTGAATATTTTAGGCTGGATTTTCGCAGAGTCAGGGAAACCCTACGGACCTTTAAAATTAGTGGGTGGGACCTGCTTCCGGGATTCCCAGCGCCCGCACCTCCCCTCCGAATTTTCATCAGCATAGGACAAGGATGTGGGTGTGGGACATGCACCCTTCACTCCTGAACTGATTGGCCACATTGCAGAGACAAACATTTCCCAGCCCACCGCAGTTCCTGTAGAGTTGGGTCAGTATTTCAAGGAGTTATGATTCATGACCTCTCGTGAAGCATAGTCTGGATGTGGGAACCTTTTGAAAGGTAACTTCAAAAGGTAATATCGATGCGCCCCCCACCCCATGCCAACCTATGCCCAACCACCTACCCCCAATGCCCCCTCATACTCTCCACGCCAACTTAGGTCAGTCAAGCAATGTCTTCCCTTGGGCACAGCTGTTTCAACAGACTAATGGATGTTTGTGCCCTCAAACAAGAGGAGGCTTGGTTGAATGGCAGAATGTTCTCTTCGATCTACTTCTCAATTGCTGAATGTTTATTTGCACATTCCACTTTTACGATAGGGTTCATTGGTCTGTACGAAGTGTACTCTGAGTGAATGGGCATGGAAATGTCATTGGTTGCATGGATGGTATGAGGGTGCATGGGGGCGGTGTGGGTGGAAGGCCATGAGTTGGCATGATGGGAGTATGTGGGGAGTGATGAGGCAGGAAGGGCCTAATATTACATGAAACAGCGGGGATATCGTCACTGAGCACCACAACAGGCCTTTTAAACTGCACTTTGATTCCACAAAGACAAAATAATGTGTTTTAGCAATTTTGGTGTGGATAAGTATGGACCACCTAAGAGGGCAGACATTAGAATACCAGTTTAATGCCTCATTTGGCAGACACTCCCTCAGTATCACACAATGTGCCAGCCTAGAATGTGTGCTCAAGTCTCCGGATTGTGGATTAAACTCACTGAGCCACAGTTAACAACTGGAAGATGACTCATTTAAGCTGTTACAGCATGGTAGATAGGAAGTGCCAGGCTGCTCAAAACCCAAAGAGAATCTTGAATCAGCTGCCACAACGGTTTGCAATTTGTATATTATGGGGAGGAATCTGAAGTCAAAATGAGTACATTTCAGACCATTTGTGAAGATTTTAAATATTAAATTTAAACATTTATTCAAATAAGGAAGAAAAGAAATAATATTTAAAGACACAAGGGGCAAAATTTTCCCATCCTGAGCGCCATAGTGGGCGGGACATGGACCATGCAAAGGTCCGTTGACCTTGGGCAGGAATTTGCGGTCTTGAAGCGAGCGTAGCCGGAAAATCCTGCCCAGGAACACCTTTACACAGTTAATAGTACTTTTATTGGACATTTCCAAAACAATTTTGGCTCAAATACACTCAGAGTGAAACCTCCTTTTGATGGCAACAGTCCTTATAGATTTTTAATCGGTAAAAAATTCCAGTAATATCACCACACAATGCCCTGCTGTTCTAGGATAAATCTTACACTGGCTTTCCTCCTCTATAAGGATGGTGGCAGCCGGTGTTCCAGGGCAGTCTCCAGCACACACTCTCTTTGTCAAGGTTTCATAGACACACTTTGACAATTTTCAATTCCTTTCTCCCCCCTTTGATCTTCTACTCTATTGTTTCTACAGTCTTGTAGAAGTTCCTCTTCCCAGACTTGACCAGTCTTTTGTCATACTTTATGGCTACTAAATTAATAAATGTAAGCTTATTACTTTGTCTCACCCTTTTTACAATCTTCCAATTGTATATTTTCCTTTTCAAATACAACAGTTCACTTTAAATCATTTCCCTTGTTTGCCTAATGTACATTCCTTTTCAAGCTGGTCGCCCGGCACTCCATCTTATCTCTGCTCATTTCCACTTCAACCAATTGCCTTGGCATCAACTCCTTACAGATAACATGAATCTTGCAATCTAGCTGACTTAAGTTTAATTTACCAGTCACATCCATATTCATACACACAAAAGCCTGTTTCACAGTAAATGACAGTGATATTGAAAAAATATTGAGGAATCTCATTTTTCTTCACAAGGCCGATTAGAGATAAAGGTGTCCAATATTGCTCTCTCCCCAGAAGGGGCAATATCATCCTTTTACCTGCCTGAGTGAGAATTTCTAGCTGCCTCCTACTGGTTCCCAAAGCCAGTGACATTGTTGTTGGCAAAAAGTGACTGTCCAATCTTCATGAGCTCTGATTCTCTACTGGTAATTAAGGGGCAGCGCTCCGAAAGCTCGTGCTACCAAATAAACCTGTTGGACTTTAACCTGGTGTTGTGAGACTACTTACTGTGCCTATCTCAGTCCAACGCCAGCAACTCCACATCATGGTATTTACGTGTAACAGAAAAAGTCCACATAACCACCAACCTCCCTGCATGGGCCGGTGGGAGAAAAAATGAGATTGGGATGGGAGAGCTTCAAGTTTCTAGGTGTTCAGATCACCAACTATCTGTCCTGGTCCCTCCAAACCAATGCCCTAGTTAAGAAATAGTGTGGAGCACCTAAAGGACATATACTCTTGCAACTCAGCCAACGTTGTCTACCTGATACGCTGCAGGAAAGGATGTCCCGAGGCATGGTACATAGGGGAGACCATGCAGACCCTCCGACAACAGATGAATGAACACCGCTTGACAATCACCAGGAAGGAGTGTTCTCTTCCTGTTGGGGAACACTTCAGCAGTCATGGGCATTCAGCCTCTGATCTTCGGGTAAGCGCTCTCCAAGGCGGCCTTCGCGACACACGACAACGCAGAATCCCTGAGCAGAAACTGATAGCCAAGTTCCACACACATGAGGACGGACTCAACCGGGATCTTGGGTTCATGTCACACTATCTGTAACCCCCACGACTTGCCTGGGCTTGCAAAATCTCACTAACTGTCCTGGCTGGAGACAATACACATCTCTTTAACCTGTGCTTCACCCTCTCTCCATTCACATTGTCTGAACCTTTAAGACTTGGTTACCTGTAAAGACTCGCATTCCAACCAATATTTTGTAAATTGAGTTTGTGTCTTTATATGCCCTGTTTGTGAACAGAACTCCCACTCACCTGATGAAGGAGCAGCACTCTGAAAGCTTGTGGCTTGTGCTACCAAATAAACCTGTTGGACTTTAACCTGGTGTTGTAAGACTTCTTACTAGTTAGGAAAGTCCACCAATTGTGAATTGAGGCTACAATGGCTACACAAAAATGTAATAGCAATATGAGTCAATTTGTCAGCAAACTGCATCTCTTTTGAATCCGTTTGCTCACTTTTGTGTTTGCGATCTCCCTTGAGTACAGACCACACTTGAGCAAGTACTGGACATGGGGCTGAACTGAGTAGAAAGTAAAGTTTACACCTCTCACCTGACCAGTCCTATATCGGTGATTATGGAGATCACTTCACCCTGCCCTGCCTCAGAATTAGTCTTCTAGCGTGGATGAACAAAGAGATCCAGGGGACAACCTCAACTGTCTTTCAAAGAAACAAATACCTTTAAAGAAGATTAATTGCTGAGGATATATGTCATGGGTGGCACGGTGGCACAGTGGTTAGCACTGCTACCTCACAGCGCCAGGGACCCAGTTTCAATTCTGGCCTTGGGTCACTGTCTGTGTGACATTTGCACATTCTCCTCGTGTCCGTGTGGGTTTCCTTCGGGCGCTCCGGTTTCCTCCCACAGTCCAAAGATGTGTAGGTTAGGTGGATTGGCCGTGGTAAATGCCCAGGATTTCAGGGATAGCACGGTGGGGTGGGGTGGCCTGGGTAAAATGCTCTCTCAGAGTGTCGAGTACACACTCAATGGGCCAAATGGCCTCCTTCTGCTCTGCAGGGATTCTACGTTTCAATGATCATGGTCGGTGCACGCTATTCCTTCTAATTACCTGCACTCCATTGCTCCCACTTAAATGGATTATGGTACAAGTATTTACAAATTGGCTGTTTTACCCTGAATTTGCATGGACATACAGATCAATACATAATCCTAATTCAACTACAGCACAACATTGCTGGACAAACTCATTTGCATTCATCAGCATTCAACAGAACTTCATCTGTTATTCATTATTCAGGAGCGTATCAGATCACTACAGTTGAGTGTGCTGGAAAGAGGCCAAGATACAGACTGAAGGTGTCTAACCAGTAGCATGCACAGCTTTTACCGACAGCATCTCATGGGATAACTCATTTTATCTCCATTAAGCTATTATTTCCATTGCAATCAATACAAAATATTGGCTTCTTTGTCACATGGCTTTCTTTACTGCAGTGTAACACGACCCTGCTTTGTAACTGTGCTTCCCAAGAGTATTAGCACCAAATAGAATATGCTTTGTTCTTTGTACACAGAATAATCATCTTAAGTTTAAGTTTATTTATTGGTGTCACAAGTAGGCTTACATTAACACTGCAATGAAGTTACTGTGAAAATCCCCTAGTCGCCACACTCCGGCGCCTGTTCGGGTACACTGAGGAAGAATTTAGCATGGCCAATGCACCTAACCAGCACATCTTTGGAACTGTGGAAGAAAACTGGAGCACCCGGAGGAAACCCACACAGACACAGGGAGAACGTGCAGACTCCGCACAGACAGTGATCCAAGCTGGGAATCGAACCCGGGTCCCTGGCGCTGTGAGGCAACAGTGCTAACCACTGTGGCACCGGGTATAAGTAGTCTATTGGAAGAACAAGGGCAGTCTAGTCCCTTGGCATCTCCACTGAAGTGCAAATATGTTTAGGTCTATTCTCAGGTATAAAATGCTCCAAGAACAGGCAGGCCAGAAGTCCACCTTAAAATGGGCCTGGGACCTCATTTTAATCATGAGTGATGCGCCCTGCGCCTCACGTGTCTTCAGTGAAAGCCCCGCTCATATCTGTGATTGAACTTAAGACCGTTACCTCATTGGCCGCAGGCTTCACTATGTATTGCGAGGTTGTTTGGGGGAAGGGGGTGGGGTTTTTTTAATTCATTCATCGGACATGGGCATCGTTGGCTGGCCAGCATTCACTACCTATCCCATGTTACCCGAGGTCAGTTGAGAGTCAACCACATTGGGCTGCGACTCTGGAGTCACATGTAGGCCAGACCAGGTAAGGACGGCAGATTTCCTTCCCTGAAGGACATTAGAGAACCAGATGGGTTTTTCTGACAATCGACAATGGTTTCATGGGCATCAGTAGATTCTTAATTCCAGATTTTTTTTATTGAATTCAAATTCCATCATCTGCCGTGGTGGGATTCGAACTCAGGTCCCCAGAACCTTAGCTGAGTTTCTGGATTAATAGCCTAGTGTTAACACCACTAAGGCGCCATTGCACAGAGTAAAACTGGTTGAACGTGGACTGGGACTGGCTCAGGGTGCTGCTGTGGATCTGGGAGGAGGTCTCCTTCTTGGCAAGAGGGAGGACATGAATAGAAAAATCAACCCTCCATTTCGCTGGGGACATCCAGTGGATTCTCTCTTGAATTGGAAACACGAGCTGGAGAAGGTACAAATCCACTTAAGATTTGCCTGAACGTTGCACAGGGATCCTGTCACAGGCCCAAGGACCTTCTCTGCATCTTTAACTTGGTCCAAAGCTGCTTCCAAGCGACCGAAAACAGCAAAGACCAATACAGCAATGGCTACTCTGCTGGGACAGTGTGCCTTCAGAAACTGGAATCTACATTGGTCCCCATTTATACCTGAGAGACAGGCTAGGAGCATACCAATTTCGACACCGTTATTTTCAGTTGATCTGCCATATGCATTCCTGTGCAGTGTGGAAAATCCATTTCTGGAACATTTTTCTCTCTCTGCAATCCAAACTTTCAATTCATTCAACATTTGTAATACACCACCAGCTGTATTACTCACACATTTAGCCTCTCCCAATGATCCCACAAGTGAGAGGTAATTTAGAGCAGTTTTTGTGCCTTGTCCTCAATGGGAACTGGGTTGATAATGCCCAATCTCATTTCATCTATGGCCCTTATAACCAGAGAGAGAAAAAGTATTATTCTGGTGACATGGGATGTTTTTGAATCAAGTTCCCACAGGCGTGCTAACCTATGCTTCTCCCAAATTCCACCCCAATACAAAAATGTATTTCCAATCAGCTTTGTTGCTAGTTGTAAGGTATCTACCTTCCGAATGATTTGATTTATTATTGTCACATGTATTGGTATACAGTGAAAAGTATTGTTCCTTGTGCGCAATACAGACAATGAATGCATGCCATTCATAGGGTACATAGTGGAGAAGAAAGGAGAGGGTGCTCTGCCCAAGACTGCAAGAAACTACAAACATTCGTGAACGTAGCCCAATCCATCACACAAACCAGCCTCTCATCCATTGACTGTCTATACTTCCCGCTGCCTCAGCAAAGCAGCCAGCATAATTAAGGACCCCTTGCAACCCGGACATTCTCTCTTCCACCTTCTTCCATCGGGAAAAAGATGTAAAAGTCTGAGGTCACACACCAACCAACTCAAGAACAGCTTCTTCCCTGCTGCTGCCAGACGTTTGAATGGACCTACCTTGCATGAAGTTGATCTTTCTCTACATCCTAGCTATGACTGTAACACTACATTCTGCACTCTCTCGTTTCCTTCCCTATGAACGGTATGCTGTCTGTATAGTGCGCAAGAAACAATACTTTTCACTGTATGTTAATACATGTGACAATGATAAATCAAATCAAAATCAAATCAAGTCTAGTGTTACAGTCATAGCTAGGGTGTAGAGAAAGGTCAGCTTAATATAAGGTTGCTCCATTCAAAAGTCTGATGGCAGCAATTTGCTCCATTAGTGGCGATTAAAGTGTGGGAAAGCACGACAAAGGGAATTCTAGAAATATAAAAATGGCTTAATTAGCTCAGGAATCTATATGGGGTGATAGAATTAATTTGCAACTACAGTCATCGGTTTACAACAGCTCAAAGTGGATGCATGCACCAAATCCTTCTGATACATCTTCATCTCATAAAAGTAATGTTTAAGACATTTTGAACAGTTTAGGACTTAAATTTTCTTTTGAGGGTTGTAGGTGTCGCAGGTTGTGGGTCAGTAAGTGTTGCCTATCCCTAGCTGTCCTGAGAAGATGCTGGTGAGCCACCTTGCTGAATCGCTGCACTCACTGTGCATCTATCCACATTTATCATTTGCATTTCATAGAAACCATAGAATCATAGAAACCCTACAGTGCAGAAAGAGGCCATTTGGCCCATCGAGTCTGCACCGACCACAATCCCACCCAGGCCCTACCCCCATATCCCTACATATTTACCCGCTAATCCCTCTAACCTATGCATCGCAGGACACTAAGGGGCAATTTTATCATGGCCAATCAACCTAACCCGCACATCTTTGGACTTTGCAGACAACCTTAATCCTGTATTTGAAAACAGACTTTACCTACGATTAGTGTGCATTTTGTTACGAGGCGAGAAACTACGGAAAACCCGAGAATTAGACCGATACTAATCCATTAATATTAATAGTCGGCTCAAATGAATTTAAAAAAAAAGTCAAGGCTCTAGTTTGGAACCCTGACACAGATGTATGGAAGCAACTCTTGTCTTTGGCAAAGAAAAGCAGCATTTAAACACATGTCAGGAGCTCCCTACAAGACAATGTCAATCAGCAAAATTTATATTTCAAGTGTTGGTCCAAATATTTTTTAAAGATTGTAAGGTTTCCGGCCTCCACTAACTTCCCAGGCAGTGCATTCCAAATTTCCACTACCCTCAGAGTGAACAAGATTTTTTCTCATATCCCCTCCGACTTTCCTGTCCCTTACCTTACCACTGCGTCTCCTCGTGACTGACCCCTCAACCAAGGGGAACAGCTGTTCCCTACTCACCCTGTTCCATACCCCTCATAAACTTACACACCTCAATCATGTCCCCTCCCCCTTAGCCTTCTCTGCTCTAAAGACCAATCAGACCTCCGCCCACAAAGACTCTAAATTCGAATTATTCCAAAATGACTTGGAAATCAAAAGATTCACGGCCGTGCTTTAGTCTCAGCTCTATGGGTTTTAGTAGATTCCTCAATTGGTTATTTACCCATTACCGGTTCACCGGTGATTGAGGAAGCAGAGTTCACAAAATTCAAAGAAAGAACCTGCATTTATATAGCACCTTTCATGTCCCCAGGATGCCCCAAAGCACTTCTGAAGTGCAGTTGTTGTTGTAACCTAAGTAAACTTTGCAGCTTACTTGTGCACAAGGCTCCCACCACCCCCCGCCAAAAAAGTTGTGATAAATGACTGGATAATCATTTTTAAAGGCATTAAAATTGGGGAGGAATGGTGGCCAGAGCCCCTGGAAAAACTCACTTGCTCTTCTACGAATAGTGCCATGTGATCCAGCTGAGAGGACGGATGGCAACTCGGTTCAACGGATTGTCCAAAAGACTCCAACACCTCCAACCGTACAATGGCTGCTCAGTCCGGAAGCAAATGCCAGCCTAGATCATGCATTCAAGTGCCTAGGGCAGAGTTGGGTCCCCAGTGTTTGCCTCAGATAGGTCTGCTACTCCGATCTAACCCCGACACCAGAGATAAACAATGCTTACAGGCTACAGCTACTATTTAGAGGAAATGATTTGGCATGGTGCAACTTCCTTCAACCAACCCTGCAAGAGTCTACACCTCATGTCTGCAGCGTGGGTCGCTGACTAAACAATGCAATGTTGCACAGAAAGTTCTCAGAGATTGTAACCATGGAAGTTTCTGCTGGATAGCAACTCACTTGCCACCAAAAGTCATTTCTCCTGCTTCTTAACAACAGTTTTATAATGAAAAGAGAATTTAAAAAAAGACTTGCATTTATAGAGTCCAAAAGGTGTGCAGGTTGGGTGAATTGGCCATGCTAAATTGTCCCTTACTGTCCCAAGATGTGTAGGTTAGATGGATTAGCCATCGGAAATGTGCAACATTATGGGGATAGAGTGATGGAGAGGGATTGGGTGAGATACTCTGTCAGAGAGTCGGTGCAGACTCGATGGGCCGAATGGCCTTCTCTGCACTGTAGGGATTCTATTCTAATCTATGATAACCACAGGCCGTCCTAAAGCACTTTGCAGCCAATAAGACATCTTTGGAGTTCAGTCATTGTTGTAATGTAAGAAATGTGACAGATAATTTGCACAAGCTCTCACAAACAGCAATGTGACTATGACCAGATAATCCTTTCTTTGGGGGCGGCACAGTGGCAGAATGGTTAGCACTGCTACCTCACAGCTCCAGGGACCTGGGTTCAATTCCGGCCTGGGTAACTGTCTGTGTGGAGTTTGCCCATTCTCCCCGTGTCTGCGTGGGTTTCCTCCAGGTGCTCCGGTTTCCTCCAACAGTTCAAAGAGGTGCAGGGTAGTTAGACTGGCCATGGTAAATGTGTGGAGTTACAGGTACAGGATAAGATTCTCTGTCAGTTGGTGCAGACCTGATGGGCTGAATGGCCTCTTCTGCACTGTAGGGATTCTATGATCCCGATTGAGGGCTGGCATGGTGTCACATTGGTTAGCACTGCTGCCTCACAGCGCCAGGGACCCGGGTTCGATTCCCAGCTTGGGTCACTGTCTGTGCAGAGTCTGCAAGTTCACCCCGTGTCTGCGTGGGTTTCCTCTGGGTGCTGCGGTTTCCTCCCACAGTCCGAAAGACGTGCTGGTTAGGTGCATTGGCTATGCTAAATTCTCCCTCAATGTACCCGAACAGATGCCGGAGTGTGGCGACTAGGGGATTTTCACAGTTACTTCGTTACAGTGTTAATGTAAGTCTACTTGTGACACGGATAAATAAACTTTAACTTCGAATACTGGCCAAGACACCAGGGATAGCTTCTCCATTCTGCTTTCAATAACATCATAAGACCATAAGACATAGGAGCAGAATTAGGCCACTCGGCCCATCAAATCTGCTCTGCTATTCAATCGTGGCTGATATTTTTCTCATCCCCCTGTGGTGAACCATCGTTGGTTCACCACTGGGGTTTGTTACCATGTTACTGTTGGGCTAGGGTGTTATTACTGTGGGGGTTGTACTATGTTGTTGGGTTAGGGTGTTTACCTGTTATGAAAGTTATCGTGGCACATTCCAGTGGGGTCCCGCCTCCGGTGGCAGGGTATAAGACCCCCTGCTCCGGCAGGACCCCTTCAGTCTGAACTGGTGTATTCGTGTTAGTAGTTCCCTTGTTACTGTATTAAAGCCTTCAATACCAAAGCCTTGATTCCATGTGCTCATTGACGCGCATCAATTTAATAAAGTAAACAGAGAGTATGGAACAGATCCTAAAACCGGATCGTCTGACACTGGACCCACGTGCGGTTGGTGCAGCTAACACATTCGACCATTGGTGGAAGTGCTTTGAGGACTACCTGGCAGCCTCGGTAGCTATCACTACGGACAGTGATAGACTCCAGGTCCTCCACGCGAGGGTAAGCGACACGATTTACCTAGCCATTCGTGCAGCTCCCACTTACCAGGGTGCCGTCGAGCTCCTAAAGAATAGGTACATTATGCCACCCAACGAGATACATGCTCGTTACCTCCTCGCTACACGACGTCGGCAGTCGGGCGAAACCATAGAGGATTATGCCAATGAGCTCCTGCAGCTTGCCAGGGGTTGCGACTGTAAGGACGTCTCCGCCGAGCAGTATATGTACGACCTCGCCCGAGACGCGTTCGTAGCAGGGGTAGGGTCCTCGTACATCAGGCTTAAATTGCTAGAAAAGGGGAAACTCAACTTGACCCAGGCAATGGGGATGGCCGTGAGGTTGGAGGCGGCGTCGAAGAGCTTGGCGCTGTACCCCGAGGACCACGTGCAGTCAACGTGGTTGGAGCAAGCTCTGTTCCCTCCTCGCCCCGCGAACCCGCGCTCCCAGATCGATTCGACGACGGCGGCAGCTCCAGGTGGCCAGCGATGCTATTTTTGCGGTGGGGCCAAGCATCCACGGCAACAGTGTCCGGCAAGAACGGCAATCTGCAGCCAGTGCGGTAAAAAAGGCCACTACGGCAAAGTCTGCAGGTCCAAACCTAAAAACGGCAGTGCAGCTTGTAACCCTCCAGAACGGAGACCATCTCTTTCGGCGTCGCAGTACCCACGAGGTCCGACCACGTGCGATCTCAGGACGGCGCCATCGTGGCAGACAGAGGAGGAGGAAGACCACCAGGAGTCGCTGCGCTTGGCGCCCTCGCCCACGTGCGATTCATGGGGGCGGCCATCATGGTCCACGACGACTAGGAGCGACCAGCAGGGGTCCTCAGCATCCACATCGGCAGCATGCAGCAGCGACCAGCAGGGGTCCTCAGCATCCACATCGGCAGCATGCAGTGACGCCCAGGGGCCAACGGTGGCGTCGATCTCTCTGGATCAGACCAGGCATTACAGACTGGAACATTCTATGATGGAGGTAAAGGTTAGTGGCAGAACTGTGAATTGTCTGTTTGACAGTGGGAGCACCGAAAGTTTCATACACCCTGAAACTGCTAAAAGGTGTGGACTCCGGGTTCTCCCTGCCAAACAGACAATTTCCATGGCATCACAGTCCCGGTCTGTACCGATCCAAGGACGATGTATGGTAACTCTTGAGGTACAGGGCACAGTTTACGAGCAATACAGGCTCCTTGTGCTACCTCACCTTTGCGCGCCAATTCTCCTCGGACTAAACTTTATGGTCCACATGAAGAGTGTGATCCTACAGTACGGTGGGCCACTCCCTTCACTGGCAGTAGGGAATCAGCCGCAGCCTCCAAATTGCCCAAAGCGCCCCGCGTGCAATTTATCCACCCTGAAGATCACGACACCATCCCTTTTTAAAAATCTGGTACCTGGCTGCAAGCCCATCGCTACTAAAAGTAGGCGTTACAGCGCTGAGGACCGGATCTTTATTAGATCTGAGGTTCAGCGGCTCCTCAAGGAAGGGATCATACAGGCCAGTGCTAGTCCGTGGAGAGCGCAGGTCGTGGTAGTCAAAAGCGGGAACAAACCTCGGATGGTCATCGACTATAGTCAGACCATTAATCGTTATACGCAGCTGGATGCGTATCCTCTCCCGCGCATTTCTGATATGGTCAATCAGATTGCGCAGTACCGAGTGTTTTCTACCATAGACCTTAAGTCCGCCTACCATCAACTCCCCATCCGCCCAGAGGACCGACAATATACGGCTTTTGAGGCGGATGGTCGTCTATACCAATTCCTCAGGGTTCCATTTGGTGTCACCAATGGGGTCTCGGTCTTCCAGCGTGCTATGGACCGAATGGTGGACCAGAACGGGTTGCGGGCTACCTTCCCGTACCTGGATAACGTCACCATCTGCGGCCATGACCAGCAGGACCACGACACGAATCTCCAACACTTTCTGCGCACTGCATCTCGCCTGAATCTGACCTATAACAGGGAGAAGTGCGTATTCCGTACGCGTAGGTTAGCCATCCTCGGATACGTGGTGGAAAACGGGGTCATTGGCCCTGATCCAGACCGTATGCGCCCACTCACTGAACTTCCCTTGCCCGCTAGCACGAAGGCACTGAGGAGATGCCTCGGGTTCTTTTCATATTATGCACAGTGGGTCCCCAACTACGCGGACAAAGCTCGTCCGCTCATTAAGTCCACGACCTTCCCACTTACGCCGGAGGCCCAATTGGCCTTCAAGGTTTTGAAGAGCGACATCTCGAAAGCCACGATGCACGCGGTGGATGAATCCATCCCTTTCCAGGTGGAGAGTGATGCATCTGACTTCGCCCTAGCCGCCACACTAAACCAGGCAGGCAGGCCCGTCGCGTTTTTTTCCTGCACCCTTCAAGGCCCAGAGATTCGGCACTCAGCGGTGGAAAAGGAGGCTCAGGCCATTGTGGAGGCAGTCAGACACTGGCGCCATTACCTGGCAGGTAAGCGGTTCACCCTGATCACGGATCAACGATCCGTGGCGTTTATGTTCAGTAACACGCAGAGGGGCAAGATCAAGAACGATAAGATCTTGCGGTGGAGAATTGAGCTCTCCACCTATAATTACGATATTATGTATCGTCCAGGGAAGCTCAATGAGCCCTCGGATGCCCTCTCACGCGGAACATGCGCCATCATGCAGGAGGACCGCTTGAAGGCTCTCCACAATGATCTGTGTCATCCTGGAGTCACCAGACTCTACCATTTCATCAAAGCCCGCAACCTGCCCTACTCGGTGGAGGATGTCAGGTCAGTAACTAGAAGCTGTCGGATTTGCGCAGAATGCAAACCACACTTTTATCGACCAGACCGGGCACAATTGGTCAAGGCCACTCGCCCTTTTGAGAGGCTGAGTGTGGATTTTAAGGGCCCCCTTCCCTCAACGGACCGGAATGTCTATTTTCTCAATATAATAGACGAGTATTCCCGGTTTCCGTTTGTTTTCCCCTGTGCGGACACGTCAACTGCCACCGTCATCAAGGTTTTCAGTGAACTTTTTACCCTGTTCGGGTACCCCTGCTACATTCATAGCGACAGGGGCTCGTCGTTCATGAGCAACGACTTGAGGCAATTCCTGCTCTCATTCGGGATTGCCTCTAGTAGAACCACGAGCTACAACCCTAGGGGTAACGGACAGGTGGAAAGGGAGAATGCTACAGTCTGGAAGGCTGTCCTACTGGCACTGAAATCCAGGGGCCTTCCAGTCTCCCGTTGGCAGGAGGTCCTTCCAAATGCGCTCCATGCTATCCGCTCCCTCCTGTGTACGGCAACCAATGCTACTCCCCACGAGAGGATGTTCTCATTCCCTCGGAAGTCGTCCTCGGGGACCTCATTGCCAGCCTGGTTGACGTACCCAGGACCCGTCCTTCTGCGGCGCCATGTGAGGGCTCGCAAGTCCGACCCCTTGGTCGAACCGGTCCAACTCCTCCACGCCAACCCTCAGTATGCCTATGTGGCATATCCTGACAGGCGAGAGGACACTGTCTCCATTAGAGACCTGGCGCCCGCAGGGGACGTAGCAACCCCTGTCGCTCCTATTCCCCCAGTCACAAATCCACTACTCCTCATTACTTCCCCAGACGTGGCGCGGTCAGCACCGGGACCAGTGCATAACACTTTTACTCCCATGTACAGCTTGCCTGAGACTCGGAGATCGGCGCCACCATCATCATCACCACCACCACTACCACCAAACGTTCCAGGATCCCCTGCACCATCGCCTCACCAGGGCCGGCCGGCCCGGGAGTCCTTGAGGGGACAGCCAGACGTTACTTTAAGAGCGCCACCACAAGCACCTGCTCCGTTTTCGCAACCGGTGTTGAAGAGATCGGCACCTGCTCCGGTTTCGCAACCGGTGTTGAGGAGATCGCAGCGTCGGTGCGGTCCTCCAGACCGTCTGGACTTGTGAATCCTGTGACTTTTCTGTTATTGTCTGTTATATGACCTGTTTTTCGTCCACCCCGCCACCTTTTGTTCTTAAAGGAGGGGTGAATGTGGTGAACCATCGTTGGTTCACCACTGGGGTTTGTTACCATGTTACTGTTGGGCTAGGGTGTTATTACTGTGGGGGTTGTACTATGTTGTTGGGTTAGGGTGTTTACCTGTTATGAGAGTTATCGTGGCACATTCCAGTGGGGTCCCGCCTCCGGTGGCAGGGTATAAGACCCCCTGCTCCAGCAGGACCCCTTCAGTCTGAACTGGTGTATTCGTGTTAGTAGTTCCCTTGTTACTGTATTAAAGCCTTCAATACCAAAGCCTTGATTCCATGTGCTCATTGACGCGCATCACCCCCATTCTCCTGCCTTTTCCCAATAACCCCAGATTCCCTTATTAATCAAGAACCTAACTAGCTCTGTCTTAATGATCCCAGTAAGAAGTCTTACAACACCAGGTTAAAGTCCAACAGGTTTATTTGGTAGCAAAAGCCACGAGCTTTCAGAACAGGCTGTCCCTTCTGTCCCAGAACAGGCCCACCCACCTGACGAAGGGACAGCCTGTTCCGAAAGCTCGTGGCTTTTGCTACCAAATAAACCTGTTGGACTTTAACCTGGTGTTGTTAGACTTCTTACTGTGTTTACCCCAGTCCAACGCCGGCATCTCCACTTAATGATCCCAGGTCATGGGATCTTTTCCGTCTTCCTGGGAGTGCAGTCAGGGCTTCAGTTTAACATCTTCACCCAAAAGTCTACATTCATTCAGCGCAATGATGGCCTACCCCAACAAGCAACGCTTGAACATCACTGACGCACCGTGCCAATTCGAAGGCTGGCCAAATTGTACTAAATTCAGCATTGCTACTTGTGCGCTCAACCGGAAACCTTTGCTGGAAAAGCTATCAACCACAACAGGACAAAGCTCTTGGCCAATTTAATCTTACGTAACAAAATGGTCTCTGTAGGGGATGTGTGTCTTAAATGGGCTTTTTGTTTACATTTTCTCACTAGAGTGGAGGAACTGATGTCAGAACATGCAAAATTAATGTCTTCAAAGCTTCGTTGTATGAAAAATTTATTACCCTTCTCTAGGAGCGGTGCTCCTAGCCCTGCACTTTCATAATTGTCAATGTAGCAGGTCAGGAACAGCTGGACTAAGATGACTGTGGAGCATATGAACAGTACAGAGGTTAATAGGTGGTTTTTCTGATTGGAATTTAGGATTGTTAGAAATCCGGCGCATTAGAAGTTTGAGTTCCTGACTTTTCTAACTTCCTGCCACTATCTTGCATAATCTTTCCACTTGTTCTACGGGCGGCACGGTGGCAAAGTGGTTATCACTGCTGCCTCACAGCACCAAGGATCTGGATTCAATTCCCGGCTTGGGTCACTGTCTGTGCGGAGTCTGCACATTCTCCCCGTGTCTGCCGTGGTTTCCTCTGGATGCTCCGGTTTCCTCCCACAGTCCAAGAGACGTGCACCCGCCATGCTGAATTCTCCCTCAGTGTACCCGAACAGGCATAGAGTGTGGCAACTGGGGAATTTTCACAGTAACTTCATTGCAGTGTTAATATAAGTCCACTTGTGACACCAATAAATAAACTTTAAAACACAGAGAGACAATTTTAGCACATGCAAAAATGAATTGGAACCGTCTCTCTATAGGGGTGTTAGGGGGACTACCTAGGGTAAATGTGTGGGGTTATGAGGATATGGTCTGGGTGGGATAGTGGTCGGTGCAGACTTGATGGGCCGAATGGCCTCCTTCTGCATTGTATGATTCTATGTTTCTATAATTGCATGAATAAGTTAAGCCTTCCAATAAAATCTTGAGTACATTTTATTAATCTCCAATAAGAAATAGTATACAAAATAATATAAACACGCGTTAACCACTCTGAAGAGTAGGACTTCTTAGTCTTCAAAAATCTAGATTCTTGGAGGAGTAGACGGTCGGCTTAGCTGAGTTGCCAATGTATGAATCACCCTCCACCCCCATGTGGCCCAAAACTCACAGATGTTGGAAGATGTAAGCAAATGAAGATCACAGCCCTCTACGCATTATTACACAGCTTAAAGGGACAGCACACTCTTTAATTTGGCAACTGCATTCAGGACGATGATGAAAAAGTGCTTTCGGGAAAATGACTGGAAGAGCTTGGTGGTTTTTATATAGGGCGGCACAGTGGTTAGCACTGCTGCCTCACAGCACCAGGGACCCGAGTTCAATTCCGGCCTTGGGTGATTGTGTGGAGTTTGCACATTCTCCCCATGTCTGTGTGGGTTTCCACTAAGTGCTCCAGTTTCCTCCCACAGTCTAAAGATGTGTGGGTCAGGGTGATTGGCCACGCTAAATTGTCCCTTATTGTCAGGGGGATTAGCAGGGTAGATAGGTGAGGTTATGGCGATAGGGCCTGGGTGGGATAGAACCTGTCGGTGCAGACTCCATGGGCTGAATAGCCTCCTTGCATTGAATCGATTCTATGATTCTATAATCAGTGGACCATGCACTCTGCGAATTTCTATCACAGAGAACCCTAATCAATCATAGAATCCTACAGTGTAGAAGGAGGCCATTTGGCCCATCGAGTCTGCACCGACCACAAGCCCACCCAGGCCCTATTCCTGTAACCCCACATACTTACCCTGCTAATCCCCTGACACTAGGGTCAATTTAGCATGGCCAATCAACCTTACCCGCACATCTTTGGACTGTGGGAGGAAGCCGGTGGGGGGGCACCCGGAGGAAACCCACGCAGACACGGGGAGAACGCACAGGCTCCGAAGAACAGTGACCCAAGGCCGGAATTGAACCTGGATCCCTGGCGCTGTGAGGCAGCAGTGCTGACCACTGTGCCACCGTATATCAGTTGAAATAACAAAGCAGCAAACTCAGTGAGGGAATCTATTGGTCACGAGAGCGAAAAATTACAATTTGTGCTTTTTTAATTGGAAGAAATGTGTGCACTCACCAAATCAACTGTTTTATTTCTTGCATGTTGTATAACCTCACATTTACCTCCCAAGAGGGATATTAGATGTTTCTTCTCGATTCTTTTGAAGCTGGGAACGCGATTTGCAACGTAGCTTATTTTATTATATCTCTGCACAAGTTAATTGATCTCAGCGGCAGAGAACTTCCCTTGAAGGGCCCAGTGCTAAGTGAAATTGAACAGCTATTACCCGCAGCTACAAGCTGACTCGCAATACCAGTTGCTCAAGAGTCACCAGAGGGTCTTAGGAAAACCATGAGAAACAATCTTGGAGATGGTGAATCGTCCTGTTCGTTAAGTGATGGACTGCCTTTTCTCTGAAATAATTTAACTTGCGACATTATCACCATCAGATCTAAAGTAAAAGTTTATTTATTCGTCACAAGTAAGGCTTATATTAACACTGTAATGAAGTTACTGTGAAAATCCCCTAGTCGCCACTGTTCGGGTACACTGAGGGAGAACTTAGCATGGCCAATGCACCTAACCAGCACGTCTTTCAGACTGTGGGAGGAAACCGGAGCACCCGGAGGAAACCCACGCAGACATTGGGAGAATGTGCAAACTTCACACAGACAGTGACCCAAGGCGGGAATCGAACCCGGGTCCCTGGGGCGCTGCGAGGCAGCAGTGCTAACCACTGTGCCACCGTGCCGCCCACATCTGAATACCAGGCAGATGTTTCAAACACAGGAGCAAGGTTGGCAAAAGTCAAACTAATTAAACAGGAAATCTCAACAAATGTATTTTAACACAAGAATGCAGACTTCCATCTGAAAAAGTGGAACTCAACTTAAATGCGTCATGAAAATCATCGTAGTAGACTTTGCAGTGTTACTGAGGTTCTGCCGAATTAATTTATCTTTCATGCACAAATCCTGACAAGAACAATCACTACAAATCCTACGATACTAAGGGTCAATTGAGCATGGCCAACCCAACCTAACCCGCATATTTTTGGGCTGTGGGAGGAAATCGGAGCACCCGGAGGAAACCCATACAGACACGGGGAGAATGTGCAAATTCCACATAGACAGTGACCCAAGTCGGGAATCGAACCTGGGTCTCGGGAGCTGTGAGGCCTGCAGCGCTAGGCACTGTGCTACCGTGTCGGGATTCT